>NC_079416.1:3255406-3512906 GCF_026213295.1 Gadus chalcogrammus | reverse complement strand
CTAAAGACACAAATTCATTTATACAGTCTTGAATTAATACACTGTCTTGAATTGATACGATGACATGGGTAAATACACAGTGCTGAATTATACAACAGTATTGAATTAATCCACATATTGATTAATAGACTGTAATGAATGAATTACACTAATGAATTCATGCTCTATCATGACATAATACTCTTGAACTCTCTTGATACTGTAATGAAAACTGTATTCAATGAATACAATTTAATTAGTAAATACACTGTACAAGTCTGGCAATCAAGGGTTCACATGGAAATGTTAACAAGTGATGTTTTTATACACAGACTAAGTTGTCAGTACTGTTCTGTACAGTTTTTCTCTGAAAACGTAACAATTCCTCTGGTGTTGTCTGTTTGACAGCAACGTCAGAGCTGTGTCTCACACTAGTTGGGAACTTTTCCTTTTCCGAATAATACTGCCTACTTTTCCTGTTTCCAGGACCCATGACATTGCACTGGGTGAATATAGGTCTACTATTTCCACAAAACATTCCTGCTATACTGTGATTCCCTTTCCCCCATTTTATGTTTTTATTATTTTGTAATAAGAATGCATGTAACCAAACTCATAAAACAATTTGAATTATTTGCTGTGTACACTTTTGTACACAGCAAATCTACACTTTTGTATCAAACACATTTATTCATTGTGTTTGTCAAAGGTGACAAACATAGTTAAGACATTGAAATGACAGGGCTCCTGTCCAAATGAGTCATAAACCTCAGGCCACTCAATTTAAACTTAGTTCACATCATGCCTTCTGAGCAGCGAGGTCTGAGCCAAGGCTTTAAGAACTAAATTAAAGTGACTTTTACCGTGCCGGCTTATTCCTTCGGAAAAAACATGGAGGAGTTCCTCCGTGATCCCTCCGTTAAGCCCCGCCCTCGTGGCTATTTTACCTTGAAAATTGTCATCTTGTAGAAGCAAGAGAACCGTTTTATCCCCACAGCATAAGAACAAGTGCTTTTTCTTCCGTCTATATGTAATTGTTTGTTTTTGTTTGAGGCAGATGCATGCTGGGATTGCGTGACACGAAAGCCATGGTCTGTATGCAGAATAATAGACTTTAGACTTTATTGTCCCCAAGGGGAAATTTTTCTTCACATCACAGTACATTGCATATTTGGGCTGCACGCCGACAGACAGTAGACAGAAACAAATAAACATCTACACAGATCTACATAAACATCTGCACAGAGTAGGACTGTGGGTGATTTATCCTGGCCTTTTATTGAGTGCTGTTATGGCTGCAGGCACCAGGCTTTTGCCGTAGCGAGCCCTCCTGCACAACAGGGACCTATACCTGCGTGCAGAGGGCATGACAGTGAAGTGGCAGTTGAGAGGGTGAGTGTTGTCCCGTGCTATTGTGGATGCAATGCGTGAGATGGCCTTTATATTGAGCTCTGACAGTGTGGGTGTGGGGAGACCAATTCATTTGGCAGCTATATTTGTGACACGTGTAAGTTTGACCCGGTTTTTGACAGTGAGCATGTTAAAGAAGCAGGTGGAACAGTAGAGCAGGATGGGTTGGACAATACTTTGATATAACAGAAGGAGGAGATGGGGGGCAACATAGAGTTCTTTGAGTTTGCGGATGGCATACAGTCTTTGAGTAATGACGGTTGCTGTATCATTTAATGACACAGCAACTGTGTCATTAAAGGACACTTTGAACTCTCTGTGTGTGAGAATCACCCCCAAACCCCCCCCCCCCCCCCCAACGCATGTGAACACGTGAGGGAAATTATTCTGGCCAACATGCCAACAGCTGTGTTTAGTTTAGCAACCTGATGCAGAGACATTTTGACCCATGTTTAAGCCTTTGAAATTTGGACTCCAGTAAGGTCTTGTGCGAAGGTGTTTGTATCGGGGCTGGGGGAGCGTGTACGCAGGACCATAACTCTTCTACTCTCCCCCTGGCGTCCCCACTGCTGCATTCTGAGCAGGGCCCTGGGAAACCAACGACCTTGGGCTGCTCAGACTCCTCAGTGCCCCCCCCTCCCAGAGCTGAGAATGTGGATTAATAAATTTCAGGATTTTATGGGAGGCCTGGAAGGCCTGGGCTCTTATAAAACATGTATGATTCATTGCACATGACGTAACTAGTGTGTCAGTAGAGGAGAGGGCACGTGTCAAAGACGCTCTGTAGCGCCCACTGCCTTCCCAAGCTCTTCGTTTTTCCAGGTGTCTCACGTGGACAATCACAGGACATGAAGTTACAATTTGAGACAATTATGGGTCCATGAAATTGTTCCATTCCACCCATCTTTCAATAACATTGCAAGGATAAAACAAGCATCAATACTGAATAACAACGCTAAGCCAAGGGTACCTAAGGCACGACACATGTGACTTGTTTGCTGAAATCTCTTTATTTTGATACATTCGTCCATCTATCTTTCTCTATATTTCTTTTTCTATCCATCTCTCTATAAATCTCTATCTATATCTACCTATTTCTATCTCATCTATCTATCTATTTCTATCTATATATATACTCTCTTTCTATCTATACTCTATCTATCTATCTACACTCTATCTATCTATCTACACTCTATCTATCTATCTACACTCTATCTATCTATCTATACTCTATCTATCTATACTCTATCTATCTATCTATCTATACTCTATCTATCTATCTATCCTCTATCTATCCTCTATCTATCCTCTCTCTCTCTCTCTCTCTCTCTCTCTCTCTCTCTCTCTCTCTCTCTCTCTCTCTCTCTCTCTCTCTCTTATTAAATGGACCATCCTGCCAAGGCTGTTGATAGACATGAGGGCCACCAGGCAGGGCCGGCGCTGGCCGTTTCGGAGCCCTAGGCGACTCGAAATCAACTTGCGCCCTGGACAGGTCTTGCGAGCGGGGGGGGCGGGGGGGGGGGGGGGGGGGGTGCTACGCTGACGGTTTCGGGCCGCCCTGACAATTGCTCCCGCGCCCCCTCGCTTCTCCGTTCGCGTCGTATATTTTAATTGATATATTTTTTAATTAAGGGCGCCACCAGAGGGCGCCCCCAACGCATTTGTCGCCCTAGGCGGTCGCCTAGCTCGCCTATGCCGATCGCCGGCCCTGCCACCAGGCCAGCTAGGGCTCTGTCTGCATCCTCATATTCAATGCCCTCACCTCATCTGCACTTCAACTGGGGATGACTGCAGTCACACGAATAAGAAACACTGCTCACCCATCCACACCGTGTGGCTCGTTCGTATCACTCAATGGTAACATTGCAACAGCAGCCCCCAACAGCACCAGGTGAGATGGTTTGAGTCTGCTCACCATCCTACTCACATCTCTCTGATTGTGGGTGATAAATATGTAAACACACACGCTCCCTGGGAAGGGAGGGGGAAAACCATGCATCATGGGACAGATTATAAAGTGAGTTATTAGTTCTTGAAGAACAACCCATAACCTGGTTGAGGATCGCTTTATGCAGGCACAGCATGCCGACTACTGATCTGGAGGCTGCAGTACAGGCCAAACAGCAAACAGCAAGAAAAAAAAAGTTCAGTTGTGTTTGCATGCCTTTGTGTGCAGGCATAGGCATCTTTGTGCATGTAAAATTACTGTTTGGCATGGATGAATTTGTCTATTTCTGCGTGCGTGTGTGTGTGTACATGTGTGTTGTGTGTGTGTACGTGCATGTGTAACCGGTCTGGCTATGCGTTGTGTGTTGTGAAATGGAGTAGGACACAGGGACTTGGTGTGTCACTTTGGCCGAACTGTAGCGACAGTGGCGTATTTATTTCTGCATGAAATAAATGCACAAATAATGCAGCAGCATTAGTACACAGGACACTGCAGCACGTCAGTCTGAAATGGTGGGAAACGAACAATGAACAGGCTGCCGTCACTGTGTGTGTATCCTCAAGTGCTGCTATACAGTGCGCTAGCTAAATAGTTTGCTAAAACACTCAAAACTCTTGCAAAACAAATACACAGGAACACATGAACAACACCAACAAGCACAGAATCACACCATAACTCTATCTCACCGTTTACACTGGTTATTTTCTCATTAACAATTTTAGAACAGAAAGCTGCACAGAGCAGAGGAAAAACACTCACCTCCTCACAGCATTAAAACAACAAGTGAGGAATGGCAAGCGCAACGGAAGAAAATGACGTCACGATCGAAACTTCAAAATAAAATAACAAAAGCTCCCAAACGATCTATTTACAGAAAATATCACGAAATAAAAGTAATAAATAAAACATGAGGGAATTTTGGTGAAATGCATACATACATCTTATGTACCTGCTACATTCACCCCTCCTGAATTACACCAAAATCCTGAGCGGCTGCCAGGACATAACACTTACAGGGACAACCAATACTGGCTTACTGGCACGGGTTCACATAAAGATCTAATCTTCACATCCAGCTCAAAAGCTACCTGGGAAACAGGTTCAGAGAAATCAAAGGGCGTACAGGCCTTAGTCCCTCCTAGAATTGTCTGGTGCCATGTACACCAAACCACCCGGCCTACCCAAGTCCCAAACCATAGTCGTAAGCATACATAAGCACACCATCTTAGTGAGACACAGTGTAAAGCAAATGCTCAAAACAACAGTGGAAAAGACACAAATCAACCCCTTTTGAACAGAACAGGGCAAAAAGAGTCCTCGATCTCTAACCAAATGAGGTAGTCATGTCACACGGCTTTTGAGCCATCGTATCGATCAGACGGTTGACTTTCCCAACAACCCTGCCAACACGTGTCCTGACCACACCGTCTTCCTGCATAGGTGGTGCCTGGCCTACTCTGCCCCATACCCCAACCGGTGACATTGCGTCAGGGATAACTGCTGGGACATGGCCTGCGGCAACCATCGGCACTGTGTCTGATGTGTCAACTGCTGGCACTGTGACTGGGTGAAACGACTGGACACTACTCGCGTCAATCACTGACGCTGTATCTGGTGCAGCCGACTGTTCCGACCCCGCATCAGACGGATCATGCCCCGCATCAGACTGATCTTCATCCGCATCAGCTTCGCCACAGGACCGGAGGCTGGCAGCTTCCTCCGCCCCACTCAGAACCCATGCGCTTGCCCTATCCATCGAACCCTCCTCATTCAAAGAGTCGATGGGATCCTCCATGTGGGACTTGTCCTCAGAATCACCAAGACTGTCCTCCGATCCTGACAATCCTCCATCAGCAGACTCCACAGGTAGGAAGCTGATATCCATGATAAGGTTGCGATGTACCACCTTTGCGTTCCCCTTGTCATCTGCCAACTTGTAGATATGAGTCTGCGGTTTGCTGTCCATGACAGTATAAACAGTCGGTTCCCACTTATCCGCAAGTTTCTTCTTTCCCCTTTCGCCTTTATCGGCGAGCAGTACTCTATCTCCCACGTTCAGGTAAATCCCCTTGACCCTTCGATTGTAACCTCTCGCTTGCTTGTCTTGCTCCTTGATGGCATGCCTTTGAGCGATGCCTGCTGCCAGACATAAGCGATGTCACATAGCTGCCGTAGTCAACAACCACTGGGTCGTGCAGGACCTGTTTGAACATCACATCAACAGGGAGTCTTGGGACCCGACCAAACATGAGGTAAAAAGGCGCGTACCCAATTGTCTCATGCACCGTCGCATTGTATGCAAATGTCAGGGTCTGGATTTGCTGGGGCCACTTGGCCTTCTCTCTCAGCGGCAGCGAGCGGAGCCCCAGAGTCCTGTTAAATCTCTCAGTTCCTCCGTTCCCCATGGGGTGATAAGCTGTAGTGTGCGACTTGGAGACTCCCGATAGCCGAAGCAACTCTGCAATGAGCTCACTCTCAAAGTTGGCTCCTTGATCTGTGTGGATGCGCTCTGGAAACCCATACACACAGAATACATTGTCCCATAACTTCTTGGCAACCTGCTTCGCCTGTTGGTTTGTGCAGGGAAAGGCGTGGGCCAACTTTGTGAAATGATCTGTCAAGACAAGAACATCCACGGAGCGCTGCTTGCTATCTTCTGCTCTCCAGAAATCCAAACACACCAGTTCCATAGGATTAGATGTCCTGATACTTTCAAGCGGAGCTCTGGCAGAAGGATCTGGTGTCTTGGCCAGGATGCACCTCTGACAGCACTTGACATAGCCTTTAATCTGATGCTCCATTCCAGGCCAAAAGAAGCGCTGTCTCGCGAGGTGAATTGTTCTCGCCTGCCCCTGATGACCGGCCAAGTCATGCACACCACGCAAGGCCTTCTCCACCAGGCTCCGGGGCAAGACAAACTGGTGTCACTTCTGCTTGCTCATGGAATCCTTAGCGACTCTGTAGAGCACTCCGTCAACGACTTTAAGTCTCTCCCACTGTCTGATAAGGACCAAGGCACTTAAGTCCAAACCATCCCTCTCCCGCCTTGAGGGCCTCCTCCGCTGATTCAGAAATGGCATAACCGTAGAGATGCCAGGGTCAAGCTCTTGCTTTCGCTGGAGCTCTTCTACGGAGAAGGCAGGCAGCAGGTCTTGCCCTGGTGGAAGGAAGTGCTGAACAGACTGGATCAACCCTGTCGCCCTGGACTCTGCAGCCGCATCCCAGTTGTTTTGAGAATCAAGGACAGCTTCTACAATGCTGTCACAGAGAGGTGGGGGACAACAGGACTGAGTCACAGTATCTTGTTCCGTCCCCATCGCCTGATACTGGACTTTTAAACGAAAGACATTCTGAACTCCATCTTCTCCAACCCCATCAGATTCGGCAAGCAGATCGTTGTAGGACTCTGAGACAAGTCTACGCCCAGCAGTCTTCGCAAACGGGTCCCGGCAGAGAGCGTCAGCCACTATGTTCTTGGTTCCCGCAATGTGCTTTAGACTAAATGTGTAGGGAGCGAGCTTCGCAACCCATCGCTGTTCGCAGGCGTCGAGTTTTGGCTTAGTCATTATATATGTGAGTGGATTGTTGTCCGTCCATACTGTGAAGGAATTAGCCTTCAGCCAATGGCTGAATTTGTCACAGACACTCCACTTCAATGCCAGAAACTCGAGCCGATGAGCTGGGTAGTTCTTCTGAGAGCTGCTGAGGGTCTTACTCACAAACGCTATGGGTCGTGCTTTACTTTCACCAGCAGGGACTTGTGACAACACTGCACCGAGCCCATCCAAGGAGGCATCAGTCGACAGGATCAGAGGACATGAAAAGTCAGGATGTGCAAGGACCGCACAGTCCAGCAGACGTTCTTTAAGACCGGCAAAGGCAATGTCACACTCTGGAATCCAGTCATCAGGCTTGAGTTTCCTGAATGTTCCTGCCTTCACATTCACTTTTTTCCTTCCTCTTCTCTTCTGCCCAGCAGTCAGAGCAAAGAGTGGCTTGGCAATGGAAGAGCAGTTGGGGAGGAAGTGCTGGTAGAAGAAAACCATGCCCAAAAAGGATTTGATCCTCCGCACTGAAGGTGTACATCCGTTATCCTCCATAAGATCAGACCTCGACATACTGGATATGACATCCACCTTTGCAGGATCCACAGCCACCCCGTTTCCATCTATGATGTGACCCAGAAACTTGACAGACGATCGCATCAGATGACACTTCTTAGGACTCAACTTCAAGTTGTTCACTCGCAGGCGCTGGAACACGCCCTCCAGTCTCCGTAGAGCCTTCTCTTCAGTTGATGCGAAGACGAGCAAATCGTCTAAATAGCATAAAAGGCTGCTGAAGTTCAAATCCCCAAATATACTGTGCATCATGCGCATAAATGAGGCCGGACTATTGCACAGTCCCTGCGGCATCCTATTATACTCATGCAGGCCTAGCGGTGTGGTGAAGGCAGTGTATTTTTTGTCCTCTTCTGCCATGGGAATGTTGTAGAAACCGGACGTTAAATCCATTGTGCTGAAGTAGTTGTTCCCTCCCAAGGCAGCCAAGCAGTCCGACTGGTGTGGAAGGGGATGGGCGTCCTTGAGTGTTCTCGCATTCAACCACCGGAAATCGGTGCAGATCCTCAAGTTTCCATCCTTTTTCCATACCATCACTAGCGGTGATGCATAATCACTCACTGACTTCCGAATTATCCCTTGCTCCTCCCTGTCTGTCAACACTTGACGTAGCTTCTGGTAGTGAGCAGGCGGTACTCTCCGGTAGGGGAGGCGGAATGGACGATCATCTGTTAGTCGAATGCGGTGGACAAAGCCCTTTGCCTCACCGCAATCCATTTCTTGCTTGGAAAAGACATCGTTGTAGCATTCGAGCAGCTGGACTAACTTCACAGTTCCTGCGGGGCTAGTCTGACAAGGCTGTATGTCAAGTTTGTCAAGGCCAACATCTCGCAATCTCTGTTCGAGACCTGAAGAACTGATTGGTGTATGACGCTTGCTTGGAACAGCTGTGTCAATCTGGCTATAGCCTTGGAGGAGTTCAAAATCTTCCACAGCTAGACAAGGGGACACATCTGCCAGCTTACAGTTCCTCTTCAGTGTGACTGGTCTATCAGACAGATTCATGGGGACCCACCTATCCCCCCACAGAGGTGTCACGACACGGCCAACCATGATGTTACGTGGCATGGACTTGGATGAGGTTGGTTCAACCAGCACAGTGCTTCCCGGTGACATGGGCGCATTGTTAGGCAGCTTACCCCAGACCAGGTGCTCTTGCATCGCTAGAAGAGTAACTGACTGTTGGAGCTTGACTGTGCCAATCTTGTCCGGTAGCTCCTCACCCCTCCAACGAGACGTGTTCGCCATGAGATCCAAGAACTGTTCACACTCAGGGGATGAAGAAAGACTGCGAACAGAGATAAGCCGCCAGTAATCATCACTGTTCTTCAACTGGCGCATGAGAAACTTGATCACATTCGTGCCAATGATGAGATCATCTCGCTGGCCTGGCACCACCAAAACTGGAACGATACAGCTCAACCCATACACCTTCAGTTCAACCTCATACATACACTTTGGTTTGGTGAGCTTCCCTCCACAGCCCACTAAAACCACTTCCTGTGTCATCGGTCTTGGATCTGACAGCACTTTCTCATTCAGCATCCTCTCCTCTGCTTCTCCACTGAAAGTACAGGCCATGGAACCTGAATCAAGCATTCCTTGCATCTGGAACACATTATTCACATCGACTGGAGCATAGAATAGCTCATCATATGGCCCAACTCTGTGTGTGTTCTGTGCTATTATCTTCACACCAGCCGGTGCTGCACTGCACACTTCTACATAGCACTGTTCAAATTCACTTCCACTATTGAAGGTTTGATTGTCCTCACCCGCACATCCCCTCTCCCAATGCGGGCCAGTCAGTTTAAATGCTGTTGCTCTTGAGGTAGATGTGTGGCCTGGTCCTCCCGTCCGGGAGTGTAACTTGAGCATTCTCTCTTGATATGACCCGGCTTGAAGCAAGACAAACACTGGCGATCTCGCCGGCAGTGCATTAGGGTAGTGTGTTCTGCAGACTTGCAAACCTTGCAGTATCTTCTCTGTGACTGGTCAGACGGGTGCTGTCTATACATCGGCCTGTTATTCTGAGCCATCACCTGGCTGTTCTGAGAAAGTGTGCGGTCAAGCAGGCCAATCAGGGTCTTTAGGCAGTTTTCATCAAACTGAGTGGTAGACGTGGCACTCACTTCGGCCTGCACAGGGAGTACCTCCGGATGGCTGGCCAACAACACCTCCTCAGACACAGGTGTTTGAATATGAACTGCCACATGTCTTGCTGGGACATGACGGTTTGGTCTGGTATTCAGCTGTTCTCTCATGTCAATCTGATAACGGTCAACGTGCTCCTGTATTTCACCAGCTGTCCATTTCTCTGGCGCCTTGAACCGTAGCACTGCAGCAAGGGAGGGATCGGGACAGTACTTGACAAACATCATGGTTACCTCTCGACTGAGATCATCAATATGCCGCCCCTGTCTGCTCAAACCCTCCTCAGCTGCATCAACAGCCTTGTTAAGGCGGATCCAGTACTCGACTGGGTTCTCTCCTGCTACAGGCGCAGTGCTATAGAAGTCTGCAAGAGGCATACTGGAACACGCCACACCACTGAAATGCTGTTTCAGTATGTTAATAATTACTTTTGGGTTCTCATGAGGCTTCAGTGAAGGATTGCTACGGAGTGTTATCTTCACAATGTCCCTGGCTTTCCCCATTAATCTAGACAACATCTCCTGGTGCTGCTCTCCCAGCTCCACATGTCTTCTTCTCAAGTAGGTGAACATGAGCTCTTCCCACTCATGTACCGAAAGCTTGTCGGACCCATCCCCTCTGTACACAGGAGGCTCTCTCACATCGGACTGCATGACTAACTTCACACCAGTCAGGTTAAGTGTGGAGTCAACGAACGACTGGCCTGCACCTGAGTTCTCAACTCGTGCTTGAGCACCTTCATTCGCCTGACTCACTCCCTTCAACTGAGCTGATATAGACTGTCCTACTTGCTGGGCGATATGCGTGATGAGATCACTCAAAGCTGGGTCACTCCTGTCTGGGATGGCCGAAAGTGAAAGAGTAGGTCTGTGAGTAAGTGGTGTGTGACTAGGTAGATGGGTGGAGGTGAAAACTGAGGAAGCCACATTGTCTGGGACATCAACTCGACGGGTGGAGCTGAACGCTGGTGACCTCACGTCACCTGGACTTGCAACTGGAGAGTTAAACAACCGTACCCCCCTCCCAAAAGAGTTCAATAGCTGTGTTCCCCTCCCAAAAGAGCTCAATAGCTGTGTTCCCCTCCCCAAATCAGCAACTGGAGACGTGAACATCTGTGCCCCCCTCCCGGAAATAGAATCAACAGTACGAATAGCAGTCCCATTTTCAACATTGGAATCCATTTTTCTTAAGTAAAAAAAAACAATGAAAATACTGACTCAATAAACCATGGAAAGTACTGTATTCCTTTCCTTCATTTGACACTGTACATTTCTTTTCTTTATAAGAAAATGAAACAAAAAATAAATAAACCAAATCCCCCTAATGTCCTTGAACCGTGACAAAGTCACTCCAATGTAACCCTCTTAAGGAAACCTTTTTTTTCGTTCGTCGTTGTTCTGTCGTCCAACAACCTCCGGTGACCAAGCTGGTGTTGGTCCACGACGTCAATCCGGGTCACGGCACCAATGTAACCGGTCTGGCTCTGCGTTGTGTGTTGTGAAATGGAGTAGGACACAGGGACTTGGTGTGTCACTTTGGCCGAACTGTAGCGACAGTGGCGTATTTATTTCTGCATGAAATAAATGCACAAATAATGCAGCAGCATTAGTACACAGGACACTGCAGCACGTCAGTCTCCTCACAGCATTAAAACAACAAGTGCGCCTGGCCAGAAGTGCCTTACAATACATATATTCAAATATATGAAGTCACAAAAGTTCACAATACAGACACACAAATTCAAATCCACCTGAAAACTATACACCACCGGCTAATTAATATTTTATATTAAAATAAAGTACAACATGGGAGCAACATCAACATACCTGCATGAAATAAATGCACAAATAATGCAGCAGCATTAGTACACAGGACACTGCAGCACGTCAGTCTGAAATGGCGGGAAACGAACAATGAACAGGCTGCCGTCACTGTGTGTGCATCCTCAAGTGCTGCTATACAGTGCGCTAGCTAAATAGTTTGCTAAAACACTCAAAACTCTTGCAAAACAAATACACAGGAACACATGAACAACACCAACAAGCACAGAATCACACCATAACTCTATCTCACCGTTTACACTGGTTATTTTCTCATTAACAATTTTAGAACAGAAAGCTGCACAGAGCAGAGGAAAAACACTCACCTCCTCACAGCATTACCCTGCGTTCACACCAAAAGATGCAAAAAGTTGACGCGCGTCGTGATCCCATTCAAAGTGAATGTAGAGACGCGTTGCTGCTTTGCTGCCGAGAAAACGGGCAGCAAAACTTGATTTGCGGCGCGTCAAAATCTGATTTGCGGCGTGGCAAAAGGGCGCGTTCACGTATTTTGCGGCGCGTCAAATGCTGCTCGAGTTGAAATATTTCAACTTTTGACGCGCCGCAAAACCTTTGACGCGCCACAAAACTTGATTTGACGCGCCGCAAAACTCAGGCGTCAACGCGTTCGGGCAGCAAATGCATCTTTTGGTGTGAACGCGAGTTAAAACAACAAGTGAGGAATGGCGAGCGCAACGGAAGAAAATGACGTCACGATCGAAACTTCAAAATAAAATAACAAAAGCTCCCAAACGATCTATTTACAGAAAATATCACGAAATAAAAGTAATAAATAAAACATGAGGGAATTTTGGTGGAATGCATACATACATCTTATGTACCTGCTACACATGCACATGTGTGTGTGTCAGGAAAATGACATTCTCCTTCTGTTTAACATCAATCCATGTTGGGTTCGGAATTCAAAGGCATTGTGCGCCAATGCACAGAGTATATCAACATTTCTCATTAAGGCTTGCTGATTGTCTGCACCCCTCGACCTCCGGGGCTAAGCTCCACCCCCTTCACCTCCGGGACTCATGATGCGTTTTATTATCCATCCGTCTCGGAGGTCCGAGGACCTGTGCGTGTCGCTAGGCACGCACAGGTCCTCGGACCAAATCTCTTTTCATCTAAAACAAATTGTAAGAAACAATTAACATTTATAATTAGTGTAGTTGCTACTGCAAGCACATCTACTGTTCTTCATAAGTTTTCTTTTTTCTGTTTGCCTGTTTTTTGTGCAGTTAACTGCTCCAACATACTTTCAGCTACAGAAAACATTCAACTATCAAAATGTCCTGGTCTTTAATGACATGATATCTCTTGCCGTTTTTCAACTTTAAACTATAACACTTTTTCAGAGTTTTTCAACTTTAAACTATAACACTTTTTCAGAGTTTTTCTTTTACAATGTAAGTCAATTGGCGGACGGCAGAGCCTCTGACACTTCAACTACTTTAGACATTGTAACTTTATTGGTCAATTTTCAACAGGATATAAACTTTTCAAGGATATAAACATCCTTAGTTTCAGGGTTAGACCTCCACATATCCATGTCTGCTCACACAAAGATCCTTGACTTGAGGTTATCTGTAATTTTAAAAACCTGAACCATGTCTGCATATTTCGTCTGCATATTGATATAATTGTTCATGAACTACTTTCTCCAGGACCTTGGAGACTACACTCAATATAGAAACCGGACGATAATTTCCCGGATCAGACCTATTACCATTCTTGAATATTGGGATGACTTTAGAATGTTTCTTGTCATCAGGAACAGTGCCTTGCTCCAAGGACAGATTAATAATATGAGCAATAAAAGGGGCTATGAGATCAGCTGCATCTTTCAAGAACCTGGCTGGGATATTATCTGGCCCTGTGGCTTTCAGAGTTAAGGACCTTTAGCATGTCACCAATCTTTTCTACCGACACAGGATTGAAGGAAAAACTATTGGGAGTCACACCTAACTTCGCAAAAAAATCCTGAATGTGTTCAGGCCCGTACAATCCTGGGCTGAGTGGTAGCTTCTTACAAGTTTGTGAGCAACTGAGGTAAAATAAGCGTTGAAGTGATTGGCAATATCCTTCTTTCTTATTTACCTCTTTTCCATCAATGGAGAGAGTAATACAAGAACTGGGAGTGCTTTTTGTCTTAGATAAGCATCCTAGATTTTTCAGAACCTTCCAGAAAAGTATCTGCTCAGAAAAGTAGGTTATTTTGGACTCTTTGATTATAAGTTGGGCCTTATTCCTACAAGCTTTATACTGTGAGAAGTCAGCTGGGTCCCCTGTGCGTTTGTGCTTTGACATGGCTTTATCCCTAGCCCTGATGGCTTCAAGTACCTCTGAATTAAACCAAGGCTGGGACCTTTGCCTAATCCTGACCGACCTTGCCGGAGCCACTGAGTTGATGGCAGAAAGGAACAGGGTTTTAAACTTAACCCAGGCCATGTCATAATTCACCTATGTTGTTAAGTGTTCTTCTACTGTTTTAGGCATATTGTAAACTGTCTTGGTAGTTCAGGGATCGCTGTTGTTGGGAAAAACGGTCTGTCTAGTTACTGGACCAGATGAAATGAGACGGAGAGGTAATAAAGTCTGTCGGCACGAGGACCTTGGATTTATTAAGTAAAGTGGCAACGGTTATACAGAGTCATAAAGCATGAGAAATCGAATATGTCTAAGTCCCTAATCAGCGCTGATGGTTCGTCCGGAGCTTCGCCTCCGTGGAAGGTCTGCTTCAGAAGAAGGGCCAAGAGTCCCTGTGTGATACAGTTTTATGCTGCATCCTCCTCTCGATGAGGTGTGTGTGGTTCTGTGTGTTTTGGCTTGACCTTGGCTCCCTGGCCCTGGTGTATGCAAGTGTATCTTCTTGTGTTCCTACTAACGGGGAAGAGCTCCTCAGTGTCTCCTTTGTTCTCGAAGTATCTCTTGTGTGCTCGAAGTATCTCTTGTGTGATGAATTAATGTGGCTCTCCCGTTCTTGAGGATGACTGTTGCATTGTCTGAGTGTTTACCATTTGCCTGCTTGGGAAATGGGGCCTTGGCTCTGGCCTTGACCTGACTATATTATCATGTTTGTGTTATGTGTTAAAAGTTGACTATATTGTAATGTGACTGCCATGTGATGTGCTCCTCAGGCGTTAAAAGTTGACTATATTGTAAGGTGACTGCCATGTGATGTGCTCATCAGGCTAGGGTGGGAGTTAGCTATATTTATAATGTACATGTGATGTGCTCAGCAGGTTATTTTGCCCAACACTGTCCCTTTAAATGTTAGGAACGTCTCATGATGTAGAGCCCCACGTGGGATTGGTTTTTACTAGCAGCGTGTTTGGACTTCCTGTTTTTGGTCTCACGAAATAATCGAGTCACATTGTGTTCTCAACGTGAGAAATAGTCTTTTTCCATATAATGCAATTTCCGCACTGGTTATCCAGACATTAGTCTGCTGGACGTATCCAGAGACACGACAGGACCATGACTGCGAACGCTGTTACTCTCAAACTCTGATATACTGGGAATCGTCTGCGTCGGCATGGTTCGCCCAGACCGAAGCGCAGTTCGCGTTGCGGGAGATCACCGCGGATACGACAAAGTACTACTGCGTTGTGTCAGCTCTCGGAAATTCCACAGCATCCAGAGTGGTGAGCCTCCTTAAAAATCCTCCGGCAAGGGAGAAGAATGCGGCACTCAAAGCCCACCTGTTAAAGACCTTTGAACTGTCGGACACTGAGAGAGCCAGCAGGCTTTTCTTACTTCAAGTGCTCGGTGACAGCAAACCGTCGAGCTCCTGGACCGTATGCTGGATCTCATGGGTGAGCACAAACCCGATTTTCTTTTCGTTCAGCTTTTCCTGTGTCAGCTGCCTCCCAAGTGAGAGCTGCATTAGCCAACACCACGATCACTGAATGTCGGAGGCTGGCTGAAGAGGCTGATTCATTTTTCCTGGCGGGTCAAGGGCACTGTGTGGCCGCGTTATTTCCCACGCACATCGCTCCTGTGACACTGGACGACTCCATGCTCTTCGCTGCCACCACTTCTCGTTGGCAGCAGTCTTCTGACCCCCAGCAGTTTTCAGGCCCGCAGCAGTCTTCAGGCATGTGTTTTTACCATGCAAAGTTTGGACCGAAGGCTCTTAAATGCCGTCCGCCCGTCGGCGGGTTGGGAAACGCCAGGGCCGGCGCTCGGTAGTGGCCATGAGCATCGGCCGTGCTGGCGGCTGCTTTTCATCCGCAACAGCATCTCCGGACGGGGATTCCTGTGCGACACGGTAGCACAGAGGAGCATTCTGCCTGCATCCCGTTTGGACATGGTGACCGATGGCCACGGCCCCCCTATGGAAGCTGCTAATGGTAGCCCCTTCCGTACCTATGGAACAAGGTACATTGAGTTGCGTTTCGGAGGGCACCGGTTTGGCTGGGACTTTGTTACAGCAAAGATCTCCGTTCCCCTCCTCGGGGCTGATTTTTTGTCTGCGCATTGACTGTTGGTGGATGTGAAGAACCGCCGTTTGATTGACACACTCACGTTTTGTTCATATGCGTGCACGCTCAGCGGGCTGACTCCATACGACCGTCTAGCATGCTCTCCTCCTCAGATGATTTCCACCGCCTGCTTGCGGTTTCCCAGCCCTCACTCAGCCCACTTTCTCTGCGTATGTCGTGAAGCAGACGCAATCTTGCCACTACTGGTCCACCCGTCTACGCCCGTGCTCGGCGCCTCGACCCGACCAAGCTTGCCATTGCAAAGGCTGAGTTTGCAAACATGGAACGCCTGGGTATAGTCCGACAGCCCATGGGATTCACCCCTCGACATTGTCCCCATGCCCGGCGGTGGCTGGCGCCCGTGTGGCGACTACCGGCGGCTAAATGAAGCAACGACACCTGAGTCCCGAACATACAGGATTTCTCGGCACACCTGGCTGGTATGGTGATTTTTTTCCAGGGTGGAGCTTGTCCGGGGATATCATTAGGTGCCTGTGCACCCACTGGACGTTCCCAAAACAGCAGTGATCACGCCGTTTGGTCTGTTTGAGTTCCTACGAATGCCGTTCGGCCTTCAAAACGCAGCTCAATCTTTTCAACGCCTCATGGACTTTGACGTATTACAGGAGCTGCCTTTTCTTTGTGTGTATTTGGATGACGTCCTAGTGGTGAGCACGTCCAAATATCAGCACCTGGCGCACCTCCGGACACTTTTTGAGCGGCTCAGCCAACATGGGATAATTGTCAGTGCCAGTTTGGTCTCTCCATCATTGATTTCCTGAGACACAGAGTCACTAAGGACGGTGCAGCCCCTCTCCCATCGAAGGTGGAGGCGGTCGCACAGTTCCCACGCCCGCTCACTGTCAAGTCCCTGCAGGAGTTCCTCGGCATGTTGAATTTTTATCACCGTTTCATCCCTCGAGCCGCCAAGCTCTTGCGGGCCTTGCATGAGGCCTTGCAAGGTAAGCCCAAGCATGCTGTGGACTGGACTGAGAGCAGGGACAAGGCTTTTGTTGCCACTAAGGTAGCCCTGGCGAACGCCACCATGCTTGCACATCCTTCTCCAACGGCCTCCATCGCCATCACCTTGGACGCCTCGGACTACTTTGTCAGTGCCGTCTACGAGCAGTGGGTGGGCGGGGCCTGGCAGCCTCTACCTCGCCATCAGACACTATCGTTCCCTGTTGGAAGGTCGACACTTCAACGCTTTTGTAGACCACAAGCCGCTGAATTTTGCCTTGGTCTGCCCGCCAGCAACGTAATCTGTCCTACATTTCGGAGTTCACCACGGATTTACAGCACGTTGCCGGTAAGGGCAACCAGGTGGCGGACTGCCTGTCACGGGCTGTGGTAGGAGCAATCCATCTCGGCTTGGATTACAACCGCATTGCAGCGGACCAGACCACAGACCCGGAAATACAACTCCTGAGGACCTCGACTACAGGGCTGAAAATAGAGGATGTGGGTTTTAGCGATGCCGGCACCACGCTCTTGTGTGACGTCTCCACAGGCAGTCCTCGGCCAATCATTCCCACAGGATGGAGACGACAAGTTTTTGATGCCATCCATGGTCTCTCCCACCCAGGTTCGAAAGCGTCACAGAGATTGGTTGCGGCTAAGTTTGTTTGGCACGGCCTCAAGAAGGACGTTAGGGACTGGGCTAACACCTATCTTGAGTGCCAGCTGGCCAAAGTGCACCGCCACACTAAAGCCCCGTTAGAGTTGTCCCCGTTTGACCATGTAAACGTGGATCTGGTCGGCCCTCTGCAACTCCTCTCACGGTTTCACCTACCTGTTGACCATGGTTGACAGGACCACCCATGACGTAGAGCCCCATGCGGGATTGGTTTCACTAGCAGTGCGTTTTGACTACCTGTTTTCGGTCTAACGAAATAAACGAGTCACGCATTTGTGTGCTAAACGTGAGAAATTGTCTTTTTCCATTTAATGGCATTTCCACATATTTAACTATAAACAACGTTTCCGTATAAGAATCTTGTTCGCCCATTGTCTCACTGAATGTATCCTTTGTAACCTTGCTGCCTTTTACTTTCCCATGATCATGCTATAATATTAAATCAAATATTTCGCTGGCCGACGTGTCCTAAAAATAAGTTTCTCTTAATCACCTGTGTTATATACAGTGATGTGAATAACGGCGTTATAAACAACAGCGTTACTTTTTCAGTAACGAGTAATCTAACGGATACTCTTCCCATCATTATAACGCCGTTACCGTTACGCCTTGTTCAAACTACCTCCGTCCATCGAAGGATCTCATTGACTTTGCATAGGACGCTCTTGAAATGCATTGTTGGTCCATCCGTTCTGTCGGCTGAGTCAAAAAGTTCAGAGCAGTTCAAGCTCACACAAGAGGCAGACAATTAGCTCTGTATCGTACCCACATTTACACAAACACACTATTTCCTGACCCTCTCTCTCTCTTGCCCTCTTTCGTCTCCCAGACACACATGCACACACGCATGCATGGGCAGGCAGGCAGGGGCAGGCAGGCACACACACACACACACACACACACACACACACACACACACACACACACACACACACACACACACACACACACACACACAGACTCTCTCCCTACTATATCTCTTTCTCTCTCACTCACTCACTCACTCCTCACTCACACAAACACAGAGACCGGTTGGTTGCATGTAGGACCAGTGCAGCTCTTAGTGGCCGGTGGTTTATCTGCCCACGGTGTAGCATCTCAAGGTCTGCAGTGCTTGGTGGGCTGTGTGAAATGCTCCAAACTTTCCTGTATTTAGATAATGTGGTGTAGGGGAAGCAGAGGCATGTTCTGGTGCAAATTATACATGGTGCTATTTTACTGATCGATTTTGCCATTGCGCCACTGACCGAAAAATACCTAGACTAAGTGCACTAGCGGCTAGCACAGTTGGTGTTGCTAACGTGCAAACGATTAGACTAATTGAAATATTATGATGATGATGATGATGATGTGGATTGTGGAAAAGAAAAAATATCCATAGGGGATGCATGAATGAACACTGTAGTAGGCTATGTCATTTCTTAAATAATAACAATAATAACTAAAAGTAGCAAAGTAGGCTATATCCCAGCCTTCCAAAACTAAATCTCGTTTTAAGGTAAATTGTAACGTTGGTTAAATTATTTGGGAAAGAACAGCTGATACAGCGGTACAAAGTTGTACTTTTAAAACAATGCATCTAAAAACACCATGCAGCAAACACATATTTTCTTGACAAAGAAATCGTGTACAAGTTCACAACTTTTAGGATAGATGAGTATTTGATTGTGAGAAAACGTTTTATCGCGAGAGAGTGTTTAAAAGAATGAATGAATGTGGGTGATGCTTGCCACACGTATGTGCACCCATCTGTTTAAACACACGCAAACTAAACATGCAAAGCATAATACAGTCCATGGTAATGTATACTAACAGGGGGACACATTCATATTACGAACACAAGTCGATAACGATAATGAATACAATACTGGTAAGAAAAAATGTTGGTTACTGATTGCCGCATATCATTAAATAGACCCACATTTGCTGCCCCTGGCCCGCATATCATATATGTGTTAAGTTCTGTTTTCCGAAATGTACATGACGACTATTATTTGGTCATAAACTGAGCCACTTGAAGTTTAAAATTCATGTTATCATGCATCTCTCTCAGCGGAGACTGCAAACGCGCTGTCAAAATATCAACTCGTCAATGTCAAATTCGCTGGCTCCTAAAGGGGATCGGAGATGGAACTCTCATTAGTTTGTTGCACGTTACACCCAAAACACACCTACGGGTTTCAGACTAACCCATTTCAGATTTGAGTTGGGCGCAAGAGTAATTTATCCGCCGGTATAATACCAACAGTGCCAGAGATCCGCCGACAAAGCTACTTGCGCTTCAGACCGTTAAAAATATAGGGCCCTTTATGTTTAAAATTGCAGTTTTACTACTTGCATAAAGTGTTTGGTGCCAAATTGAAAGAGGCCCTTGTCCTCCACCAATGGTAATTGGCCTTCAAGCTGCAGAAACCTAGTGAGCTATATCTATTGCAAGCATGCTGCTTGTAGGTCTGCTCGTGGGTTTCCCCTCGCACAATATCAATGTTTCGGCTCATCAGCTGTAAGCTCATCAGCTTTGAGCTTGGCTAGAAAATGGTTTTGGATACTAGATGTACTCCAGTGGTAACTGAATTTTCATCGACAGTAACTGAGATAACTTTTTTTGTCGACAGACCCATCTGGTGGGGATTTGTAGCTGAACTTTATATTCAAAAAGACTTTCCTTTATCCACTGCTTGATGGCTTTCATCCGACTTATAGCACCTGCTTTGATGTATAAAGTAAAATTATGCCGGTTAAAAACAAATTTGCTGCAATATATATTATATATATATTATAAATATATCGATACACACATATATATATATGTATATATATATATATATATATATAGATAAATACAATTAATATGAACATTAGGGACTAGTCGGAACGATTGGGCTACACTTTGATACTTTACTTAATCATGAAACCAAGGTACGAAGTAAAAAAAGGGACTTCATAGAGCCATGCAAGGGGAGAGTCTTTAAAAACTGTTACATCATGTACTTGGTTCTTCAGAGCAGAGAGGAAAACAAAATTAATTCTGGAAGGACGAAGAGTGAGTCGACAATGAACAGCATAAGGCACATTGTGTGCTTGGAAAAAAGGAAAAAGGACTAGAGAAGGGGAGAGAAAGATCTTTGCTTTATTCGGGACTATTGCATTTCTGCTGAACAACGCGTTGGGTAAAAAGCAACAAGAAATTCAAAAGAAGGGCAAAGATGGAACTACATATATATTTGTCCCTTATTTATTCATCCGTAGAACTGAAGGACAGAAGAAAGTAAGTATAATTATTAAAAAATGTCACACATACAAATTAGAAATACAGAACCATAAAGGGTTTGTAATATCTTTAAAAGGTATGAACCCTTTGGTTTAGTGTAGTGATATTGTATCGGGGTTGGTACAAAGGCTAGTTGACTACAATGTCACCATAACAATCAACACAAATAGATGGGTAGGAGTGGGTAGAGAGGAAGACTGGACTGGGTGTGACTGCAAACTTTTTGTTCATGTTATAACAAAAAGTGAATGCTGTTGTATCAGGTCAATTGCTTCCAACATACTCGTTCACATGAGACACATATTTACTTACATTCCTAAGTCCCCAGGCCTGGGCCCAGTTTCCCCTTAGCATCGTTAGCCTAAGTGGATCGTGAAGTGCGTCGTACGAGCATCGTACAGTTTTCACACCGTTTCCCGAAAGTATCGTTGGTAACGAACGTCGTGAAAACGCTCGTAGCTAACGAGGACTCCAGGGTACTCGTAGGACGCCAAGAGCATCGTTAGCCTACTATAGCCTCAGTGACGTCACCAGCGGACATTCCTAGTATTGGATGGGTTTTATTAAAACCCATCCAATACCACGGAATGCCCAGCTTGAGCCATTTCGCAACCAAAAACAGTGGTAACCGCCGATATATTACTCAAAGACTGTTAGATTTAAACAGCAAAGATAGAGACATGTTAGAAGTCAACAATATGGGCAGGATTTAGACCAAGCTCTCCTAATCGGGTTAGCAATAGCCGTCTTTGAATGATAATGAATGAATGGAACGTTGCATTTTTAATGTCTACAAATATTCTAGACTAGAGAGACAATCAATGAAACCTTATGCGGATTCAGATAAAGTTGGCACTTTGCTGCGCAAAGTATGTTTCAGAAATCAGAACATTAAGATAAATGTGGTTGTCACACAAGCTATTTGGGATTTTTGTAACATGGAATTATTTCAGGGGGGGAAATGCAGTGAAAAAATCTATTGCAAGGTGAAACACAGAAATTTTAAGCTAAGAAAGGAGGAGGCTTTAGTGCCAATAACCAACGGACCAAAAAGACCCCTTTTCTACTGCTCTGTCTTTCTCTCACTGTCTATTTCAGTCCAATGTGACTTTTATCTGGATTAGTGCAAAAGGTGATTGACAGACAGACAAATCCAACCAGGGGGTCAATAATCCGGGATTTAACACCCAATAATTGGCCTATCATCCCAAAGCTAGAGCGCTTGATTTAGTGGGGGTAGGGAGGAACCATTGGTGACACATAGAGACATCTGTCTCTATGTGTGTCTATGTCTATGTCTATGTCTATGGCGAGTCAAACGCCGCTCCGTCTGGGTTGGTTATATTCAGTATTTTTAATATTTTTTACGAATGCATTTGATATTTTGTTAGATTTTTAGTTTAGTAGTTAAGCTAAGTGTAACAGTTATATATATAGTCACTTTTCCCTATTAGTTATTTTTTAGTTTACATTTTTTACGTGTTTTGCGTTTCGGCTGGAGTCGTCATGGTGCTGCGCTGACCTGCGCTTCTGAAATTGGTGGACGCCAGAGAAGTTTGACCGAAATAGACCATTGCCAACTGCAACATTGACTGGATTAGCCTGGATGAGGCAGCAATACACACCGAGTGAACTTTACAGTTTATGGGGAAACGTTGAGCCTCCTGCAGAGCTCCTTTTCCAACGTGACATTCTCCGACGTCGGAAGTATATTCACCGCGGATCCCGTTGTAACAAGATTACCAACAAGGCGATTCCCTCTCTCTGGTCTGCTAACCGCTTTGAAGTGAAGCCTGATCGAGGAGTTGATCACCGTGTACTAGCCTCCTTGCCCAGGTCAAATGTGCACACTCACTTCAACCGACGAAAGGTTGGACTTTACAACATCAGATCCATCTCCAACAAAGCCCCTTTGATCAACGAGTTTATTACAGACCATGAAATTGACTTTTTGTGTCTCACTGAGACGTGGCAGCAAAGCAATGACTTCTTCCATCTTAATCAGGCTGTCCCGTCTGGATTTGTTTACATCTGCAAGCCTCGCACCTCCGGGAGGGGGGGTGGTCTCGCCCTGCTCTATCGCGAGAACATCAAGCTAACACCGCTCACTCTGCCTGATCAATCCTCGTTTGAAATGCTGGCTGTCGAACTTCAAGGAGCTACACCCACCATTATTGCGGTATTATACAGACCTCCAAAACCATCAAGTGTGTTTATTGCTGAACTGTCAACTGTCCTCACTGAACTGAATGCAATGTCTCCCAACATTATTTTGGTGGGTGATTTTAATATACACATGGATAAGTCTTCTAAAACATGCACTAAAGACCTTATGGACATGCTTGATTGTTTTGACATCACCCAATATGTTGATTTTCCAACGCACAACAAAGGTCATATTTTAGATCTGGTCTGTTGTTCTGGTATAACACCTGCCAATTTCAGTACTGCTGAACTACCCATCTCAGACCACAAAGCTGTGCTATTTGACACCTGTCTGTCCATTAGAAAAGCAAAAGTTCAGCGTGCCATGTCTTACCGCAACATCAAAAAGGTAGAGCCAGAGGCATTTACTTCACTAGTTGCCTCCTATCCTTGCCCTTCTTCCAATGCTTCAGCAGCGGATCTGGTTGACCACTACAACAACTGCCTGTCTACAGCTCTTGACAGTCTTGCCCCCTTAAAGACACGGACTGTTTCATTTGTGCACTCTGCACCTTGGTTCACTCCTGAGCTACGCCAAATGAAGTCCATGGGTCGACGTCTGGAACGGCTTTCAAAAAAGACTGGTCTTGCTGTCCACCAAGGGATGTACTCTGAGCATATACTTCAATACAAAAAAGCACTCTCTTCTGCAAAGAGCTCACACTATGCAAGGGTCATTAATGAGGGAAACGGAAACACCAGGGCTCTCTTTTCCACTGTGAATGGCCTCCTCAAACCACCTGATTGTACCATCCATCAGAGTGTCTCTGTTGAACGCTGCTCAGCCTTCCTGAACTTTTTCCATAGAAAAATTGAGGCTATCCACCAGCAATTGGAATGTTCAATTACTCAGCTGAAACAACCATGCTTGATGAACACTCTGGGATCTCACAACAATGAACTCTGTGAATTCAGTCTCCCTGCTGAAAGTACCATCTGTGGCCTCATAAAAAAGTGCAACTCCTCCACCTGTCATCTGGACCCTCTTCCAACAAGCCTGGTTAAGAGCTGCCTGCCATCCATTGCTCCGTTGATTACATCAATACTCACCACCTCTCTCCTCTCTGGCACTGTACCATCATCATTTAAAACTGCTATTGTCAGACCAATGCTGAAAAAACCTGGACTGGACTCTGACAACTTCAACAACTACAGGCCTATTTCCAACTTGCCTTTTCTCTCCAAAGTTCTTGAGAAGATAGTGGCAACTCAACTCCAGGATCACCTGAAGGCCAATGATCTCTTTGAGCCATTCCAATCTGGATTCCGTCCTATGCATAGTACTGAAACGGCCATGATCAAGATTACTAATGATCTCCTCTGTGCAGCTGATGATGGACTTATCTCCATTCTGATTCTCCTTGATCTCAGTGCAGCCTTCGACACTATCTCTCACCATCTTCTGCTGGAACGTCTAGCTAATATCGGAGTGTGTGGCAGTGCTCACCAGTGGTTCACCTCCTATCTCTCTGGAAGGACACAGTACGTACAAATGCTGAATTGCAAGTCTGAGAGTACTGCTGTGACAAGAGGGGTGCCCCAGGGGTCTGTGTTAGGCCCTCTGTTGTTCATCATCTACCTCCTCCCACTTGGCACTATCCTCAGGCAACATGGTGTTCAATTCCACTGCTATGCTGACGACACCCAGCTCTACCTTTCAACAAAGCCCACTGCTACACTACCGCCGGCTGTACTTACTGCCTGCCTCCATGACATCAATTTATGGATGACACAAAATTACCTCCAACTTAATAGCAGTAAGACTGAGCTGCTAGTGGTTGGCTCCAAATCAGCTCTTGCTAAGATGGAACCTTTCACCATATGTGTAGATGGCAGCACCATCCCTTGCTCCAACCAGGTCAAGAGCCTTGGTGTCATACTGGACAATACACTATCATTCAGTGCACACATAAACAGTATGTCAAGAAGTGCCTTTTACCATCTAAGGAACATTGCACGGCTTCGCCCAGCGCTCACCCAGCAGAATGCAGAAGTCCTTGTGAATGCATATGTGACATCCCGCCTCGACTACTGTAATTCCATCTTGTCTGGAATCCCAAATAAGCTACTCCACCGGCTCCAACTCATCCAGAATTCTGCAGCAAGGATTGTAACACGCTCTAAATCCACCAGCCATGTAACACCATTGCTTATCCAACTGCACTGGCTTCCAGTAGCCTACCGAATTCAATTTAAAGTCCTGCTCCTGACCTACAAGTCCCTACACAACAATACCCCCACCTACCTCTCTGACCTCCTGGAATCCTACACTCCTGCCCGCTCACTGAGATCCTCCACAGCAGGCCTACTGCATGTCCCTAAGGCGAACCTCAGCACCCTGGGAGAGAGGGCTTTCAGCTACATCGCCCCCAAGTTGTGGAATTCACTGCCAGACTACATCAGACACTGTGACTCAATTACTGACTTTAAAAGCAGACTTAAAACTAATTTCTTCAAGATAGCTTATGGACTGACTGACTGACTTTTATTTTTCTTATTTCTATTTATTTCTATGAGATTATTGTAATTGTAATGAGATGATTGTTTGTGAAGCGACCTTGGGTGTCATGAAAGGCGCTTGAAATAAAATGTATTATTATTATTATTATTATTATCTGTGTGTGTGTGTGTGTGTGTGTGTGTGTGTGTGTGTGTGTGTGTGTGTGTGTGTGTGTGTGTGTGTGTGTGTGTGTGTGTGTGTGTGTGTGTGTGTGTGTGTGTGTGTGTGTGTGCGTGCGTGCGTGCGTGCGTGCGTGCGTGCGTGCGTGCGTGCGTGCGTGCGTGTTAGGGATTGTGTGTGTGTGTGTGTGCGTGTGTGATTTGAAAGAACACACTAGACATGGACCTGACGACATACAGAGGGGCATGTGTGTGTGTGTGCCTGCATGTGATTAGAGCAGATGTCAAGGAGTGTGTGTCACTTATTTAGTTTAGATCCAGACAATTATTATTGGCAATCACTTTCAACTTTTGTCTGCAAATATGTGCGTGTAAGCAAGAAAATCTGCAAATGTGCGTGTCTTCTTATGCATAGTTCCTGTACGCATGTGGTTGCGTGTGTATGTTTGGGTATGGACAATTATCGCAATCTCTCTACAAACAACAACAGTTGATGCGTTTGTCATCTGTATGTCTGTCTGTTTGTTAATGGTTATATTATATATTATGTCATTCATTGCATAAAAATCCATAATGACTGTGGCTGTGTCATACTTAATCGGAAAATGCTTGTTTTTACTGTGTTTGTGCACCTGTTTGCGTGTGAGAGAGAGGTTGGAAGGACTTAAGCTCATTAACTGGGTCACCAGGACAGGTTGGGACAAGGAGCTTTGAAAATTAAGGGTTAAAGATGTCTTGTAATCAGGGATGCTGAGTGGAACGACCCAAACCACAACTCCCTCATTGCCAATATAGAAATAGAAGAGAAGTAGAGAGTTAAGAGCTAAGCATGATTGGGAATGAAAGATGATGGATAGGGCTGGGTCTAAATCAAGATTTTTCTGATGAATTGCTATTCACTATTGAACGTTCAAATACTGATTCTTAAATGGTATTTCTAGGGCCGAGTTTCTGCAGAACTATGGAAACCCAGTTAGGCAAAGTCGATCATCATATTTGTTACATTTAAAAAGATATTTAATTGAAGTTTCATAATACACTAAGCGAGAGTCCTCTCCGCCGGCAGCTGTGAAGGTAGCACATCACGTGAGCATAATGGAACCAACAGAGCACTGAGCAGTTGATGGCCCTCACCTGCTCAACACATTTGGTTTAGCCAATCAGGTTGAGCTCTTCACAGGTCAGCAGACCACCTTAGTCAACAGGTTATGCTTTTACCATGAGCAGCGTAGGCCAAGGCTCTCTGAAATCATTACATGGTCGTCGTGCCTTCGGGTTAGTTGCAGCGATGCCCATGGGTTGTGGCCGTGACCAGTACCGATGTGACATGGGGGGCTTTTACTTTGGAGGAGCTCTGACATGCTTTCAGCGACCTCTCTGGTGCAGTAATGCAGCCTCTCTGATCTTGCATCACCACAAAGCCTGCTATAAGCTCCTTATGGTGTCAACACAGGCGCTTCGTCCTGACCGAGGTAAATCGTAAATAACTTCACCAGAAGCACGCAGGGCACATTGAAACTGGAACAACAATAATAATAATGGATTAGATGTGTTGGCGGGGAGTTGGTGTGGGTCCATCTGATGTACATTTGAAGGTTTTTAAAGAATAATTGGGCTTGCATCTTTACAAATCCCAGCTGTCTCCCCTTATGTTGTTTGCTAATTGTTCGACTGTGGTCAGATCAGTGTTTCCATAATGTCCTCAGCGGCCTGAACCTGCAGCCGCCTAGACGCTGGGTTACCTGGCTGTCAATCGCTGCAATCATTTGACCTTCATAACGCTCGCCAGGAGAAGAGAGCACTCTTTTGAGTTGAGTTACGTGTCAAGGTAAATTGAGTTGAGTTACGTGTCAAGGTAACCTTTTTTTCATTGAAAAGGTCACATGTCTTGCTCACATTGCTGTTCATTAGATGGCTCAGAGTGAAAGCCATCTTACATTTACATTTAGGGCATTTAGCAGACGCTTTTATCCAAAGCGACTTCTGCACCGGCATCTCGTTTTGGTGCTGACCATTTCTGCAACACACTGATCTAGTATTTTAGTATCTCTGATTTCAAATCAGATCTAAGTTTGTGTATGTGCATATGTTTAGATTAACACAATGGAAAATAGGTCAAGGCTTCCTAGGCTCTGGTGAAATATAAACAGGCGGACGTGTATACTGCAGTCATGTTTGCACGCCTGGTGGTGTAGTGGTGAAGCAGATGCCATGACTCTAAGAGTGTGCGTTTGTACCTTTTCCCAAGATTTTCAGTAACCTTTAGCAGGGCAATAACGTATATATTTTTTAGATCAGCTAAATGGATCATGAGGGAGTGATGCTGCCCTATGAGCACCAGTGGATGAACACCCCCCATCTGGGGACGTCTGCATACAGTCAAATACCCTTGTTTGCCACTTACTCCGTTCTCCATTTAAATGCATTAATCCGCCAACAGTTCTGTTTTCACTAATAGAGATAATCACAGTAATCCTGTATCTGTGTGTCAAGTCAATGGCTGAGTTTCCATTTGAATACCGAGTTGGATTTCATTTAATCCTGATATGCTTGATTTCACACATTTATTTTCACTAGCTCTAAAGTGAGGCAAGCAGCCAAGTGTGAGCAGAGAGCAGATAATACGCATTCATCTCTAGAAAAGCTCCAGCTCATTAAAGCCGATTAGCACCAGGGAATATAAATATTTTATAGTACACTCAATTTTAAAAAGAACACAGAACCTTTATTGAAGATGTTAACGATGGACCTGCCAATTTTTTTTTCCGCAAAGACCCTAAACAATAAATTGCAATATGCAAAAACATGCTTGCAAAATGTGATTTAGAGCTAAATCATTATTAGATTCAGGAGCGTCTTCATCATTTTACCCAGCCTGATGAGACTGCTTGGCACTCTTGCAGGGTGCCAGTGCTATTACAAGGTGCTAGTTATTGATGATATAGCTGGAGAGAATATTATGCCATACAAATTCATAAACCAAACAAAAGCTGTGAGTTAATCCTTCCGGGTTGGAGTTTGCACCTCCAGCGCTTATATGCCAATCCTTTATAGGTGAACCTACCTCTGCCACATCTTGAACCTGAATAGACCCTTTTTCCAGAGGCATACTTAGCGGAAAAACATAGCTGTCATTCATTATAACATTAATTATGACAGCTCTTTTTATGTAGCAGGGTACAGGTGGTAGAGTAAACTAGTGACAATTAAATCTAGCGGACTAATAACTAGTGGATTGCAAAACCTGTGTTGACTCAGTGGTGTCTATTGAAAGGGCTTTACAGGGAAATGAAAGATGAAGAAAGAAGCATTTTTTAAAAGGCAAGGTCACTCATTCTTTGTATGCAGTTAAGCCAAGACGAAGACTAAGATAAAGGTTTGTCTTTACTGTCCCCGTCAAACTAGAATTCTAAATACGTTGACAGTAGGCACAACTGAAATGCTTCTCTTTTATCTAATCATCCATACTCAAATTAAACGAGAGAGAGAGAGAGAGAGAGAGAGAGAGAGAGAGAGAGAGAGAGAGAGAGAGGGCAAGTCCTAATTATCTCTGCTTCTATCTGCTATATAAATCTTGTTTTTTCAATATTATCAATGAATGAATCGAATAATGGTCATGATCATCTGACACTATAAAACATATTATTTTAATTGGATGTCAACACAGAATATTGATTTTATGGAGAATTTATCCCCAAAGCATTGACTCACTACTAATTGATCGTACATACCAAGCAACTCTGTAACATTCCTCTATTATTTATTACCATTACCTCAAGTTGGAAGGGGGCCTAAACATTTTGGATTTGCTCTGATATCCCCATGGTCACTTAATATTCAAGCTTCATTAAAAACAAGGAAAACATTCAGTACAGAGTTTGCGACAGCATTAACTTATCTATAAGAAATATTATTCATATTCAAAATATGTATTTTTAGCCCGGTCTGCATGGCAGAGGAAGGAGAAACGTTAGACACTCACAGAAGCAGGAAAACAAGGGCGAGATGTGTGTCTGTGTGTGTGTGTGGGGGGGGGGGGGGTCAGAAATAGAAAGGGTGACAGTCAGGCAAACAAACCAAACATCAGTGTCATAAGAAGCTGATGCAAGTGACAGCGTTTTGAACGCTCTCCAAAGGCATTAGGCTTCAACCCGATTCCATCAGCCTCCCAACGTGTGCGGAAATTAACAATCTGTGTTCATTTAGCCCTCCCCTCCTCCCCAGTCTGCCTGGAGCCTGGGGGGTTCCTGCATGGAATGGATATAAGCTCAGACTGAGAGGAAAGGAGGGACAGGAGATGAACAGAGTGAGAGAGAGTTTATTAAATAAACAGGAGCAAGATAAATGGGGGGAAAATGCAGATGGGATAAAGAGTGATAATACTCCCAAAAAACATATATGGCTCATGCCCGGAGCGTAACTCTCCACTAATTCAATCTCATCAACACGTGTTTTAAAATGCGATTGTGTCTTTTGACTCGAGAGCGAGGGAAACAGAGAGGGAGGAGGATGATACGAATGCCAGAGAAGTAGGTTTCCTATAAGCAGGATGCAAAGTACAGTCAATGGGCAACCCCTAATAAATGTTTGACCTTTTATTAGAAGCGAGAGATGAAGAAAGAGAAGTCGATAAAGTAGCTATATGGCATTCTGACACAATGGGCCCTATTTTAACGGTCTGAAGCGCAAGTGAGAAGCGCCAAGCGCAAGTAGCTTTGTGGGCGGTTCTATAGCGATGTCGCTATTTTACCGGTGCAAAAATTACTCTTGCGCCCGGCGCAAATCTAAAAAGGGTTGGTCTGAAGTAGCCTGATTACCCGTAGGTGTGGTTTGGGCGTAACGTGCAATAAACCAATGAGAGTGCCAGCTCCCATCCCCTTTAAGAGCCATGAGCGCATTTGAATCTGACGAGTTGATATTTTACAGCGCGTCTGCAGTCTCCGATAGTGGTGGATTTAATGATTTTCCGTGACCCAGTTCGTGTGATTCAGTTCACCAAGAGGAGTCGTTCGCGAATCGTTTGTGCAAAGTTATGTAATTATAAATAAACAACTTTGGATATTTCTAAGTAGGTGTCTTTATTTTACCAGCCTTCATGGTTCTCCCGTTACACTTGTTCTGTCGTTCTCAAGTCTAGCTCCATCTGATCTAGTAATCAACACTGCCACCTAGTGGTCATAACATATAACATATATACAGAACATACATATCATTACATCCTCCTTTCTCTGAGGTTAAAAGTCAAATAATAGTAGGCCCAAGGCTATATCAAGACTAGACCTGGAAGCTACACCTAAACCCATTAAACACAGTAAGGGCTACCACACCCAAAGCTTTTCTTAGAGGTAAACAAGGTAAACAATTAATCCCTTTTTTCAGATAACAGGTTTTAGAAAGTAACCTTAATTGACTGTACTGTGTAAATTAACTATTAACTATTTCTTTTTCAGGTAACAGTGGTAATGAACAGTAAAACCTCTTCTTTCAGGTAACACCAGTAAGTAACGGTAGATAATAAAGTAAGTAACAGATATTCAACAGTAGCAATAAACAGGATATCCTCTTATTTCAGGAAACCAAGGTAATAAACAGTATTTTCTTTTTTTTTAAATATTTCTATAACCTTTACATTAAGACTATTCTCAGGTTAAGCAACACTCACATATGTAAACCTATACTCTCACAAGTCCATCATCACTCTTGATCTTCTAGCTCTGCTAGACTTACGGCAGACAGGTGCCCCTGTCTCTGATGTTGGTGTCTGATGCTCTTTGGGCTGCACATCCTGGTGTGCGTCAGTAGGGTTTGTCACTTCTGCGTGTGACTGATTTCTAAATGTCTCTTAAGTCCTGAGCAGACATCTGCGGTTCCTCCGGAACACATGTCCATCCTCCGTTCTGACTGTGTACGACCTCGGACAGACCTCTTTGAGCACCACTGCTTTTCTGTTCCATGTGTGGGGCTCTTCGAATCTGACCACGTCGTGTTCTGAGAAAGGTGTGAGACTCCTGGCTGTCTTGTCATGATGCTTCTTCTGTGCCCACTTCAGCTGCATGTGCTTTTGTGTGAGTACTCTGTTTTTCTTCTTTCTTGGCATGTGTGGTAATGTGTTGCGCAGTTTTCAGTTCATGAGGAGCTCTTAGGGTGATGCTCCACATCCCAGAGGAGAAGACCGATAGGTCAACGTTGCAAGGTAAGGGTCTGATTTTGTCTCTGCAGCCTTTTTTAGAAGTCTTTTAACGATTTCCACTCCTTTCTCTGCCTTACCATTCCCCTTTGGATGGAGAGGGCTCAATGTAGTGTGTTGGAACCCATACTCCTCTGCAAACATTTGAAAATCTTGGCTGCTGTACTGCAGACCATTGTCACTTTGGACTATCTGGGGAATGCCATGTCTGCCAAATATGCTTTTCATGCGAGTTATAACAGCACTGGCAGATGTGCTGCTCAGTTGTGCTACATCAGGATAGTTTGAGTGATAATCATTCACTAAGAGAAAGTCCTTTCCATTTACATGAAACAGATCTGTTCCAACATTTTGCCATGGCTCAGTCTGCATTTCTGCTCTTTGGCTTGTTTGTATCTGTGTCTATGGCATGTATCACACTTACTAATCAGTGTCTCAATGTCTCTGTTTATACCTGGCCAGTAGACCGCTTCCCGTGCTCTTGCTCTGCATTTTTCGATGCCAAGGTGCCCCCCGTGGATTCTGCTGAGCATATCTTTCCGCATAGATGCTGGGATGATGATCCTATTTTGTCTCAGCAGTAGGCCGTTTGCCACACTCAGTTCTGCCCTGATGGAATAGTATTGTGGAAGTGTGCCTTTTGTCCACCCTTTTTGGCGTTTCGCTGCCACTGCCTGCAGTGTCTCATCTTGTTCAGTTTCCTGTGCAATCTTCTTGAGCACCATGTCTGACACTGGGAGAGTAGAGACAATTAAGTTGACATTCCTTTCAAGCTCTTTTGACGATTTTGTTCGTGCCTCTCTTGATTGCACAGCTTGGGAGCGGCGTGGGTGCTCGAGACAGTGCATCAGCCAGGACTATGTATTTCCCTGGCGTGTAGATTAGATCCATATCATATCTTTGTAACCTCATCATCATACGTTGAATCCTGGGAGACATGTCATTGAGGTTCTTTTTGTAGATAGAGATGTGTGGTTGGTGATCTGTTTCTGATGTGAAAGTAGGCAGCCCATATATGTATCCATGAAACTTCTCGCATCCAAACACTTACCCTAGAGTCTCTTTTTCAATTTGGGCATACCTGGTTTCCGTCTCCGTCATTGATCTTGATGCATACGCCACTGGCCTCCAGTGGCCATCGTCAGCTTGGAGCAGCACTGCGCCCAATCCGTCTTTGGATGCATCTGTGGAGACTTTTGTTTTTCGAGAGGGATCAAAGAAGGTAAGCACCGGTTCTCTGGTAAGTGTCTCTTTGAGCTTCTCCCATTCTTTGTTGTGTCTGTCAGTCCACTCAAATCCTCTGTCTTTTTGCAGAAGACCTCTGATTGTCACTGTTTTTGCGGATAGATTTGGAATAAACTTCCCTAGAAATTCACCATTCCAGCTCGCAGTACCCCCTTCTTGTCCATAGGGGCAGGCATGTCAAGAATAGCCTGTACTTTGCAGTGGTCTGTCTCTACACCCTCTCCGGACAGCTTGTCACCTAAAAAGTGATCTCTGTGACCCCGAACTGACATTGGCTTTCGTTCAGTTTCAGACCGCTCAACTGAATCCTTTTCAGGAGATTCAGCAGCCTTTCATTATGTTGTGCTGGGGTTGAGCCCCATACTATTAAATCATCAATGTACACACGGGTGCCCTCTAGCCCCTCTATGATCGATTCCATCGCCCTATGAAAAATCTCAGGGCCGATTTGGAAAAATGGCAATCGAAGAAAACTGTATCTGCCAAAAGGTGTGTTGAATGTGCAATACTTGCTACTCTCTGAGTCCAGTTTCAGTTGCCAGAAACTAGGAATGCACCGATATGAAAGTTTTGACCGATACGATATCCAATATTAAAATTGCTGTTGCGGCCGATAACCGATATTTACCGATATCGATATTGGTATAAAAACAAGTTTCTATGATGATTTTGTATACTGAAGAACATGTAAACACTGTGAATATGAAAAAGTTATTTCTTTCTTTATTTTCCAAAACTTCGAAATACATTGTTTCTTCAACAAGTTACAAGGCATCCATAACAAACACAAGTTACTAACAGTGTTAGTTTTAGGCTACTTTTACAACTTGCATCTATGAAAAAGTTTGGATCATAAATCACAATAACGATCACAAATCAAAATATCTTGACAAGGTTTTATAACTTAAATCAAATTTGCCAATATTCATGGAAACCAGACACACACACAATTATAAAAAGTCTTTCAAGTTTAAGTCAATTTCAACTCAAATCTGTGAAATAGGCTAAATCAAATATATCAAGGGAGGTTGGTTGTAGTCTTTTCACTCAGTTCTAGCCCTACTGTTGATCCGGAGAACGGAGCGAAAAGACTACAACCAAATATAAACATATCCGGTTCCGGTTTCCGTTTCAATACGATTACGGAACGCCAAATAAAACACAACAGAAACTGTATTTCGCTACGATACTTGATGATGTTGTTAATACCGGAATTGTCCTTTAAACATGCGCTGATCACGTGAACGCACAACTTTTTTTTTATCAGCCGATCCGCGGATCACTTGCGTCCCGAACCGTGAGGGTTGATCCGTACGGATCACGGGAAACCCCTGAACCGTTGCACCACTAGTGGTGTTGAATGATTTGACACGGCATCCTCCGCGCATTACTTCGGCTTTGCAAGTACTGCATATTGCAATTCGAGTACCTTCATTTGAGACCGTAAAAAACATCCAAACCGCCGACATTGAATCTTTTCAGTTAAGGTGACAAACACTCCTGTACTGCCTCTGTGCGTCTCTGGCTGTGTCACTGACACTGTCACATGACCAAACAAGCTGCGCATGGGCAAAAAACACACACAACGGCAACTAGACGGAAATAAATATCGGCTGTTAATATCGGACCAGTTTTACTTATCGGGCCGATGCCGATATGTTGAAAAATGACTAACATCGGCCGATAACGATATCACTGCCGATATATCGTGCATCCCTACCAGAAACCATGAGATGCATCTAGTTTGCTAAAATATCTCGCCCCAGCCATTTCACTTGTGATCTCTTCCCTTTTTGGTATCTGGTAATACTCTCTTTTAATGTTCTCATTGAGATCTTTGGGGTCTAGGCACACTCTTAACTCACCATTGGGTTTTTTCACACATGTGATGGAGTTCACCCAGTCTGTGGGCTCCTCGATGGGCCGAATTACTCCCAGATCCAGCATTCTGTCCAGCTCCTTTTTCCGACTGTCTCTGAGCGGTGCTGGTACTCTCCGCGGCGCATGTATGACTGGCGTGGCATCACTTTTTAGTTGGATCTTATATGTGACAGGCAGCGTTCCATGGCCCTTGAACAGTTCTGGAAACCTGTGCACTATATAATTTACGGATTCCTTTCCTATGTCAGTGTCTGACAACTTTTCACTGTTGAGCTGGTAGACCCTCTTGACCAGCTCCAGGTCCTCACATGCTCTGTCTCCGAGCAACGATTCGTGGTCATCAGGAACCACTACAAACATGAGGTTTTGTGTCTTGCCTTTCACACGCATTTTAAGCCGGCACACCCCCTTGGTTTCAATTGGCTGTCCATTCTATGTTTTCGGTGGGACAGTGCGTTTCTGTATTTTTGGCTTCTCTTTACATCACACCACGGCCTGTCACACGGTCCAACACCACCATCTAGTGGCCGCCTGGTGCCACTGGGCCTCATCTCCTCTGCACACCTGCTCGCCATCTTCATCAGACGTCCTCTACTTAAGCCGGGGATCTCCAGTCTGCCGGCGCCAGTTCGTCGTTTATCACTACCCAGTTAGTAACGTACCTACCAGCAGTATCTCTTGCCTAGCCCGTTGTCCTCTGTCCTCCAGTAACCCTTTGCCCTTCGTCTCTAGTTCTCCGTTTGTATCCTGACATCCTGTTGCCGAGTTTCCGCCTGCCTGACTACCCGCCTACCGCCGAGCCCCCGTCTACCTGACTGCCTGCCCGTTGCCGGATTCCCGCCTGCCTGACTACCCGCCTACCGCCGAGCCCCTGCCTGCCTGACTGCCCGCCCGTTACCTGACCCCCTCGCCTGTCCGACTACCCGCCTGCCAATCAATAAACCCTGTTTCCCTTTACCCCGCCTCAGTCTGTGTCTGCACTTGGGTCCCCACGTTACGTACCTCCCTTAACACTTTAAGTGCTTTAATGTCCTTTAAACTGATCAGGTTGGCTTTTGACCCTGTGTCTAGTCTGAGAGACTAACAGAGGTGCCTCCCATTTATCTGTTTGCACTGCATTGACTGGCCGCACAGCCTCATCTGCATTGACTGGTGGTCCAGTCTCCTCTATTTCACTGCCCCCCTCAGTAACCATGTATACAAACTCTAGATCACTCTGCGAATCACTGGCATCTGTTTCATTTGCTACATGGACTTTTCGTTCCTTCTCCCTTGAAAGACACATTCTAGCATAGTGATTTTGTCCATGACACCTGGAGCAGGTTTTTCCGAATGCTGGGCACTGTCTGGCCTTGTGCTGGCCTCCACATCGTTTGCAGGTAAATTCCTTGTCTCTGAATTCTTTGTCACTGCTCCTCTCTGTTCCTTCTTTGCGCCTAGTGTCTCTATCTCGGTCCTACCCGCGCCACTTTCCTTTGAAAGAAATTGCGTCTACGTCACCATGCATTTGAACGGGTTGCTGAGCTAGTCCTTTGTCAGCAACATCAAACGTTTCAGCATGCTGCCTAACTAACTCCCTCGCCTGGCATATTTTCACTGCCTTCTCTAGGTTCAGGTCAGCCTCACCCAACTGCTTTTCCCTGACTTTCCTGTCACAGACCCCAAACACAATTTGATCACGAATCAATGAGTCCTTCAATACATTGAAATTACAGGTGCTAGCTTTTAGTTTCAGGTCCGTGAGGAAGCTGTCAAACGCTTCTCCTTCACGTTGCAGTCGTGATCTAAAAACGTACCTCTCGTAGGTCTCATTCTTCTTAGCAAGACAATGTGAAACACAAAGTGAACGTGTTATACACCTCTATTGCTTCGGTCCCTGCAACAGTTAGCAACAGTGCTATTTTTCTCTTGTTGGACGTCTCTGGCACACCGATAGTTGTGAGGTACAGCTCAAACTGCTGTTTAAAAGTCTTCCAGTTGGCGTTGAGGTTCCCGGTAAGTTTTAGAGTCCCTGGTGGCTTTAAAGAATCCATTCCTGGTACCTTGTAAAGTTATGTAATTATAAATAAACAACTTTGGAAATTTCTAAGTAGGTGTCTTTATTTTACCAGCCTTCATGGTTCTCCCGTTACACTTGTTCTATCGTTCTCAAGTCTAGCTCCATCTGATCTAGTAATCAACACTGCCACCTAGTGGTCATAACATATAGCATATATACAGAACATACATATCATTACAGTTCGTTCAGTCGAGTTTCTTGTAGCACTAACTCCACTGAGTCTGACTGACTCAGCTGAGAACCGTGCAATGGCGTCCATTCCATGATGCGATTTCCCGCTACCGGAAACCAGGCTGAACGAACAAACGAATCGCGAACGACTCCTCCCAGTTCAGTCGAGTTTCCGGTGAATCGATTCGCCGGAAACTCGGTGGAGGAGTCGTTCACGAATCAGCCTGGTTTCCGGTAGCGGTAAATCGCATCATGGAATGCATGCCATTAGACGGTTCTCAGCTGAGTCAGTCAGACTCAGTGGAGTTAGTGCTACCGGAAACTCGTTTGTTTGTTTGTTCAGTCGAGTATCCGGTGAATCGAATGGTGGACGAGACGAACGAGAGAAACGAACTGGTTCGGTTTGTTCGTCCTAAAGACTCGTTCATTCGAACCGGCATGCAATGGACTGTATTATGCGTTATGAGTTTAGTTTGCCTCTCCTGGAACCGTCACCTTATCGTGGTGGAGAGGTTTGCGTGTCCCTGTGAACCTGAGAGCTGTGTTGTCTGGAGCCTTGTGCTCCTGGTAGGGTCTCTCATGGCAGAGTGGTCTCAGGTGAGGGGCCAGACTAAGAATGGTTCAAAAAACTCCAATGAATAACGTAAAAAGAGGAGATGTGACCCGGCCCGGAGGAAGCCCGGGGCCCCCGTCTGGAGCCAGGCCCAGACGGAGGGCTCGATGGCGAGCGCCTGGTGGCCGGGTTTGCCACGGAGCCCGGTCGGGTACAGCCCGAACAAACTACGTGGCACCCCCCCTCTCTTCATCCCATGGGCCCACCACCTGTGGGAAGACCCGTTGGGGTCGGGTGCGCAGCCACATGGGTGGCAGCGAAGGTCAGGGGTCTCGACGGACCAGACCCGGGCGGCAGAAGCTGGCTCTGGGGACGTGGAACGTCACCTCGCTGTGGGGAAAGGAACCGGAGCTTGTGAGGGAGGTGGAGCGCTATCAGTTAGATCTGGTGGGGCTTACCTCCACGCACAGTCTCAGCTCTGGTACCGTACTCCTGGATAAGGGTTGGACTCTATTTTTCTCCGGAGTTGCCGAGGGCGTGAGGCGCCAGGCGGATGTGGGGATACTCATAAATCCCCGGCTGAGCGCCGCGGTGTTGGAGTTTACCCCGGTAGACGAGAGGGTCGCCTCCCTGCGCCTAAGGGTTGTAGGGGGGAAAACTCTGACTGTTGTTTGTGCGTATGCACCAAACAGCAGCTCAGAGTACTCGGCCTTCTTGGAGACCCTGAATGGAGTCCTGTATGGGGCTCCAGTAGGGGACTCCGTAGTTCTGCTGGGAGACTTCAACGCCCACGTGGGCAACGATGGAGACACCTGGAGAGGCGTGGTGGGGAGGAACGGCCTCCCTGATCTAAACCCGAGCGGTCGTTTGTTATTGGATTTCTGTGCAAGTCATGGATTATCCATAACAAACACCATGTTCGAACATAAGGGTGCTCATAAGTGTACCTGGTACCAGAGTACCCTAGGCCGAAGATCGATGATCGATTTCGTGATCGTGTCATCTGATCTGAGGCCGCATGTTTTGGACACTCGGGTAAAGAGAGGGGCGGAACTGTCAACCGACCACCATCTGGTTGTGAGTTGGATCAGGGAATGGGGGAAATTTCCGGATAGACCTGGTAAGCCCAAACGAGTAGTGCGGGTGAACTGGGAACGTCTGGAGGAGGCCCCCGTCCTAGGTATCTTCAACTCACACCTCCGGCGGAGCTTTTCTGACATTCCTGTGGAGGTTGGGGGCATTGAGCCGGAGTGGGCGGTGTTCAAAGCCTCCATTGCTGAAGCTGCGGTGGCTAGCTGTGGCCTCAGGGTCTTAGGCTCCTCAAGGGGCGGTAACCCTCGGACACCGTGGTGGACACCGGTGGTCAGGGAAGCCGTCCGACTGAAGAAGGAGGCCTTCCGGGATATGATATCCTGGAGGACTCCTGACTCGGTTGCAGGGTACCGACAGGCTCGAAGGGCTGCAGCGGCTGCCGTGTCGGAGGCTAAGCAGCGGGTGTGGGAGAAGTTCGGAGAGGCCATGGAGAAGGACTTTCGGTCGGCACCAAAGTGTTTCTGGAAGACTATCCGGCACCTCAGGAGGGGGAAACGGGGAACCATCCAAGCTGTGTACAGTAAGGATGGGACTCTGTTGACCTCAACTGAGGAGGTCGTCGGACGTTGGAAGGAACACTTTGAGGAACTCCTGAATCCGAATAACACGCCCTCTATGTTGGAGGCAGAGCTCGAGGTTGATGGTGTTTCGTCGTCAATTTCCCTGGTGGAGGTCACTGAGGTAGTCAAACATCTCCGCAGTGGCAAAGCCCCAGGGATTGATGAGATCCAGCCAGAAATGCTAAAGGCTCTGGGTGTTGAGGGGCTGTCATGGTTGACACGCCTATTCAACATCGCGTGGGAGTCGGGTACAGTGCCAAAGGAGTGGCAAACCGGGGTGGTGGTTCCCCTGTTCAAAAAGGGGGACCAGAGAGTGTGTGCCAATTACCGGGGTATCACACTTCTCAGCCTCCCTGGTAAAGTCTACTCCAAGGTGCTGGAAAGGAGGGTTTGGCCGATCGTCGAACCTCAGATTGAAGAGGAACAATGCGGTTTTCGCCCCGGACGTGGAACTACGGACCAGCTCTTTACTCTCGCAAGGATCCTGGAGGGGGCCTGGGAGTATGCCCATCCGGTCTACATGTGTTTTGTGGATCTGGAGAAGGCGTATGACCGGGTCCCCCGGGAGAAACTGTGGGAGGTGCTGCGGGAGTATGGGGTAAGGGGGTCTATCCTCAGGGCCATCCAATCTTTGTACTCCCAAAGCGAGAGCTGTGTTCGTGTTCTCGGCAGCCAGTCAGTTTCGTTCTCAGTGGGTGCTGGTCTCCGCCAGGGCTGCGCCTTGTCACCAATCCTGTTTGTGATATACATGGACAGGATATCGAGGCGTAGTCGTGGTGGGGAGGGGTTGCAGTTCGGTGGTCTGAGGATCTCGTCACTGCTTTTTGCAGATGATGTGGTCCTCATTGGATCATCGGCCTGTGACCTTCAGCACTCACTGGATCGGCTAGCGGCCGAGTGTGAAGCGGCTGGGATGAGGATCAGCACCGCAAAATCTGAGGCCATGACTCTTAGCAGGAAACCGGTGGATTGCTTACTCCGGGTAGGAAATTAGTCCTTAGCCCAAGTGAAGGAGTTCAAGTACCTCGGGGTCTTGTTCGCGAGTGAGGGTACTATGGAGCGTGAGATTGGCCGGAGAATCGGAGCAGCGGGGGCGGTATTGCGTTCGCTTTACCGCACCGTTGTAACGAAAAGAGAGCTGAGCCGCAAGGCAAAGCTCTCGATCTACCGGTCGATCTTCGTTCCTATCCTCACCTATGGTCATGAGGGCTGGGTGATGACCGAAAGGACGAGATCGCGGGTACAAGCGGCCGAGATGAGTTTTCTCAGAAGGGTGGCTGGCGTCTCCCTTAGGGATAGGGTGAGAAGCTCAGCCATCCGTGAGGAACTCGGATTAGAGCCGCTGCTCCTTTACTTAGAAAGGAGTCAGCTGAGGTGGTTCGGGCATCTGGTAAGGATGCCCACTGGGCGCCTTCCTTGGGAGGTGTTTCAGGCACGTCCAGTGGGGAGGAGACCTCGGGGAAGACCCAGGACTAGGTGGAGAGATTATATCTCAACACTGGCCTGGGAACGCCTCGGGATCCCCCCGTCAGAGCTGGTCAATGTGGCCCGGGAAAGGGAAGTCTGGGGCCCCCTGCTTGAGCTGCTCCCCCCGCGACCCGACCCCGGATAAGCGGATGACGATGAGGATGAGGATGAGGCGTTTAAACAGATAGACGCACTCACGCGTGCCCACATTCATTAATTATTTTACACATAAACACACTTCATTCACTCACTCGCGGTAAACAATGTTTTCTCACGATCAAATACTCGTGCATGCACACGATGTCTGTGTCAAGAAAATATGTCTTTGCTGTACGGTGTTTGCAGATGCATTGATTTAAAAGTACAACTTATTACCGCTGTATCAGCTGTTCTTTCCCAAATAATTTACAAAGAATGCGTGGCTAGGTAGATGAGAGAAGCAAAGTGTAAGCACGAGGTGCACAAGCAACATTATGCATGCGTCCTAACCGTGCGTTCACACCAAACGCGACAGGGCTACAAGATCCCATACAAAGTGAACGTAGAGACGCGTATCGGGCGAATTTTTCGCAAGAGAAAACCGGCAACAAGTTTTGATTTGTCGCGCCACCCTTCTGCCGTGCACAGGCCAGCGCGCTCATGAGAATTTGTTGCTCGAAAAATTCGCTCAAGTTCAAATATTTGAACTTTGACGCGAATTTCGACTGATGACAGCCAATCAGCGTTCAACAGCGTGGCCACTGAGTCACATGTGTAACAACCCGGTATCACGCGATTGCGTGCTCATGCGCACGAACGTTAATCTATTGAAGCGTGTTCCAGAGTACGATAGTCCGACTTTTTGCGTGCTACACAGAACGAAATGTAAACCAATGCTTTTGGGAGTGTTGTCAGACAATGAATGTGCTCCACAAAACGGTACGAGAGAGAGAGAGAGAGAGAGAGAGAGCGAGAGAGAGGCTTCAGAAAGGGTGTGCGCAGATATTACAGTGCACCCTAGTTATGTTTATGCCAAAACCACAAATGCTATATGTATATATATATATATTGCCTAATTATATAAATTGCCTATATATATGTATAGGCTATATATATATAATTAGGCTATAATTATATTATTTAGCGTGTAATGAGACGATCTATAGCCAAATTGTCGAAGATGCCCGAGAATCTCCGGGGATATCAGCATGGGAAATCGGCGAATCAGACCCATGAACCTATAAAGAAAGACGTCATCTCAAGCGGGAGAGAACGTTTGCGGTGCTGGTTTGTGTCACGTAAGTACAGTGCCGTGTTCCAATACCCGTACTGTCCGTACTTACTAGCCAAAATTTGAGTACGCAGTACGTTCCAATTCAGATCCGGCGAAAAGAAGTATACTTCAAGGACCCGGATGCCGTACTCAAAACGGGCTAATCGTGAAGTGTGGATCGAAGGACACTCCCCGTACTCAACGGCAGCCATCTTAGCTACGTAGCGAAAGAGGCGGAGCCAGGCTGAGCCAAAGTCGGCGCATTTCCCACATAGTCTGCATTAATAGTCTGCATTAAGTCATTTTGTCGTTTTTATAGCTTTTTATAGCTGTTAGGCGTAAAGAGTTCACCGTTCAAAGCGGGATGTTTATTGCGGGGGAGGAGCCACGGCGGCAAACGTGATCGTAATTTCCGGTTAGTGCACCACGGAGTACTCGATTTGGAACAGCACTCACATCTGAAAAAAAAAAAGGTCAAAAGGAGCCGGCACCACGCCGCTTATGAGATAACAAAAAGTTCATGTGTATTTCTCTCATAACTTTTTGTCCTTATTAAAGAGAGGCCTGATTCTCAGATATGCATGTTGGATGGCTAGGGTGTAGGTCTGGGAAGAACTTCAGGCCAAAATCTTGCAAGCGAGCCGCTGGGTGCAGGTGCAACGAGATGGAGCACTTGCTGAGTCATTTCCTGTAGGGCTGGAGCCACAAGTCGAAGCGTATGCATCCTTTGAGACCCCCTTTGATAAAAGGGGGTCTCAAATGTTGACCCTCAGTCACCTATTGCATCACTTCCTTTAGGACTTCGGCCTCCTAATTGATCATTATAGTATAATTGAATGCCCTATTTCATATATATGATACCTCCACCACTGGGACGTGGCAACAGTTCTCCAAATCCATATGGGGAGGGGGGGGGATGCTTGTGGACAGTAGGGGTGTATACTCGACATAAATAGGAAGCAAACTCAGGAGAAGTAATGACATCTCACAAATATTTATTTAATCAATTGTTTCAAATAACCCTGCCTCGTTAAATCAATGAGCTTGGTGTTTTGCTTTCCAAAATAGGTTATAGTAGAAGTCTAAACTGCAGAAAATAAAAACATCCAAGCTGCCTTTTAAGAATACCTTGGAATATCTGCCTTTTCTCTAACCATCGGACCCTAGTTTACGACAAAAACTACACAATGGACGGCAGCTCCTTTGCCGCGTGGTTTTTAGAGCCATGTAAGGATTAGAGGGGGCGGTCGATAGCAACCATAACCGTCAAGTGACTGGATGCAGCCCCGTTGAAAGAAATTGAATACCACCCACTCAGGATATTAATGATATTTAAATTATTATGACCATGAAGTCTTTATTTGCATGGGTTTACATTTCGTTCTGTGTAGCATGGAAAAATCAGAGAAACACTCCCATTCAGAATGCATTGGTTTACATTTCGTAAAGGAGGTGCTTCAAAGATGCAAATGTTTCAGCAATAATCCAAAATCCAATGGCAAAACCCGTTGGCTTTTTGTCGAGGGAATCCAGGGCGACGCTCACTTCCGGGTTGGCCAACATGCGTCATCTCTCCACCACTCTACTGTAAAAACACATGTTCAAGTTGAATGAGAATAATAATAATAATAATTCTGCCATAGTATTTATTTAAGGGGGGGGGGATACAAGTCTTTTGGCCATTCGTAGTGTTGATCAGCAGAGAAATAATTTGTCCGCAAAGACGGTGACGTCGCTTAGCAACGGAAGACGCTGGGATAGACAAGTCACCGGACTACTACCCATGAACGGAGCGTTCCACGGCATTGAGAAGACCCGTGTAATAAAGGCCTATAATATTTCTGTTTATGGCATAGATTTCTCCTCAGATTAGGCCAATAAACCAATGGTAAAATAAAAAACGCTCAATCAAAGGCCCGGCCCGAGTATAGTGGTGGGAAATATCGGCCCGACCCGTCCCGCGTCGGGCTCGGGCTCGGGCTCGGGCAGAGAATCTAAACACTGACTGGAACTACTTAGCAGGTGTCTGTAGGGCTATATCAGGAGTTAATGCACGCACTGCACCTGTCACGTTAAAATTGTACCGGGGGCGAAAATTGTACCGGCCTACGTCTTCGTTTGTTTACATCCTGACAACCTGCCCGGCAACAGACGACGCGAAGCAGAAAACATGTTTCCAAACGACGAAATAACATAATACAGATAGCAGATCGCTATGTGTATTATGATAGATAGCGATAACACTTGTTTTTACTTTATATTTGTATTGTATTTAATTGTTTAATCGAAACAATAAAAAAATTTGCCCGCGAAACGAGCGATCGCGTCAAATGACAAAGGAGGGTTCTTGAAACATGATACAGATAACGTATCATGGAGGGTTCTTGAAACATGATACAGATAACGGATCGCTAGATAACACTTGTTTTTACTTTATATTTGTATTCTATTGAATTGTTTAATCGAATTTATCTAGTAAACTGAGGCTGGGTTGCACCAACATGGATTAAATTAATCCTGGTTTAGGGTTAATCTAGGGTTAGTAAATCTAGGTTTAAACTGGTTTATAAGTAATCCGAGATGCGTTGCACATCTTAGTTTTAACTCTGGATTAGTTAACCTAGTTTAAACAAGGATTAAAATAGGATTAGTTTGTGTTCAGTTTGCCATGATGGATCCCGGCGAAATGTGAACAAATTGCACAATATAATCCACAATTTTATATCTTTTTTCTATCCTACATCGTGAAAAAAAACAATGGTTCACGAGAGAGGGCTCGTGAATATATTCACGAGCTCACTTTTTGAATGAAGTTAACCGTTAATTTACCTTAACTGTTACAGTTGACACTGACAGTGAACACAAGTAGCTACATTTATTAAGAGATGGCACGTCAACGAGGATCAAACTTTTCCACATTTGAAAAGATGTTGCTGTCGGAATTGATGGAGGACTTTGGTATTATAATTGAGGATAAAAAGACTGACAGCGTTACGCTGGAAAAAAAGGAGGAGACCTGGGTCATGTTAGCGGAGCGCTTCAATGGCTCAACTGGCATTAAGGAGGCGAGGGACAAGGGACAACTGAAAGCCTGCTGGAAGAACTTAAAGGCAAAGGCAAAAAAGGATGCGGCAGAAGAGAGGAGGGGGATGTTTAAAACTGGCGGAGGACCACCACCAATGATTACGGACCCTCTATCGAAAAAAATCATTAATATGATCCCGCAGCAGATTTCCCCCCTCCCTAACCCATACGACGATGACGGCGCATTAGAGAGGAATACAGCGACAGAAATGGAAAGTAAGTACCGTTAACTAGTAACCATAGCTCGTTAACTACATTTTATAACCGTTTTTATAATATTATTAATAACGTAACTTAGCAGGTTACAATAATGTGTCACCCTCTCTGTCCAAAGCCATTAATCGCAGCAATGAAAGCCTAACGTAAAAAAAAACAACCGTTAAAATAGTAACGTTTGTCTTTAGCTGTGGGTATCCTTCTATTAATTTGTTTCATGTCTTCTGTTTTTTTTTTTGTTTAGCTGAGACTTTCATTGTGCTCGACCTGATTGAGCCACTGGAGCCGGATGATGGAAACCTGAGAGAAGAAGCAGCATCACCAGTGAATGCCCCTGCTGAAAAGCGCTCTAAGCTTGGCTGTCACCGGGAACTTCTGAGATTGGAGACAGAAAGATGCATGCTTGACATCGAAAATGCCCATATAAAAAAAGAAGTCCTTTTGCTTCAGAAAGAGGTCCTATCGCTTCAGAAGCAAAAGCTACTCGACATATGCGAGCCGCAACTATAACCGCAACTATAATTTGTAATTAATGAAGTAGCCTAGTAATTAAGTAGTGAATGAATTCTGAAACTGTGATATCATTAACGTATTTATTTTTGAATAAGCAATTGCCCTCCCCCCTGTATTGTGTTATATTTGTATGATAAAATGTTTCTTGCAATTCAATTGCCAGTCTCCTTGTCTTGATTTTCTGGTGAGTTCTTCTGGAGGAGAAAGTAAGAAGCATATCAATTAGTAAGTATGGGTTAAGGTAATCTAATGTAGAAGTGCCCTTAGTATCCATCAACATATACAATTATGTCAATACTGACCTGAATTATGCTGCAAAGTGATTTTCAATCAGTGTTCTCCTGACAGCATTGCCATTTGGGTTTGCAGCATTCTGCACTTGAGCATCTTCCAGGTCGTTCTGAAGTGGGTCCTCATCCACCTCTGGTAGCTCGTCTCCTACTCTCTTCCCAAAGTTATACAGCACAGCTACTGCAACGATGACGGCCAGGGTAGTGTCCACTTTTGTGCGGAGTCCCTCTTTTATACATGGAAATCTCCGCTTCCACACACCAAATACTCTCTCTATTATTCCTCTGGTTTGAATGTGGGAGTAATTGTAATTTTTCTCTGCCTGGGTCTGAGGGTTCAAAAGAGGTGTCATCAGGTAGGGGCGACATGCATAGCCATTGTCACCCACTAGGTGTCCATGGATGTCCCCTTCTTCCAGCAGCGCACAAAGTTGACTGTTGTCGAAGATTCGGCTGTCATGTGTGGATCCTGGCCATCTCGCAACAACGTTTGTGATCCTGGCCTGGTCATCGCACACAACCTGGACATTAATCGAGCAGTAGCCCTTTCGATTGCGAAACAGTTCCCCATTCTCACCACCTGGATTGGTAATGGGAACGTGGGTGCGGTCAATAGCCCCAATTACTCCCGGAAAACCTGCTCTCCGATAGAATCCAGCTGTTGTCTCTCTCCTCGGTTCAAAACGTATATACTGACCCTTCAATCTGGCAATTGCCTTCGACACTCTTCTGACAATCCTGCAGACTGTGGATTTATGAACTCCAAAAAGATCCCTGTCAACCAACTGAAAACAGCCGGTAGCGTAAAATCGCAATGCTATTAAAAGCTGTTGAAGTGGTGGCACAGCAAAGTTCCTCTCACTTTGATGCTTGATAGCTGGTCCAACCTTCCCATTGAGGCATATGACAGATTCTTTGGTGAATCTATATCGCTGTGAAAACTCGCTATTTTCATAAAATTCCATTGGGTTTAATCTATCTCTAATTTTCCTGCGAGGAACTCTTTCCTCTAACGCCATCCAGCGAAGATATGCAGCCATGTTCTCAAGAAAACAGCGATAAACCTAACATAAACCTCCTCCAGAGGTGGTTTAAATATAACTGTTAAACCAGGATTAAACTAGGTTTGAAATTGCTGGTGCAACGGATTTAAATTTAATCTCAGTTTAAATTGAGTTTAAACTGAGATTACCAAAGGGTTAAATATAACCAGGATTAATATTAAACTATGTGGTGCGGCCACACCAGACGCGTATCTCGCGTACTTTTTACGCGAGATACGCGCGTAAAATGTTGCTTGACCATTTTGTGTCAAAAATGGTCACATACGCGCAATACGCGCCATACGCGCATACGTCACTCGCCTAGATGAGTCCAATGTCCATGCAAGTGAACGGAGCGTTCCCTCTTCGTCATAACTATCAAACCAAATGTTATGTTATGTTACTATTTCCACCCAGAATAAAGAAAGTTGTCGGCCGTGGCTGTGTGTGTGTCTTGCCCCAGGATGAGGCTCCCCACGGTAAAGGCTCCAACACTTGGGTGTGTGTGTGTGTGTGTGTGTGTGTGTGTGTGTGTGTGTGTGTGTGTGTGTGTGTGTGTGTGTGTGTGTGTGTTGCCCCAGGATAAGCTGCGCTGGAGTCCGAGGTAGGAAACCCAAACGCCGCCGTGTTTGGGTGATAGAGTTTAGATCGGGTTAGATTAAATAATCTCGGATATAAATAACAATAATCGGGTTAAATAACTTCACATGGTGTGTCTGGTGTGTTTCCAGCATTCGTAGTGTTGATCAGCAGATATATAGTCCGCCAAGACGTTGAGGTTGCTTAGTAACCAGAGACTCTGTCCATGCAAGTGAACGGAGCGTTCCCTCTTCGTCATAACTATCAAACCAAACATCCTTCACATTCACCGAGCGAACATTATGAAAGTAAAATGCACATTTCTCGCTAGAAATGTTTCCATAAAAGCATTTAATGGCGTAACTATGTTACTATTTCCACACAGAATAAAGAAAAATGTCGGCCGTATGCTTCTGTCCAAGCTCACTACTCTCTGCCAGTGACGTCGGGTCAAGCTCAACGCTGATTGGGCAAGGCGGCAATCGTCAGACGCGTATCTCGCGTACTTCGCGTAAAAAGTTCAATTTTTTGAACTCTTGAAATGTACGCGATATACGCGATATACGCGCGTATAGCGCGTATTGCGCGTAAATATACGCGCCACATACGCGCTATACGCGCGTACAATGTTGCTTATACGCTTAATACGCGTAATACGCGTATTAAACCAATGGTTCCCTATGGAGAAAATGGCGATTTGAGACGCGAAGTACGCGAGATACGCGTCTGGTGTGGCCGCACCTTTACACAATTGAAAGAACAACACATAACAAAATACTGTAGGTGAATTATGTTACACTCACTACAACCCATTAAATACGGTATGATTTCTAGATGTCCTGGCAACGTCCGCTCGCGACACTGGACTTGCGATCGAGGCATCGACGCGGACGTTCATTCACATAGCCAAAAACAAGAGAATAGATGGCTAGATAAAATAAACATCAAGACATTCAATTCTAAAAAGAACAGTTGAAGCAGCTACCCTTTTTTCCTTTGCGGTTTGCCTACAGAGCAGCGCACCTGCATTTAATATATCCGTGTATTGTCACAATTTCTCAGTATCAAAGGTGAAAGTAGAAACGGGTGGCCAAAAGCTGTCGTATTGTTAGTAATCACAGACAATTTTAAGTAGAAACGGGTGGCCAAAAGCTGTCATTTGTTAGTTATCACAGACAATTTTCAACAATGAATGATCTGTACGGAGCTAAGTGTAAGGGACATTAGGGAGAACCTTAGTTTGGAAGTCATGCTTAGTGACACGACAAACAGCCTACTTCCAATTGAAATACAAAATTTAGAAAATAGGCCTACGTGTCCCTGATCACGTTTCAATAGATTAAATAACGTGACAGTGTCACGTATTTTCGTGAGACCATACCCGTACTTCCATGAGTATACTTAAAGGAAGTATACTGTAGCGCCGAACAGGAAGAACAGGGAGTCAGGTTCTTGGTCAACTAGGGGTCTGTGCCTCATACACCGCTCGACTACAGAACACCCTATTTTATTGCCTCATTCACACGTACATAGAACAGCACACCTAACTAACACACAAGTCATTCTCGGCGACGGTGGCAACAACAACAGAACAACACACAACAATGAACAATCCCAACCCATTAACAATCCCAACCCATTAACCCCACTGATCATTAATAACCCCAACAACTAGTAACGGAGCCAGAACAACAACAATGACAGCAACAATAACAACAACAATAACAACATGCGCGCCGGGAATCCCCCAGAATCCCCGGCACGAACCCGGAAGTGAATGAACCCGTTGCGAACACTGGTCGCTACACAGCTCCCATCTGAGGGGTCAGTCGTCCCCGACGACCCCATCACCCGACACATAGTCCTTAAAGTGTTCAGGGGGCCGGCGCCGCCGGTTCGGCCGCTGAGCCCCTCTAGGGGCGACAGCCGCAGGACCAACGGCCCCATCCGGGGAGCCGGCAGGGGAACCACGAGGGGTTCCGTCTCCCTCATCAGCAACAACCGGGGCGAGGGGGCGGTATGGTGAGAGTCTGTCCTGGTGCAACACTACCACAGGCCCCCGGGCGCCCGGCATCCGCAGCCGGTCCACCACCTCGGACACCCTGTCGAGGATTTCCCCCGGTCCCTGCCAGTGGCTCCGCAGCTTAGGGCAGACCCCCCTCTTTCTGACGGGACAGTAAACCCACACCCTGTCCCCGGGTGTGAACGCTCGTCCCCGGCAGCGAGTGTCATAGCCCCTCTTCTGCCTCACCCCTGAGGCAGCCTGAGCCTGGTGGGTGTAGTCGTGGACCACCAGTAGGCGATCCCTCAGCCTGCGGAAATAGTCCATAGCCGCCCCCCCAGCAATCTCAGGCTCGGGAGGGGACCCGAACACCAGGTCCACCGGTGTCCGGAGCTCCCGCCCGAACATGAGGGCAGCCGGCGTGCAGTGACTGGACTCCTGCACTGCCGTCCGATAGGACCACAGGACCAAGGGCAGGTGGCGGTCCCAGTCCCGCTGGTGCTGGCTGGTGAGGATGGCGAGCTGGGTGGCCAGGGTGCGGTTAAACCGCTCCACCAACCCGTCACTCTGGGGATGGAGCGGCGTCGTCCTGGTCTTGTGCACCCCCAGCCGCCGGCAGACCTCCCCGAAAACCTGGGCCTCAAAGTTCCGCCCCTGGTCGCTGTGGAGCTCGGCAGGGACCCCGAAACGGGCAAACATCTCCTCCACCAGCCTCTCCGCGGTGGTGGCAGCGCTCTGATCCGGCACCGCATACGCCTCGGGCCATTTGGTGAAGTAGTCCATGGCCACGAGGACGTAGCGGTTGCCGGAGTCGGTGTCTGGAAACGGCCCCAGGGCGTCGACCCCCACCCGTTCCATCGGTGCTCCCACCAGGTACTGCTGGAGCGGGGCGTGGGAACGCTGGGCAGGCCCTTTCTGCGCCGTACAGGTGTCGCAGCAGTGGACATGCAACTCCACGTCCCGTCGACAGCCCGGCCAGTAGAACCGCCCCCGCAGGCGATGCAGGGTCTTGGCGTTCCCGTAGTGCCCCGCTCCCACCGAGCCGTGGACCAGCTGCAGCACCTGGGGACGAAGCGCACGGGGCACCAACAGCTGCAGAATGTTTTTCTTACCCCTAGGGTCCTGTCAGCTGCGGTGGACCACCCCGTTGTGGAGCCGGAAGCATCCCCACTGGGAGTGGTAGGCCTTCACCTCAGGCCCTCGTGCCGACACCTCCGGCCAGCTGGGGCGCTGCCCCGCCTCCAGACAGTCCCTCACCAACGCCAGGGTCTCGTCGGCCCGCTGCTGCTGCTCCAACTGACTCGCCGTCAGCAGGAGCCAACCCTCCGCTCACCGATGGTCTGGTCAGCCTCGGTGGTCTGGAGAGCCGCCACCATCGGAGACTCGTGGGACCGCTCCTCCTGTCGCAGGCAGTAGCGACACTCCAGGGCCACACAGGGCCTCAAAGTCGTATTCCTGCAGAATCTCCAGCCATCGAGCCACCTGGCCCTCAGGATTCTTAAAGCTGAGGAGCCACGTGAGGGACGCGTGGTCGGTGCGGACCAGGAAACGCTTCCCATGTAGGTACGGCCTGAAATGCCGCACGGCCAGGACCACAGCCAACAGCTCCCGTCGGGTCAAGCAGTAATTGCGCTCCGCCCGACTGAGAGTGCGGCTGAAGTAGGCGACGGGACGTTCCCCCTCCCCCACCCCCTGGGTGAGGACCGCACCGACCCCCACGTAACTGGCATCGGTGTCGAGGACGAAAGGGCGACCAGCGTCGGGGTACGCCAGGACCGGGGCCTCGGTGAGTACCGCTTGGAGTTGGGCGAAGGCCGTGGCGCAGGCGTCGTCCCAGACGTACGGCCGGCCTGCCTCGGTTAAGCGGTGGAGGGGGCTAGCGACCGTCGCAAAGTCTTGGACGAACCGGCGGTAGTACCCCAACAGGCCCAGAAAACTCTGCAGTTCACCGGCGTTGGTGGGGGTCGGCCAGTCCCGGACTGCAGCTGCCTTGGCCGGGTTAGTGGCTACGCCATGCGCGTTCACCACGTGCCCCAAGAACAGCGTTTCCCTGGCCAGCAGGGAACACTTGGCAGGGTTCAGCCGCAACCCGGCCCGACGGATGGCCCCAAGAACCTCCCGCATGTTCGCCAGCGCTCCCCCGAAATCGCGGGCGTGCACCAGCAAATCGTCCAGGTACACGACACAACGACTCCGGGGGATGCTCGCCAGCACCCTCTCCATCATCCGCTCGAACGTCGCTGGCGCGTTGCGTAGTCCGAACGGCATGACACAGAACTGCCACAGCCCTTGTCCAATGGTGAAGGCAGTCTTAGGTCTGGCCTCGGGCGCCAACTCCACCTGCCAGTAGCCGCTACGCAGGTCCAGGGAGCTGAACCAGCTAGACCCCCCAATGTAGTCCAGGGCGTCGTCGATCCGTGGAAGCGGGTACGAGTCCTTCCGGGTGACCTCGTTGAGGCGCCGGTAGTCCACGCAGAACCTCCAGCTACCGTCCTTCTTCTTCACCAGGACGGCCGGGGCCGCCCATGGACTGGACGAGGGCTCGATCACTCCCCCGGCAGCCATCTCGCGGATCTTGTCCTCCGCCGCCTGGCGCTTGGCTAGTGCTAATCGGTGGGGCCGCAGGCGGATGGGCCGAGCAGAGCCGGTGTCGATGGCATGCTGCACCAGCCCTGTCCGCCTGCAGTCCTCATCCCGAGCCGCAAAAATGTCCCCGTACTCCTCGAGTAACAGCCTCAGCTGCAGACTCTGCTGTACGTCGAGGCCAGCTCCACTGCGCAGCCAAAGCGCATTGACGGCCTCGGCGGTCTCAGGGGAAGGAAAGGCAGCAGATACAGGGCTGCGGGGAATGCAGGGACCGGGCAGAGGCAGAGGCTCCTGGGGCATAACCCGGCGACTACTCCGCTGGCCGCCAGAGCCCCCGTGCTCCCCCCGTCCGGACTGGAGCGTCACCGTCTCCGTGCCGACGGTGATGGTTGCTCCAGCCATGTCCATCCTGGCACCCCAACGGTTCAGCAGATCCAGGCCAATGATGCACGAGTCCCGGATGTCGGCGAGCCAAAACTCATGCATCACCTCCCGGTCTCCCACCCTGACGGCCAGCCGCTTCCTTCCCCTCATTCCGGTCTCCTGTCCCGTAACGGTCGTCAGGCGGACGCTGGTCGCCGTCCACCCCCCCGAGAGTGCGCCGGTGGTGCCCGGAAAAATGCCCGGACGCACCAGGGAGATGGTCGACCCAGTGTCCACCAGGGCCGTGCAGGGTCGGCGGTCGATCCTGCAACGGAGGTAAAGGCCCCTGGCGCGGCCCGGGCCGCCAACCAGAGCGCACCGACCGTGGAGAGGGGCAGGAATCTGGAGCGGCGGTCTCCTCACTGGGCCGCTCCGCCGCTGTTTTCCGCCGGACGAGATGGTCTAGCCCGTGGTGCCGGTGCCGGGCAGTCACGGGCCAGATGACCTGGCTCATCGCATCGGAAACAGCGCCGGTCAGCTCAGGACCTACCTCTGTCGTCGGATGGTGGACGCTGTGGTGGACGCTGCCGGGGACGCTGGGGCGAGGTCCAGGCCTGGAAACACTCTTCCTCGTCGTCCTCGTCCCGCTCGTAGTCCGCCTGCCGGACATGAGGTCAGGGAGCACCGGACGGCTGTAGGTCGGACAGCTCCCGCTCCGCCCGTTCCGCCAGCTCAAGAGCCACATCGAGGTTCGGGGGCCCGGCGAGGCGGACGTTCCGTCCCAGCCGCGGCGGGGCAAGTCCTTGGAGGAACGATTGAAGGGCTAGTTCCTCCCTAGCCGCAGCAGGGAAGTCGGGGTAGCCCCGCTGGGCGTACAGCAGTACGTCCGCTGCGTAGGCCCCCAAACGTTCCCCCTCCCGGCGGCGGCGGCTGTTCAGCAACTCCCGGCTGTGGCTCACGACCCTCCGCTGCCCGAAACGCCTCTCCAAGGCCAGGGTCAGGGCCTGGAGGTCCACCTGGTCTGCTGGGGCCAGGTCCAGCAGAACCTGCAACGCCGTTCCCTCCAAAGCTAGGGCAAGCTGGGCGGCAGACTCATCCATACCCCAGCCGTAGTATCGCGCGGCGATCCTTAACTGCGCCAGGTAGGGTTCCAGCGGCGTTGCTCCAGAAAACTTGGGCAGCCTGGCCACCAGGTGGCGACCGACCGCCGCCGATCCTGCGACACCGCCAACGGCCACTGGGTAGCGGTGTTGCGCCGCCGTCGCGCCAAGCCATTCCTCCGAGTCTTCCTCCTTTGGACGCGTCATGTCGGAAAAATTTCCTTTTTCCATGATCCCACTTCTGACACCAATGTAGCGCCGAACAGGAAGAACAGGGAGTCAGGTTCTTGGTCAACTAGGGGTCTGTGCCTCATACACCGCTCGACTACAGAACACCCTATTTTATTGCCTCATTCACACGTACATAGAACAGCACACCTAACTAACACACAAGTCATTCTCGGCGACGGTGGCAACAACAACAGAACAACACACAACAATGAACAATGAATCCCCCAGAATCCCCGGCACGAACCCGGAAGTGAATGAACCCGTTGCGAACACTGGTCGCTACAATACTATCCGCACTGTCTACTACTTAAATTTTTCAGCTGTGAGTGCTGTTCCAAATCGAGTACTCCGTGGTGCACTAACCGGAAATTACGATCACGTTTACCGCCGTGGCTCCTCCCCCGCAATAAACATCCCACTTTGAACGGTGAACTCTTTACGCCTAGCAGCTATAAAAAGTTATGAAAACGACAAAATGACTCTATTAATGCAGACTATGTGGGAAATGCGCCGACTTTGGCTCAGCCTGGCTCCGCCTCTTTCGCTACGTAGCTAAGATGGCTGCCGTTGAGTACGGGGAGTGCCCTTCGATCCACACTTCACGATTAGCCCGTTTTGAGTACGGCATCCGGGTCCTTGAAGTATACTTCTTTTCGCCGGATCTGAATTGGAACGTACTGCGTACTCAAATTTTGGCTAGTAAGTACGGACAGTACGGGTATTGGAACACGCCACTCTACTTACGTGACACAAACCAGCACCGCAAACGTTCTCTCCCGCTTGAGATGACGTCTTTCTTTATAGGTTCATGGGTCTGATTCGCCGATTTCCCATGCTGATATCCCCGGAGATTCTCGGGCATCTTCGACAATTTGGCTATAGATTGTCTCATTACACGCTAAATAATATAATTATAGCCTAATTATATATATATATAGCCTATACATATATATAGGCAATTTATATAATTAGGCAATATATATATATATACATATAGCATTTGTGGTTTTGGCATAAACATAACTAGGTACTAACGGGGCACACCCTTTCTGAAGCCTCTCTCTCGCTCTCTCTCTCTCTCTCTCTGTCCCTCCCTCTCTCTCTTTCTCTCTCTCTCGTACCGTTTTGTGGAGCACGTTCATTGTCTGACAACACTCCCATTCAGAAAGCATTGGTTTACATTTCGTTCTGTGTAGCACGCAAAAAGTCGGACTATCGTACTCTGGAACACTCTTCAATAGATTAACGTTCGTGCGCATGAGCACGCAATCGCGTGATACCGGGTTGTGTGCAACGTATCAGCCAATCAACGTTAAACTGTCAAACTCAGTGCAGTGCAGTCCGGGGTGGACTGCAGCATGGAGGAGAAAGTGAATGTTGCCGTTTGCGACTCCCGGAGCTCTATAGAAAATATAATAGTATATAATATAATATTTTTATGTATAATATCACGGCCAAAAGCTCTGTGCGCCTCCAGATGGCCGTAGCGTGGGGAGCTCTTATAGGGATTGGGCTTCTCGGGGTTTGTTTACCGGCGTTGCTATGTTTCCGGTCTTGTGTGTTCCAACGGTTTATTAGGTAGGCCTATCTAATAAATCTCTGTCTATTCAATACTTCATTCACTACCTCTTCCGTGGTCATTACAATATTATGAATATACTGCGTCGGGTCCTCCGACGTCTCTCCCTCTTCCACAAAAGGTAAAGACATGCAATGGTGGTTATCTTGTTGTGGCGCGACAAATTCGACAAAACTTGCACAGCGACAGATTATGATGTGTGGCGCGACAAAACTTCGGCGACAACGCGAACGGGCGAACGCCTCCTCCTTTTGCCGAACCGTCCCTTGTGGCGCAAGATCATTCCCTAATTTACTGACGCGTGGCACAGGAGGGAAGAGAACACTCTGCGCCAGTTGCAAACCAGCAACGACATATGCGCCAGTGATTAAGTCAATTGCGCCGGATGCAAGATAGGGCCCAATAGAGATTACAATGTAGTTAAGACACCGAGTTTCAAAGGCAAACTCATTTCAAATCGAAAGGGCATGATATCCTCACCACGCAATCAACTTTATTAAAATGTTACATTTTTGTATGTGCTTGTCTCTATTAATGAAGTAGGTCACGTGTAGGCACATGTGTATTGATAAGAAAACCTATTAGCATAATGATATGATCTGAGATTAGAAAACAAGTCTTTACGGATGTGACGTCATCAAGCGTTCTTTTGTTGTGAAAGAAAAGTTGACCTGGAATTTCTGACTCTTCTAGGTCTCAGTGGTTTAAGTCGCTGGTGGATTTGCATAAATCCCATTTCCTCACCTGAGAAAGGGTTTATCTTTTTAAATGTAATATCTATTCATACTCCCCTTCGTCCAATACAGGGGTTTTACAGCTCATGTATAATTGACATTGCATATGGATGATTTTCCCTTACTTCCCATTATAAATATTCAATGCACTGCATTTATATACGGCCTTTCGAGCCACCATAAGGAAACACACACACACACACACACACACACACACACACACACACACACACACACACACACACACACACACACACACACACACACACACACATTCCTACAGCAGTATATATACAGTTTGTGCCCTGTGAGGCGTTTTGCTCAATGGCCCCAACAGTTTCTCCCCCTTTTTTTGCCAGGTGAAACAAACGGACTGAACCCTGCAACCCTAACATCTGGAGAGCCTACTTTTCTTTTCGTCAGGAAATTCTGCCATGAATCAATGAGGTTGTGCGCCTGGTTGATATCCACAATAGCTTCTGCGAGTTTCACTAAAGAGCTTTGTATTACTATTGTAATCCATTATCCATGTCCAATGGGCCTGTAGTCATGCTATCAGAAAGACATCCTTATGTAGAGCATTTTCAAATATGAATATTTTCACTTGAACTTTTAAAAAGATCATTACATCTTTGTACAGAAGAGAGATCAAGAATTGAACAGGAACAGAGAAGCTGATAATCTTCATATGGCCTTTTGGTTTTAAAAAACCCAGTCGATCAACATGGACAGGACACTTGTGTGTAGCATCTATTATGTAGATGCTACACTATTGTGTAGCATCAAGGCAAAGGGAATAGATGGTCACGACTGCTTTGATCAATCGGCCTGTCGGGCTTCAACTGCTTTACCAACCACTACAAAGAGGGAATCTCATTTACCCCAAGGAGTCAATAGGCTCAGTCTGGAGACCAAAAGAATACCAACATGGCCGTGTTAATGTTGTAAACAACAAGGGCGCAGGCAAGTTGGCAGAAGGAAAGACACTTTGCAATAAGGTTATAATAAGCAAACATTCATTATAATGAATCCATGCATTAATATGCATTAAATACCAATTAAATTAACAGTAACCTAATGGTGTAAGAATAATTGACAAATGGTGTTGATGTTTATCAATTTTATTTACATAAATAAGGCAATAGTGTTCATGCTAACTGTCGCGTCAGACTAGGTCTGCAGCGTTTTGGTTTGAATTCACAGGAAAAAAGCAGGTGTGTGCGTGTGTGTGTGTGTGTGTTTGTGGGTGTCGCGTCAGACTAGGTCTGCAGCGGTTTGTTTAAATCCACAGGGAAAATGCACGGGAAAAATTAAAAACAGAAAAATTAAATAGAAAAAATAGGTGGTGTGTTAGCCGCGGTAAATGAGAGTTTATTAAGATTAAGAGAAGCGCGAGTCAACTAATGAGTGTCAGCTGTCCGCGGTTCTACTGATTTGGTTGTGCTGCATTCAGCTCACAGGTGCTTATTTATCTGGTTGGCGTTTAGTTGGTGAGACACACTGGTGAGAGTAACACGGAAATTAAACTGTGCTTGCTCTCAGTTTGGAAAAAGTGCTGTGCAGGAACGTAACGCTGAAAATTGGAGAGGCTGCCGGTAAGCGCTTGACTCGTTTGGTTGAATTTGTGGCGTATACGGTCGGCATGTTTGGAGCTTGGCGTTTGCACTGATTGTCACCATTGTAGTGTTTTAATGTTGGTTAAAAACGGGACGAAAGCTTAATGGCCTGGGCGCATTGCATCTGAGACTTTGCAGTCTATTAATTGTGGTCCCAGTGAAATAGCTGTAACTCTTTTAACCACGCATCTCCAGTTGCGCACGGGCGCTTCATATTTCATAGTGGGGTTGCTCATGTTCAATCTAATGTATACTCACTTTGCACAGGATTATAACATATTTGCACATTTCATCCATGTATTTGCATTTTGCACATTTATTGCATTTTGCACATTTTCAAGTGACAACTAACTACTGCTCTGTGTATCTTCATGTCTGTTTATCTTAGGTTTTTTACCTAAGGGCTAAGGACTAAGGGCTAACCGTTGCAAACCTTTGGACTTGTGCTCTATATTCTAAATAAAAAGAAAAAAAAAGAGGAAAGACCAAAAACGGAAACAACTGTTGTCTGTCCAGTCCTTGAGTGAAACCCAGTGCCTTCAGAACTCCTTCAGTGTAACATCCTTTTCGAGTTGGGGAAAAACACAGTGCTTAAAACCAACCAAACAAAACTGAAAAACTCACCAAAAAACCAAAACAAAACCGTACAACTTGACAGTAAAAAACCGGCAGCCAGCTGGTTGAGGATCCAGCCAGACTGAATCGCCAAACCAGCCCGCCTACCGCTGAGTCCACGCCCAGCCCGCCTGCCGCTGAGTCCACGCCCAGCCCGCCTGCCGCTGAGTCCACGCCCAGCCCGCCTGCCGCTGAGTCCACGCCCAGCCCGCCTGCCGCTGAGTCCACGCCCAGCCCGCCTGCCGCTGAGTCCACGCCCAGCCCGCCTGCCGCTGAGTCCACGCCCAGCCCGCCTGCCGCTGAGTCCACGCCCAGCCCGCCTGCCGCTGAGTCCACGCCCAGCCCGCCTGCCGCTGAGTCCACGCCCAGCCCGCCTGCCGCTGAGTCCACGCCCAGCCCGCCTGCCGCTGAGTCCACGCCCAGCCCGCCTGCCGCTGAGTCCACGCCCAGCCCGCCTGCCGCTGAGTCCACGCCCAGCCCGCCTGCCGCTGAGTCCACGCCCAGCCCGCCTGCCGCTGAGTCAACGCCCAGCCCGACTGCCGCTGAAAATCCAGGCCCATCGATCTTCCCAAAGCCCGAAATGGCAGATTCAAAGTCTCTGCAACAGCTGAAAAGAGAGAGAACGACTGCCAAGCAGAGGTTCACCCGACAAGCAAACTCACTTCTGAAGTCCTGCCGGAAAATGTCGGCGGAAGAACTGATGGAAGCCTTCAGCAAGGTCAAGCTTGAGGCTGAAAAGGTGATGGAGGCAAATGAGGGGGTGGAAATCTTCACAGACGAGTCGGAGCTCGAAGCCACTGCGAAAGCAGACATCAATGCTGAGGTGAAGAGAATGACGGAGGACTGCGAACAGAAACTGGAAGAGGTGGAGGATGTCGTCCAAAAGGTGCTGTGGCAAAGTTTTGGCTGCGCTGAACTCGCTCTGGCACTGGAGGCAGCTGAAAAGGACTGCAAGCGGCTGACGGGAAGAAAGTCCGACCTGAGGCTGGAGGTTTATGAGCTGATGCTCAGCAACCTTGAGCGGCTGGTGAAGAGAACGAAAGACACCATGCGGCAATGGACTCGGTGGGTCCCAGATGAGGAGCGACCTGACTTCCAGCAGCGCATCAGGAATGTGGAGGGCTCACTGTTGGAGTTAACCTCTGAGAAGGCTGGCCTGCTGCAGACAAAGCTGGACAGCAAGTCCTCAGAAAAAACATCACAACAGTCACCCACCATCAAGCTGAAGCCAACAGCGCTCCCACAGTTTGATGGCAACAAGCGCAACTTCTACCTCTGGAGGAGGGAATGGGAGGCACTCCAAAGGCAAGGAGAACCAACCGGGTCCAAAGAGGTGAAGAAGATCCAGCTGTTGGGCAGCCTGGAGGACAAAGTGGCAAGAGATCTGCGCCTGTCAATTTACGGGACGGCAGAGGAGATCTTCCGGGTCCTCGAAAACCGGTTCGGCAACAAAAATTCTATTGCACTGGAAATCATTGAGGAACTACAGGCGCTGCCACCAGTAAAAAGTCACCAACCTAGGAAGATTGTGGACTTAATCCAAATCGTGGAAAGGGCCCTGTACGACCTCAGTGCACTGGGAAACACTGGCGCTCTAAAGAACCCACTCGTCACGAAGTCCCTGGAAAGTAAGCTGCCAGAGGGCCTAAAGAAAGAATGGCTGCTCCATGTGGCAGAAGAGGAAGACTCTGAAGACGCCTCCCCGGAAGACAGGTTTGACATGCTCCTCAAGTTCCTGAGAAGTCAGGAGAAGATTTATGAGCAGCTAGACCAACTGAAGGATGATGAACCCAGCAGGAGAGACATTAGAGTCCCACAAAGGCATGCGCACACAAAGACCACCAACTCCCAAAGCACCCAAGCACCCTGCGTTGTCTGTGGAGAGAGGGGCCACAGAAAAAAGCTGTACTACTGCAAAAAATTCAAAACTCTCAAAGTACCTGAGAAGAAGGAAGCAGTTGAGCGGATCGGCGCATGTGGGAGGTGTCTCGAGGTCCACGACGTTTACGCAGAGTGCAAGACCACCTTCCTGTGCAAGAACGAGGAGTGTAAGGGTGCTCCAGGCCTGGGTCATCACTTCTACCTCTGTCCCAAAGCTGGAAGCCAAGGCGATGGGCCACGGCGGCCAAAGCCCAGTCCAGCACAAGGTGGAGGGAAAAAGGGCACAGAGGCCCAAGAAGAGTTCCTGAGGAGCCTGGCCCCCGACCTTGCTCAGCGATGTCGGAACGCGTTCTGCAACTCTGTCGCCAAGACGTCCACCTCTGAAGTGCCAGGGAGGGGTCTGCTGGCAGAAAATGGCCTTGAGGAGTTCCCTGTCATCATGATGATCCTGGAAGTCACCGCAAACGCTGGCCAAAAGATTGGGACGTTAATAGACTTGGCGTCCGACACAAATTACATAACTCATGAAGCTGCTGGTGAGCTGAATTTGAGGAGTGAGGTTGTGACGCTCATAGTCCATGGAGTCGGTGGGATGCAGGTGACAGTGGAGACCAAGCGTTACCTCCTGAAGATCCGGGTCTCAACTTCAAAAGGAACGCTCAGATCCCACCAGCTCGTGTGCTACGGGCTGGACAGGATCGCAAAGGTCCGTAGTCATGTGCCACCCAAAACTCTGCAGAAACTATTCACCGACGTCCCTCTCCATGAACTGGTCCGTCCCACCAAGATCGAGCTGCTCATCAGCCACAAAGAAGGGCAACTCGTCCCTCAAAAGGTGCGCTCTATCGGTGACCTTGTCCTGTGGGATGGCCCCCTCGGGAAAACAGTGGGCGGCTCTCATCCAGACCTCTTGGAGGAAGTCAAAATCACTGCCCACGGGTCCAGAACCCACTTTGCTCGCTCCATGCGCACAGCAGCTGTAGGGTACAGGGAGATCACCCACGGCCCAGTACAGCCACCTCAACTTGCCCAAGCCACTACATCTTCTGCCAGTCGAGACTTCATGACCTGGTGGAAGTGGGACAGCATCGGGGCCACGTGCGAGCCCAGGTGCGGCGGCTGCAGGTGTGGAAATTGCCAGCCTGGAGGGAAGGAGATGTCAATCTCAGAGGAGCGAGAACTGGAGCAAATAAAGAGTGGACTGACATACACCACCGGAGATCGCCACAGCGAGAAACCACACTGGCATGCCAAATACCCCTGGGTGGAAGACCCAGCAACACTGCCGAACAACAGGAGAGCTGTCGAAGCAACATTCCTGAGGACAGAAAAACAGTTGGCAAAGGAGCCAAAATGGAAGGCGGCCTACAAAGCTCAAGTCCATGAGATGGTCGACCGGAGAGCTGCAGTCAAACTGTCCAAAGAAGATTCGGCAAGCTGGACTGGGCCTGTGTGGTACATCAGCCACTTTATTGCTCCAAATCCGCACTCTGTGACTACACCAGTCCGTTTGGTCTGGAATAGTAGTCAGAAATTCAAGGGCCAGAGCCTGAATGACCTACTCCTCAAAGGTCCAGACGTCCTTAACGACATTCGTGCTGTCCTCATCCGATTCCGGCAAGGGGTCTTCGCCGCACTTGGGGACATAAAAAAAATGTACAATTCTGTATGGCTTGAGGACCAAGAAGTGCATCTCCACCGCTTCCTGTGGAGAGACTCTGAGGAGGAGGACATCCAGGAATATGCCATCACGAGGGTCAACATTGGTGACAAACCAGCAGGCTGTATCGCACAAGTCGCCATGCGGGAAACTGCAAATTTGCCCATGTTCCACCATCTCGCAGAAGAGCGTCGAGTGCTGGAGCAAGACGCGTACGTCGATGACATCTTGGTCTCGAATGACAACCTGAACAAGCTCAAGCAAATCACGGCAAACGTTGAGCACATCCTGGAAGCTGGTGGATTCTATATGAAGCCATGGGTCTACTCAGGCCAAAGTGGGAGGTCAGAACCAGGCGACCCCCAGAAGAAAGGACCCTCAGTGATGGTCCAAAGTGGGAGGTCAGAACCAGGTGACCCCCAGAAGAAAGAACCCTCAGTGATGGTCCTCCCAAACCAACTCTCAGAGGAGAACAACAAAGCCCTAGGTCTTGGGTACGATCCAGAGCACGACAAGCTTCACCTAATGGTGGCTGTGAACTTCTCCAAAAAGAAGAAGAAAATGCGGCTAGGAGTAAACCTGTCAAAAGAGGAAGTCAGGGCCCAGGCACCAAATCCACTTACCCGGCGAGAGCTCCTCAGTCAAGTCTCTGGGCTGTACGATCCCCTCGGCCTTGCAGCACCGGTCAAGCAGAAGGGAGCCATCCTGGTAAGAAGAGCATTCCAGGAGGCAAGAGTTAAGTACAGTCCAGCTGAGGATACATGGGACGCACCTTTGTCCGAGGGCCTTCGGGAAGACGCCGTCTGCCTCTTTGAAGACTACGCTGAGCTCAGTCGGGTGAAGTTCACTAGAGCCTTGACACCACCTGACTCTTGTGCCAAACCCTGCGGTATCACCTTCTCCGATGGCAGCGAGCGTTCCTATGGTGCTGTACTGTACCTACGGTGGGAAATGGCACACACTGTGACCCTACGACTGGTCGAAGCCAAAGCCAGGTTGACTCCTCTAGACCACAAGGGCGACGCTGTCAAGGCTGAAGTCTGCGGTGCCGTCTACGCTGGCCGTCTAAAGAAGTACTTCCAGAAGCACTGTAGTATTCGTGTGGAAAAGTGGTACCACCTGATCGACAGCCGGACAGTCCTGGGGGCCATCCAACGTGAGAGCTACGGCTACCAAACGTTTTTTGCCAATAGAATTGGAGAAATCCAAGGCAGCACAAACGTCCAAGACTGGCGGTGGATTCCTGGGCCACTCAACATCGCAGATATTATCTCAAGAGGGGCAAGCCCGGAGGAGCTGGACGAAGACACTGAATGGCAGCTTGGTCCCAAGTTTCTGAGCCTCCCCGAGCGTGAGTGGCCCGTGAAATCTGCAAAAGATGTTGCTGTGGAAGCCAGAGAGAACATCATGCGCATCCAGAAGAAGGCATTCGTTGCTGCACTGACCCGATCTGGAGCAAAGAGGGAACCCAAGACGGAACCAAGCTCAAACCCCACTAATCTGCACAGGCCTCCTGCTGGGTCGGCTGTCACAAATCTGGTGAAAATCCAGCGGTTCAGCAGCCTAACCAGACTGGTAAAGTCTCTTGCACTGGTCTGGAGGGCCGCAAAGAAATTTCTCAGTCTCGAAGCCCGGGGGAAACCAAAGTGGGAGGCAGTCCAAATGACCGGTACAGTCACTGTGGCCGAGAGAGAAGACTCCTTCCGAGACCTCTGCCTTGCGGCACAAGAAGGAGCTACCTTCCCTGACACCACAACAAACCGGCTGGTCGCGTACAGGGACGAAGCCAGCGGGCTGTTGCTCTGCGGTGGCAGGGTCCAGCACTTTAAAGAAGATGGCCGTGCTGTTCCACTGATCCCCTTCAACACCTGGTTGGGGACTCTGCTGGCACGCCAAAGTCACCAAGAAGGCCATGAAGGAGTTGCTGGCACTCTACTAAGAATGCGGCAAATGGCTTGGGTTGTGCAAGGCAGGAGACTGGCTCAACAAGTCATCAATAAGTGCATCCACTGCAAAAAGGCCAGAGCTCAAGTCTGCCAACAAGTGATGGGTGACCTACCTGTAGAAAGGGCAAGACCTGCTGCGCCGTTCCAATTCATATCAGTCGACCTGTTCGGACCTTACCTGGTCAGAGATGACATCAAAAGAAGAGTCTCCATGAAAGTCTGGGGAGTCGTCTTCTGCTGCATGGCAAGCCGGGCTCTGCATATCGACCTTGTCAACAGCCTTTCAACAGAAAGCTTCCTCATGGCCTACCAAAGGTTCACCGCCATCAGAGGGCACCCCACCAAGGTCTGGTCAGACCCTGGAACCAACTTTGTTGGTGCAAAGTCTCTGCTGGAAGACCTTTACAGTTTCCTGGGTAGCCAATACATGCCAAACCTGGAAGAGTATGCTGTGAAGAATGGGACAAGCTGGACATGGAAAGTGCTCCCTGCCGATTCACCGCATCGAAATGGAGCTGCAGAAGCTGCCGTAAAGATCACAAAGAGAGCCCTTCAAAGTCTGAGCACCCAGGCAAACCTCACCTTCAGCGAGTTCCTCACAGCCCTCCAGATGGCAGCAAACCTGGCAAATGAGCGGCCTATTGATGCAAGAGTGCAGAGTCGGGAGGACCGCGTTCATTACGTGACGCCAAACTCTCTCCTCCTTGGTCGAGCATCGCAGACTGGTGACCTCAAGTCCTTTGACTTCCAGAACTACCCCTACAAACGGCTCCGAGAGATCCAAACCCAGGTCAACGAGTTCTGGAAAGCCTGGTCCCAGCTCGCAGGCCCCAACCTGTTCGTCAGGTCCAAGTGGCACACCGCAGAAAGAAATGTTTCTGTTGGTGACATTGTTTGGCTCTGCGATCAGAATGCCTTGCGGGGGCAATTTAGACTTGGTCGAGTCGTCACCGTATCCTCTGACCCAAAGGGCATCGTTAGAGATGCTGAAGTTCTTGTCACCACAGGCAGCTGTGTCTCAGTTCACCCTCAGCAACCAGCAGTCCACACCTCTGGTGACCGGAAAGAGTTACGCAACTGTGTGGTACTGCGCAGAGATGTTAGGCGGCTCATAGTTTTATTGCCTGTTGAGGAGCAGTGCCCCTAATGGTGATGTAGGGCTTTTTGGGTGCGACCTTCCTGTCTAGGCACAGGAAGCTCGAGTGGGAGGTGTCGCGTCAGACTAGGTCTGCAGCGTTTTGGTTTGAATTCACAGGAAAAAAGCAGGTGTGTGCGTGTGTGTGTGTGTGTGTTTGTGGGTGTCGCGTCAGACTAGGTCTGCAGCGGTTTGTTTAAATCCACAGGGAAAATGCACGGGAAAAATTAAAAACAGAAAAATTAAATAGAAAAAATAGGTGGTGTGTTAGCCGCGGTAAATGAGAGTTTATTAAGATTAAGAGAAGCGCGAGTCAACTAATGAGTGTCAGCTGTCCGCGGTTCTACTGATTTGGTTGTGCTGCATTCAGCTCACAGGTGCTTATTTATCTGGTTGGCGTTTAGTTGGTGAGACACACTGGTGAGAGTAACACGGAAATTAAACTGTGCTTGCTCTCAGTTTGGAAAAAGTGCTGTGCAGGAACGTAACGCTGAAAATTGGAGAGGCTGCCGGTAAGCGCTTGACTCGTTTGGTTGAATTTGTGGCGTATACGGTCGGCATGTTTGGAGCTTGGCGTTTGCACTGATTGTCACCATTGTAGTGTTTTAATGTTGGTTAAAAACGGGACGAAAGCTTAATGGCCTGGGCGCATTGCATCTGAGACTTTGCAGTCTATTAATTGTGGTCCCAGTGAAATAGCTGTAACTCTTTTAACCACGCATCTCCAGTTGCGCACGGGCGCTTCATATTTCATAGTGGGGTTGCTCATGTTCAATCTAATGTATACTCACTTTGCACAGGATTATAACATATTTGCACATTTCATCCATGTATTTGCATTTTGCACATTTATTGCATTTTGCACATTTTCAAGTGACAACTAACTACTGCTCTGTGTATCTTCATGTCTGTTTATCTTAGGTTTTTTACCTAAGGGCTAAGGACTAAGGGCTAACCGTTGCAAACCTTTGGACTTGTGCTCTATATTCTAAATAAAAAGAAAAAAAAAGAGGAAAGACCAAAAACGGAAACAACTGTTGTCTGTCCAGTCCTTGAGTGAAACCCAGTGCCTTCAGAACTCCTTCAGTGTAACATCCTTTTCGAGTTGGGGAAAAACACAGTGCTTAAAACCAACCAAACAAAACTGAAAAACTCACCAAAAAACCAAAACAAAACCGTACAACTTGACACTAACTAAGGTCCCACTACCGAAAAACACTCGTGCTGCCTTTACTGGCTCAAACAGTCGACCAATCAGCTTACTACCTGTTATGAGCAAACTGTTGGAAAAAATTGTATTTGATCAGATACAATGCTACTTCTCAATGAACAACTTGACAAGCATTTACCAGCATGCTTACAGGGAGGGACACTCAACCTCCACAGCGCTCACGCAAATGACAGATGATTGGCTAAAAGATATTGATCAACAAAATATTGTAGGAGCAGTGCTACTGGATTTTAGTGCCGCCTTTGATGTAATTGATCATAACTTGCTATTAAAAAAACTCAAGTGCTATGGCTTTACTCCATCTGCCGTAGCATGGATCGAAAGTTACCTAACCAATAGGAAACAAAAGGTTTTCTTTAATGGAAGCCTCTCAAACCCAAGACATTTACAATGTGGAATTCCTCAGGGATCCTCATTAGGACCATTGCTCTTCTCAATTTTTACAAATGATCTCCCACTTGTTTGTAAAAAAGCCTGTATGTCTATGTATGCAGATGAATCAACACTATATATGTCTGCGCCAACAGTTAAAGAAATCACCTCTGCACTCAACAAAGAGTTGCAGATGGTGTTTAAATGGGTCTCTGATAACAAACTGGTCCTTAACATTTCAAAGACTAAGAGCATTGTATTTGGGACAAAGCACTCACTAAGCTCTAAACCCCAGCTGAACCTGGTACTGAACAATGTTGCTGTTGAACAAGTACAGGAAACAAAGCTTCTGGGTGTAACTTTAGACTCTAAACTATCATGGACAAGACATATAGATCTACTGGTGCAAAAGATGGGTAGAAACATATCTGTGGTTAAAAGGTGCTCTTCTTTTTTAACACCTCATCTGTCCAAACAGGTTCTGCAGACCCTTGTATTGTCACAATTAGATTATTGCTCGGTAGTCTGGTCAGGTACCACAAAAACGAATCTAGGGAAGCTTCAACGGGTACAAAACAGAGCAGCTAGGCTTGCCCTTAAGTGCACATCAAGAACAAACGTAAAAAACATGCATGACCGACTCTTCTGGCTGGAAGTTGATGAGAGGCTAAAAGCATCACTTCTGTCTTTCATTAAAAAAATTAACACACTAACAACTCCCGACTGTTTGTTTAGGCAGCTCACACTCAGCTCTAATGTACACACATACCCCACCAGACATGCCACCAGTGGTAACTACACAATTCCAACAATTAAAACAAACTCAAAACAACGTACAGTATTATGCAGGGCTATGGTAGAATGGAACTCCCTTCCAGATCACATCTCAAAAACCCAGAACAAAGCTGGATTCAAAAAACAAGTGAAGCAACACCTCATGGCTGTTAGCACTGGATACTAGTATGTATTACTAATTTTTATTTATCTACTCACTTATCCTTTTTTTTCCTATTTTTGTCATCTGTTGTTTTTGTGTTGATTTCTTCTTTGTTATATGCTTTTTCCTTTCTTTTATCTGTTGTTTGTCTGTTGATTTCTTCTTTGTTATATGCTTTTTCCTTTTTTATCTGTTGTTTGGTACGTTGTTTTCTTGTGTGGACCCCAGGAAGAGTAGCTGGTGTCTTTGGCATCAGCTAATGGGGATCCGAATAAACAAATAAATAAATAAACAAATAAAATAAATAAAGGTATTAATCTTTAGCCTACATTATTTAAAAGTAGATTTATTAAGTAATGAATACATTAATACCTTAGTTAACATGAAAACCATTAGTAAAAGATTCTTAGAACATAAGTTAACCCTAGTTAAGAACATTAATAGTGTGTATGTGTTACTGTTGCCTTGACGGAAGCCGGCCAGGGGACAAACTTGACTTGCAGCAAAGTGTATTTGACTCTTTATGATTGTTTCAGTCTCACAGGGCTACACAGCCCTAGATTTGTCAACAATACCTGACACCAGCACTCAGAATTGCTGGCAACTCCCCACATCCCATCGGAAAAGGAATGTATTGAGGGAAAACACATAGTCCTGGCTTCCAGGCATGGTTAGGTGTACAAGGAAATCTCATTAAGCTCAAATCACAGTTCTCTTTTGAGCACGTTTGTGAAGATCCGCGAAGATCCACGTCGGTATGCAGAGACAAAACACACCCTTTTGCCAGTTGGTGACAGAAGCGTACTAGTGATCTGTGATTCATGAAAGATTCAGTCAAAAATAATGAATCTATAGTGCGATCCGGTACCTACGGTTTGTATCTGCGAGTGGAACGTTAACTTCGCTCATTCGTTCTTGTTTCTTTTCACGCGCATCACTTTGCGTGATGTAGTGTCTGTGTAGTGCCCTAAACTAGAACTATGTACCAAAATAAACCTAATTATTGTGATTGATTATGAACATTTCTTGACTGTGTTACCGTACATCACTCAGTTTATGCTCAACTACTGAATATGGCACACATATTTATATGATATGGTAATTACGATCTATATCTGCCAGTGGATCGTTCAACTCTTTCTTTTTATCTTCGATTTGCGCATGCACAAAGGAACAATCCACCTCAAGAAGATTAGTTATTTCTGAATGAACGACATCCTAAGAACTGAGTCCCGAGTCCTCCGCCCTTCTCTGCAGAGCAAGTGAATGCTGAGTGGTCTAGTAACCAGCATGCCATGCAATGCGCATAAGCATAGAATGAACACACCACGCAAAATCAAAACACTGCATTTTGCGATACACCAGACGCTTTTCAGCAGTAGGCTACATTAATGCCTTGGTAACGTATTTTTTCCAATTGATACAATGCTTAAACATTCAGGAAGTTCTTGACACTCAAATTTTACTGAGGATGCACAGGTTAATAACTTGTATGAACTTGGCAGCACAGATATTCACCGTCCTATTGCATCACTTCCTTTGGGGCTTCGGCCTTCTAATTGATCATTGTAGTATAATTGAATGCCCTCTTTCATATATGACACCAACACCACTGGGACGTGGCAACAATTCTCCAAATCCATATGGGGGGGGGGGGGGGGGGTGCTTGTGGACAGTAGGGGTGTACACTAGACATAAATAGGAAGCAAACTCAGAAGGAGGACTGACCTCTCACACATATTTAATTAATTGTTTCAAATAACCCTGCCTCGTTAAATCAATGAGCTTGGTGTTTTGCTTACAAATATAGGTGATATACGAAGTCTAAACTGCAGAAAATAAAAACATCCAACGTGCCTTTTAAGGATACCTTGGAATATCTGTCTATTTTATAACCATCGGACCCTAGTTTACGACAAAAACTTTATTTGCATGGGTGAGAGAGTCTTTATTTGCATGGGTTTACATTTCGTTCTGTGTAGCATGGAAAAATCGGAGAAACACTCCCATTCAGAATGCACTGGTTTACATTCCATTCCATTCAGGGTTATTTTTATTTATTTTCAGTTTTTGAGGAGGTGCTTCAAAGATGCAAATGTTTCTGCAATAATCCAAAATCCAATGGCAAAACCCGTTGGCTTTTTGTCGAGGGAATCCAGGGCGACGCTCACTTCCGGGTTGGCCAACATACGTCATCCCTCCACCACTCTACTGTAAAAACACATGTTCAAGTTGAATGAGAATAATAATAATAATAATTCTGCCATAGTAATTATTTAAGGGGGGGGGGGATACAAGTCTTTTGGCCATTCGTAGTGTTGATCAGCAGAGAAAAAATTTGTCCGCAAAGATGGTGACGTCGCTTAGCAACAGAAGACGCTGGGTTAGACAAGTCACCGGACTACTACCAATGCAAGTGAACGGAGCGTTCCACGGCATTGAGAAGACCTGTGTAATAAAGGCCAATAATATTTCTGTTTATGGCATAGATTTCTCCTCAGATTAGGCCAATAAACCAATGGTAAAATAAAAATTAAAACGCTCGATCAAAGGCCCGGCCCGAGTATATTGGTGGGAAATATCGGCCCGACCCGGCCCCATTCACATAGCCAAAAACAAGAGAATAGATGGCTAGATAAAATAAACATGAAGACATACAATTCTAAAAAGAACAGATGAAGCAGCTACCCTTTTTTCCTTTGCGGTTTGCCTACAGAGCAGCGCACCTGCATTTAATATATCCGTGTATTGTCACAATTTCTCAGTATCAAAGGTGAAAGTAGAAACGGGTGGCCAAAAGCTGTCATATTGTTAGTTATCACAGACAATTTTAAGTAGAAACGGGTGGCCAAAAGCTGTCATTTGTTATTTATCACAGACAATTCAATTATTTATCTGTACGGAGCTCCATAAGGGACATTAGGGAGAACGCTCCCGGACAGAACCTAGGTTTGGAAGTCGTGCTTAGTGACACGACAAATAGCCTACTTCCAATTGAAATACAAAATTTTGAAAATAGGCCTACGTGTCCCTGATCACGTTTCAATAGATTAAATAACGTGTGTGGAGGTGGGGCGGCGTCTGGCCTGCAGGGGGAGTATGGAGCACCGGGTCTGCTGGGGTGATGGGGTCTGATTGCTGACAGGTGCAATCTGACCCAATCAGGAAGTGTGTATTTATGTGCCTGCTTGTCTTTCAGTCAGGGGATGAGAGAGAGAGAGGGAAGACGCTCTTTGCGAGCCAGAGAGAGCATCATAAGAGCTGGAGACGGACGGAATGCACACGGAACCCTGTCGTCCGAGTGCCCGTCTGCGGGATGGGGTGGGAAGGTGCACTATGTGCCTGCTCCTGACTGGGACCCCCCCCCCCCATCTCGCCCTCGGCCCCCCGGGTTGGGCCTGTCCCGCTGCAGGGCTGCCGCACCGGTCCGCGGGCTCGGGATCGGCGGTCGTCGGTCCGACAGAGGGGGAGCCAGGTGGCCCTCCGCGATGTTGACGGCCGCCGAGAGGCTCCCGGGCTGGTGGTACCGGACCCAGGTCGATGTTCTGGTCGGAAGCCCCTCGATGAACCTCTCCAGGGCCACCTGCTCCACTATCTCCTTTTATCTGTTTTTTCCCAGGCCCAGCCACCTCCTCGCCTGGTCCCGCAGCTGCTGGGCGTAGGTGAAGGGCCGGTCGCCGTCGGTGAAGGCCAGGGCCCGGAACCGGCGGCGATGTTCCTCCGGGTTTAGGCCCAACCGGTCCCGGATAGCCCTGGCGACGGTGTCGAAGTCCATCTGGGCCGCCGCTGGTAGGCTGTGGGCCGCGAGCTGGGCCTCTCCTGTCAGCAGAGGCAGTAGACGGTGGGCCCACTCCTGCGGCCACTCGGAGACCTCGGCCACCCCCCGGAAGGTCTCCAGGAAGGCCTCTGGGTCGTCTGCCTCCCCAATCTTGGGGACATATATATGTCGCCACCGTCGGGTATCCCCGCCGGGTTCTCCGGAGCCGAGCAGCTCCCGCATGGCCTCCCGGTCGGTGGCCAAGGAGCGGGCCAGTTCCACCAGGACCTCGTTCTGGGCCTGCTGCAGCTGGGTCTGACGCTCCGCGGTTTGTGCCAGGTGTCCGAGGACACTGGCCAATGACAATCGATCCATAATTGACTCCGCCCCACATTGGGCTCCAGTGTAACGGGTTCAGCGAAGTCAGGACACAGTTCTTTGTGGAAATGGAGCGAACTCCCGTTTATTTCCACCTTCGGGTTAACAAACCATCCGTCTCCAGCTCTTATGACGCTTTCTCTGGCTCGCAGAGAGCATCTTCCCTCTCTCTCTCTCATCCCCTGACTGAAAGACGAGCAGGCACATAAATACACACTTCCTGATTGGGTCAGATTGCAGACACCTGTCAGCAATCAGACTCCATCACCCCAGCAGACCCGGTGCTCCATACTCCCCCTGCAGGCCAGACGCCGCCCCACCTCCACAAGTGACAGTGTCACGTATTTTCGTGAGACCAGGTTCGAGCGTGTGCATGGGTTGAATTGCGTGTGTCTCACGCCGAATGCATGAGACATGAGAGCCCTGTACTTGCGTGACACAAACCAGCACCGCAAACGTTCTCTCCCGCTTGAGATGACGTCTTTCTTTCAATACGGCTCAGTCCAGATCACGTTTTTTCGAGGTGGAAACGCGACCCGTGCCCCACCTTTGTGGAATGGGGCACGGGAAGCAGGGTGGCATTGGTTGTTATCCTGCAGGAGCCCCGCAAATTAAGGATTGAACATCTTGACTCTATGGTCTATTTTGGACAATGGACTTGGAAACCGCACCCTGATCTCTCAGACAGGAGTTAAACAGAGGACTACATGAAGAGTCAACTTGTTCATCAGGCTTGGCCACAACAGATCCAAATCTCTTCAGTATATCTAGTTGTTTATGTTAATATCATGTGATTCTCTCTCTAATTGTATATATGTTAAAGTATTATGTGTAAGTGTTTCCAATCATTTTTAATGAAATAAAACATGCCTGTTTTAGGCCTATCTGTTCCCACTTTATCTGCTGGACACACAGTTACAAAGTCTTACAGTCGTGGGAGAAATGGGTTGAGTCGGAGTATGGTGGCTTGAAAGAGTGAGAACAAGGCTGTGAATCTTAATGATGGCCTGGCTCTGTGGAACCAGACTGGAGATGAATCCTCCTGCAGGACCTATGTATCATAACACATTACATAAAAACAATAGCACCACATAGGTTTATTGTATAGTAATATTGCATTTTTATGTAATATTATTGCATCCCTGCCGAGGGACCACAGATTAAATCCAACACAGATTCAGACACACACATATGCATGCATACATTTTCACACATGCAAACACATATCCCTAAAGAAAACATGTGACTGGGAGTATTTATAGCGGAGGATTCATACACGCACTTGCACTGATTGCCTGTTAACATTGTGCAAAACAGGTGGGTGACATTCAGTCTGAAAAACTAAATATTGTGACGCTCACCCTCCCCAAGCACACACACAGGCATGCACACACAAATACACAGCCAAAGACTCAGAGTACGACTCAGTGAGCAGGGAACATTTATGCATAATGAGGCCTGGTCACATCTGAATAATTGATAGGAGAAAATGGTTTTGGGATCCATTGTAATACCTCCTCTGGGCAAAATAACCACCATCCCTAAACAAGACACGGCTACACAAGTAATACTGATGAGAAAGGTGCCAGAGGATGTGTCTGTGTGTGTGCGTGTGCGTGTGTGTGTGTGTGTGTAGAAGACAAGAAGGTGACAGCAGCGAGGGATCAACATAGTTAAGTGTTGATTAAATGAATATTCATATTTACCTAAAGCGTCTGGCCATGTTGCCCTTCACGCTGCCTGCCTCTCGATTCTCCTCTCTCGTTCAGGGAAGGTACTTATTTTGCTCTGAGGAGAATTTACAATGGTCTCTCTCTCTCTCTCTCTCTCTCTCTCTCTCTCTCTCTCTCTCTCTCTCTCTCTCTCTCTCTCTCTCTCTCTCTCTCTCTCTCTCTCTCTCTCTCTCTCTCTCTCTCTCTCTCTCTCTCTCTCTCTCTCTCTCATTACGTTCATGTAGCTAGTTACACTCGGCACAGATGCATTGGCATGATGAATTTCCTTTGGAGAATAATAAAAAAAAAAAACTGTCTGTCTCAACCTATCAAATTAGGTTCCTCGATTGCGTGACATTTTGTGTCACTGAGACACAAAACAAAGGCTTCAGGTCGTCTGGGTTTTATTAAGATCAATTTCTTTAACCCGAGAGCCATTTAAACATTATTATGAACCAGTCACACAGACGGAAGAAGTCAAGTGTGTGGAGATAGCCCTTTATCACTTCTACAGTTTCAAAGTACTTCAAGGGCACACTTTTAGATTAGATCACATGGGGCTTGAGAATCCTTACTCTTGACCATAAGAAGGATTCATTTTCTACAAAGACAAGTGGGCAAACCAAATAATTAATCAAATTATGAAAAAGAAATGTTGTTGCTGTGTCATCATCACGGATGGTTGTTAAGTTATAGGGCCCTAATTGAATGGTCTGAAACGCAAGTGAGAGGCGCTGTTGCTACTGTAACGGAGCAAATAAAATGAGTATGTAAATAGTTAAATCCTGTATCATTGGATCAAGACTTTTATTTGGATATGTTGCTAATGTTGCATTCCGGATATCCTGCAGCAGAAAAGACAGCATCTGCTGCAGGTAGGTTGAGCATAAAACGTGTCCGCATGAAACATTTATTAAAGTAATTTTATCATTGTCACTTATCTCTAGACGGTTGTTTAATAAACTCTTCTGATATTTGGCATTGTATTGTTTATTTTATTTGAGTTTTGATTTTCGTTTGCAATATTGTATTTATTTTGTCTTGGCGGACCAGGAAATGCTTAAAACCTGTCCTTTATGTTTGCTGACCCATTGTGCAGGTAACCGATAAATAGTTTTAGTTTTATGTATGTTTATAATCCCACTTGTGGCGTTGCTAGCATTCACAATCTAGAATGTCTAGTCGGTCCCGCCATTTTTGTGTTGTACATGCAATACCGCTGGTCGCCACATGAGTGGAGCGTTCACCTGTTTATGCGCGCTGTTTAGCGTGAGACCGTTTTCTTATTTGTAAATATATATTGTTTGTTTGTGTTATATAACACATTATAGAGCAGAAAAGACAGCATCTGCTGCAGGCGGACCAGGAAATGCTTAAAACCTGTCCTTTATGTTTGCTGACCCATTGTGCAGGCAATAAAACCGCTGCACCCAATGCTGAGCGTCCGAGTCCATGATTGAAGGAAGAAAAACACATCGCAGGTTACACTACTATACCGGCGGATAAATGACTCTTGCGCCCGACAAAAATCTGAAATGGGTTAGTGTGTTTTGGGCATAACGTACAACAAACCAATGAGAGTGCCGTCTGCCATCCCCTTTAATGGTGCGTTTTAATATCCATCCGTCTCGGAGCTCCGAGGACGTTGCCTAGCGACACGCACAAACACGACCCTTTTCCACGGAAGTCGATCTCGCCATCTCGTCTGAACTCAGCGGTGACCGAGCGAGGCTTCCGAGATAGAATTGAAGATGGATGCGCCCAGTGTGACATGTAGTGAACTGTTTTCATTGTGTTTGGACCGCTTTGGTGGTTTAAATCGCAATTTCCATCACTCGTATTGCTGTAATAACTTACATATGCAGAAGATACATTGAAACATGAAATGAAGTGAAAATTTTAGAAGTTCAAATGGCTGCGTTTTCGTAAGGTGAAAACGCACCGTTTCATTTATATTATTTCGTAGTCCTGAAATAATATAAATGAAAATAGTAGTAGTAGTCTGCCAATGCTACCGCAACAATAGCTTTCCGGGTGGCGTCCATGTTTTTCTCCGACGACCTACGCTCAAAACATAATAAAACGATTTTAGTGTGGGCGTGGCGTCCGATCCGAGATCCGAGTAGGCTCGCAGAGAATACTCGAACGCACCATGAGTGCCATGAGCAGTGCCGCTGCTAGCTATTTTGGGGCCCTAAGCATAACTCCTTTATGGGCCCCCCCCCCCCCGAAAAAAATAATTGGTTTCTGCCAGTTTAACATTTTATTAAAACGCAAAAGTTAAATCTACTTTGTAAACACAGTTCACAGAACAGCCAAAACATGTATTGGAATGTCCAAAACAAGTATTGGAATGTCCAAAATCTTTTAAATTAAATAGTTATCCATAAATACAAACTTAAAACCAGAAGTAAAAATTCTTCTATGAAGCCAAGATTTACAAGCAGAAACTATTTACACAAATATTTACACACTTTACTTTGTAAACAGAGACAGCCTATTTTTATTTTTATTTTTTATTTTTTTTGGGGCCCCCCTCAGGACTTGAGGCCCTACGTGCAGCACGTAGTGCGTGTTATGGGAGCGTCGGCACTGGCCATGAGCGCATTTTAAACTGAGGAGTTGATATTTGGCAGGGCGTTTTCAGTCTCCGCTGAGACAGATGCATGACCACATGAATTTCACACTTCAAACGGCTCAGTTCATGGCCACATAATAGGGCTAATTCACACATGGAATAGTGTTTTCTTCTACAACTTCAGAAACACTGAGACGTCATGTAAATTTTGGTAAAGAGAACTTAACACATATATTATATGCGGTCCTGTGCCGCAACTGTGGGTCTATTAAATGATTTGCGCCAATACATTAACAAACATAGTTTCTTACCAGTACTGTATACATAATCGTTATCGACTTGTGTTCATAATACGCATGTGTCCCCCCGTAAATATATATTGCCATGGACTGTATTATGCGTTACGTGTTTAGTTTGCGTGTGTTTAAACATACACTAACTCGTGGTAAAACTATGTTTCCTCACGATCAAATAAGGATCAATCCTAAAAGTTATGGGCTCGTTCACAATGTCCATGTCAAGAAAATATGTGTTTGCTTTACGGTGTTTGCAGATTGTCATGGCCTAGGGTAACCAGACAATGATGGAGGACAGAGGCGTGGTTCTAGTTTCACAATGATCACGGTTTATTTGACAACATAACCAAAAGGAGATCAAAAACGTCGCAGCGTGGCAAGCAGGTAGAGATGCCAAAAAGGAAGGGGTTTGACTGCTGGAACAGGGCGCACCATATAGGCCACCAACGCGGCGACTCCGCCCCTCTTCATCAGTCCTAATTGGGAGACAGTCATACCAGTCCTAATTGGGAGACAGGACAATCATAGGCAAGGCCTTGCGGCCGTCACATCTCCCCCCATAAAAAAAAATCCACCGGATTTACGCTTCGGTCAATACAGCAACTCCACTACCTAATGCTCTTAAATAAAACTCATCAACCTGGTTCATCAATCAACCATTTTTAGCAATACAAATATTCTAGGTCAAATGGTCATAACCCACACATAAGGTTACTCAACACCACAATATACAACCTGACAAACAGCTCCTGGTCTCGTAATGACCCCCGTATTCCGGCGCCTGGAATAACTAAGGATAAGAAAAAACGAGAGACTGCATAGAAATTACCACAATTGCATGTTAGACACACTAGATAGCAGGAGCGCGTGACAGCGCGTCCGCGATCACGTTCTCTTTGCCCCTGATATGCCTAATGTGCAGATTGTATGGCTGGAGGAAAATACTCCAGCGCATCAATCTCTGGTTCGGGTTTTGAAGTGAGTGAAGGAAAGTTAACGGGTTGTGATCACTATAGATGACGATGGGTGTTGGGCTACCCCCAATGTACATCTCAAAATTTTGCAAAGCCCAAATTAATGCCAATGCTTCATTTTCTATGGTTGAGTAATTCAGCTGATACGAATTGAATTTTCTCGAGAAATAGCATATGGGACGTTCAACGGAATCCTCATCATCTTGGAGCAAAACGGCTCCAGCTCCCACATTGCTCGCATCTACGTGCAACCTGAATGGCTTATTAATTTCTGGAGCCAACAGAAGGGGCGCAGATGAGAGAAGATCTTTGGCTCTCTCAAACGCCGCTTGACAAGTGGACGTCCAGACAAAAGGCTTGTTCTTTTTTAACAAAGTTGTCAAAGGCACAACGACTGAGGAAAAGTTCTCGCAAAAACTTCGATAGTATCCGATCATTCCGAGAAATCTCATTAACTCTCGCTTAGTGGTAGGTGGTGGGTAACCATCTATGGCCAGGACCTTTGCGCGCACTGGGCGCACAAAGCCCTGACCAACCACTTTTCCCAGGTAGGTCACCGTCGCCCTGGCAAACTCACACTTCGCCAGGTTGACGGTGAGGTTGGCATGTGCAAGTCGAGTAAACAAGTGATGAAGTCGTTCCAAATGTGAACCCCAGGTGTCGCTATATACCACCACGTCGTCCAGATAGACTGCACAACCGTCCAAATTTGCCACCACCTGATTCATCAGTCTTTGAAAGGTGGCAGCAGCGTTTCGTAGCCCGAACGGCATGACCTTGTACTCATACAACCCACTAGAAGTAACAAAGGCGGATAGCTCCCGTGCTCGCTCGGTCAACGGAACTTGCCAATATCCTTTTAATAAGTCCAATTTGGTAACAAATTTAGCTGACCCCACTTGGTCCACGCAGTCCTCCATTCTAGGGAGGGGAAATGAATCGGGTTTCGTGACATTATTCAATTTCCTATAGTCGGTGCAGAACCGATGTGTTCCATTGGCCTTTTTAACTAGCAAACAAGGACTTGTCCCGCTAGAATAGGACCTTTTTGCCAAATCATTCTCCAATAAATAATTCACTTCGCCTTCTAAGATTTGCTGTCTCTCCCCAGAGACTCTATAGAAGCGTTGCCGAATTGGGATGGCCTCCCCAACGTCAATATCGTGACTAATAAGATCAGTCTGAGTGGGTGTGTCGGAAAAAAGACCCGGAAACTCCTTAATCAGCGCGCTCAACTCAGATGCTTGATCTGGAGTCAGATGGCCCAACAGCAACGGTAAATTAGCCAAAGATTCAGTATTGTTGAGTTTTCCCAACAAAGCTGCATCGTCAGGGTCACAGGCGTCCACCTCCTCCAGCATTGCCACCGCTGGCATGGAGGGGATGGAAGTTGCGATACAAGCCTGAATGCAGGTAGCGCCGTCCTCATCCGGTACTACCACCACCGGACCGGGAACAGTGCTCAAATCAGGCCGCACAGACGGCAACTCCTCTTCCTCCCCGTCTCGGTTAAAGTAGGGCTTAAGCAGATTTGCGTGACACAGCTGTGTACGTCTTTTCTTATCTGGCGTGGCCACTACATAATTGTCATTTTCCTCTTGCCGAATCACCTTGTATGGCCCTGCAAATTTAGCCTGAAATGGAGAGTGTATGACAGGTAGAATGACCATCACCTGGTCTCCAGGTTTGAAAGAGCGACACCTAGCTTTCCTGTCATACACTTGCTTCATTTTCACTTGCGCTTTTTGCAGTTTCAACCTTGCCAATCCCCCAACAGCATACAATCGTCGCCTGAATCCATTGACGTAATCGGTCAAAGTCTGCGGCGGCTCATTGCTTCCACTATCCATCAGTGATGCTACTGGCCCCCGCACTGTGTGGCCAAACACAAGTTCGTTCGGGCTAAACCCGGTACTTGCCTGAGTCACCTCCCTAACCGCCAGCAGCAGCCAGGGAAGTGCGTCTTCCCAATCGCTGTCTAACTGTACACAATAGGCTCTCAGCATCGATTTGTACGTCTGATGGAAACGTTCTAAGACACCTTGACTCTGGGGGTGCCGAGCCGATGACTTATTGTGTCGGATCTTCAACAAGCGCAATATTTGAGTGAACGTTTTGGATGTGAAATTTGTACCACGATCCGACTGTATCACTGTAGGCAATCCGAATATGGAAATGAATTGGGACAGCGCCTTAACGACTGGCTTGACCTTGATTGAACGCAGAGCATATGCTGCGGGGTAACGGGTTGTTTGACACATCACTGTCAGCAGATACATACAACCCGATTTCGAGCGAGGCAGCGGTCCGACGCAGTCAATCACAAGATGATCAAAAGGTTTAGGTGTAGGAGTTATCGGCCTTAGAGGCACGGGCTTAATCGCCTGGTTCGGCTTACCAGTTAATTGACACACATGACAGGTCTTCACGTGTGAAGCGATGTCTCGTTTAACTCGAGGCCAATAACAGTAGCGCAGGATTCGGTCATACGTCTTTTTAACCCCCATATGACCCGCATCATCATGGGCCGTTTCCAACACTATTTTGCGCAGTGAAGATGGCACCACCAACTGCCAGTCATATACTCCTGGCAGTCCGCTGCGTGCTGGACATCTGCGCATTAGGACATCCTCTCTAACCACATAACCATGTACGGTATCGCTGTCCTTCACTCTAGCGTATAAAGACTGTAACGAAGTGTCAGATCGTTGCGCATCGATCAGCTGTTCTCTCGGGATCGAATCAGGCAAACCAGGCAACGGTGGCAGCGCAGAACTGTCGCCATCACCTGTTTTGGCAGCAGCCCGCGAGGCAGAGCATGTCACAGCAACTACTGGGTGCACGCCGGGGGTCTCACACCCCTCAAAGAGAGATCCTAGGTTAGACTTATCAACGCTAGGCGGTGCATTGGCCCATACTCTGGACTTGGCCAGTCCGTTACCCAGAATCATGGCGGCGCCCTGTAACGGGAGCGCCGGACGTACTCCAACAGCCACCTCACCTTGGACCAAGTCGGAGTCTATATACACCCTATGCAGGGGCACAGACAAAACATTTAGGTTAATTCCACGCACTAAAACAGACTGGCCAGTGTCGGAAGCAGGCGAGAAGGGCAACGCTGATTGCAAGATAAATGATTCGACCGAACCAGTATCTCTGAGTATCTTAATCGGCACTTTCTCTCCATCAGCGCCTAGTGAAACAGAGCCATCTGAAATAAAGGGGGAAAAACTCACTTCGCATTCAGGCTCGTTCACATTAATCGGTTGACTAGGGAGAGATATGGCCAAAGCAGATCCTTGTGCTGCGCCTCTAGTCTGAGTAGCGGTACCAAATTTAGCCTTATATTTTTGTTCATTCTCCTTTTTCTTTTTCAACGCCTCACATTGCCATTTCATATGCCCTACGCCTAGGCAGAAGTGGCACGTTACGTTCTGATCTATTTTATTTTGAGTGCGCTCAGCACGAAATCCTGAATCACCAGAAGCAGAGGGCGCATTAGACGTGGTTTTACGGGGAGCTTGATGGCTCCACTGTGCACGTTCATTACTGACTGGTTGTCCACCAAACAACCTTGTTTTGTGGACCAACGCATAGTTATCCGCTAAAACTGCTGCTTCAGAAAGTGTAGTCACCTGGTGTTCTGTTACATACATCGCCATCTCCTCAGGGAGCCAATTCTTGAATTGCTCCACCAAAAAGAGACTGCGTAACCCGTCATACGACTCAACTCCCGATGACGAACACCAGCGATCTAACTGAATAGACAAATCGTCTGCGAACACCCCATAAGTCTGACCAAAACGTTTGCGCATTCCACGAAACCTTTGACGGTATGCTTCTGGCACGAGTTCATAAGTTTTAAGCACTGCTTCTTTCACACACGAATAAGAACGACTCTCGGGCACACCGAGTGCTGCATAAGCTTGGGCAGCACGACCACTCAAAACACACTGAAGCAGTAAACATTGCGTCGCATCTGGCCAATCGTGCAGGTCAGCCGCACGCTCAAATAAAGTAAAAAAAGTATCTACATTAGACTCTTCAAACTTTGGCAGAAGTCTTAGGTACCTCGTAACATCAATATTGCCACCACTAATAGGTGTAATAGGAGTTGATTTACCCTCCTCAATTAATGCTAAGCGCTTGTGCTCAAGCGCCATCTTTTCGCGTTCAAACTCCTGTTTTCCAACTTCGATATCGCGCTCCAATGTGCACTTTTCAACAAGAGCTTCGCGCTCTAAAAGTTGCAGCCTGCCTTTGTCTATTTGCAATTGCAAAAGCTCTTTTTGCTGCTCAAACGACAAGCCAATGGGAGGCCGCTCGGGAGGAGGTTCGGGTTCTGCCGGCAGAACCTCCTTCTCAACTAGCGCGTCTCGTATAATCGTTTGCGTTACGCCTTTATTTCTCTTTGCAGAGCTAGACAACGACACTCCATAATGGCCCGCAAGCAACACAAGCTGTTCCTTGGTAAATGCCTCGAACACCTCCAATGTGGGAGTGGCCACGAAATTATCAATCTCAGCCATGGCTGTGGCAGATGGCTCATCGATCAGCTGTTCTTAACAATAAATCAAACGAGACACGCAACGCGCAACTCTACCCATGTAACGAGACAACACAGAGCTCCCCCTAATTCCCCCCTAATCTTACCTATCTTCTGACTGCGTCCGAGAGCCGGGATTAAAAAGGCTCTGCCCACATAATACCGCTGGAGTTCCAGCCATCCCGACTATGTCGATTCAGCCTTCCTTCCAGGGCGGTGACCACCAGCCCAGACGCAGTCGCTGGAACCTAGGCACAAACGCGGGAGCGCTCTAACTGGGGAAAACGTTGCTCTGCCATTGTTATCTTGTCACACGAGCATGAGCAGCGAACATGAAAACGAAATAAACTATGTATCCGAAAACACAACCCAACGCTAAAACGTTGGTAGGATATTGAACAGCTATCGGAGACCACTCATGATCAGACCTACCACGCCCGACACTTACATTTAACATTACAAAAAACACATTTTAATAACCAATATCGCACACCTCTCGCCCTCCCAAAAAAAAGAACGATCTCGGCTCAGTTACTACGTAACCAACGTAAACAATCACTGGAGTTACTCACGTGATGTGTCCATTCATTCATAAAATGGAACCAAACAAAGCCGACTAAACAAACCACGGAGCATGGCTATAGTTTGACGAGCCCCCACATTGTCATGGCCTAGGGTAACCAGACAATGATGGAGGACAGAGGCGTGGTTCTAGTTTCACAATGATCACGGTTTATTTGACAACATAACCAAAAGGAGATCAAAAACGTTGCAGCGTGGCAAGCAGGTAGAGATGCCAAAAAGGAAGGGGTTTGACTGCTGGAACAGGGCGCACCATATAGGCCACCAACGCGGCGACTCCGCCCCTCTTCATCAGTCCTAATTGGGAGACAGTCATACCAGTCCTAATTGGGAGACAGGACAATCATAGGCAAGGCCTTGCGGCCGTCACATTGTTTTAAAAGTACAACTTCTTACCGCTGTATCAGCTGTTCTTTCCAAAATGATTTAGGGAGATATAGCTTCTTCACCAAAAGTTTAATATAGTTTTTTTGTTTTTTTAAACACATGGCACAGCCTACTACAGTGTTCAGTCTTTCAGCCCCTATGGAAAAAATATCTTTCCACAATCCACATCATCACAATATTTCAATTAGGCTAATCGTTTGTGCTGTTTATAGCCTACTGGTGTGTAAGCTTACGTTGCAGTTCTGACCTGCCATGGTACGTCAAAATAGCAACAAAAACTGCACTATCCGCTAGTGCACTTAGACTAGGTATTTTACGATCAGTGGCGCAATTGCTTTTTCAGATCAGTAAAATAGCACCATGTATCATTTTGCGCCAGAACAAGCCTCTGCTTTTCGCCGACACGCCTCTCAGGGCGCAAGTGTAGTGACGTGAGTTTGCTGTGGGGGAAAATCTGCTTTACGCTTGGTGCAAACTATCGATGATACATGTGTCAGTGTAGAAAGTAAATTGCGCTGGGTGCAAGATAGTATCCCATAGTGTCCTTCTGATTAATTGGACATTGCTAGACTCACCCTTCATTTTCTCTCACATATACTGTCATCTATTGAACAGCTGTTTATTTGGTGCCATATCTCATCTCATCTCATCTCATCTCATTTTCGTCCGCTTATCCGGGGTCGGGTCGCGGGGGGAGCAGCTCAAGCAGGGGGCCCCAGACTTTCCTTTCCCGGGCCACATTGACCAGCTCTGACGGGGGGATCCCGAGGCGTTCCCAGGCCAGTGTTGAGATATAATCTCTCCACCTAGTCCTGGGTCTTCCCCGAGGTCTCCTCCCCACTGGACGTGCCTGAAACACCTCCCAAGGAAGGCGCCCAGCGGGCATCCTTACCAGATGCCCGAACCACCTCAGCTGACTCCTTTCTAAGTAAAGGAGTAGCGGCTCTAATCCGAGTTCCTCACAGATGGCTGAGCTTCTCACCATATCCCTAAGGGAGACGCCAGCCACCCTTCTGAGAAAACTCATCTCGGCCGCTTGTACCCGCAATCTCGTCCTTTCGGTCATCACCCAGCCCTCATGACCATAGGTCAGGATAGGAACGAAGATCGACCGGTAGATCGAGAGCTTTGCCTTGCGGCTCAGCTCTCTTTTCGTTACAACGGTGCGGTAAAGCAAAAGCAACACCGCCCCCGCTGCTCCGATTCTCCGGCCAATCTCACGCTCCATAGTACCCTCACTCGCGAACAAGACCCCGAGGTACTTGAACTCCTTCACTTGGGCTAAGGACTCATTTCCTGCCCGGAGTTAGCAATCCATCGGTTTCCTGCTAAGAGTCATGGCCTCAGATTTAGCGGTGCTGATCCTCATCCCAGCCGCTTCACACTCGGCCGCCAGCCGATCCAGTGAGTGCTGAAGGTCACAGGCCGATGATCCAATGAGGACCACATCATCTGCAAAAAGCAGTGACGAGATCCTCAGACTACCGAACTGCAACCCCTCCCCACCACGACTACGCCTCGATATCCTGTCCATGTATATCACAAACAGGATTGGTGACAAGGCGCAGCCCTGGCGGAGACCAGCACCGACTGAGAACGAAACTGACTGGCTGCAGAGGACGCAAACAAAGCTCTCGCTTTGGGAGTACAGGGATTGGATGGCCCTGAGGATAGACCCCCTTACCCCATACTCCCGCAGCACCTCCCACAGTTTCTCCCCGGGACCCGGTCATACGCCTTCTCCAGATCCACAAAACACATGTAGACCGGATGGGCATACTCCCAGGCCCCCTCCAGGATCCTTGCGAGAGTGAAGAGCTGGTCCGTAGTTCCACGTCCGGGGCGAAAACCGCATTGTTCCTCTTCAATCTGAGGTTCGACGATCAGCCGAACCCTCCTTTCCAGCATCTTGGAGTAGACTTTACCAGGGAGGCTGAGAAGTGTGATACCCCGGTAATTGGCACACACTCTCTGGTCCCCCTTTTTGAACAGGGGAACCACCACCCCGGTTTGCCACTCCTTTGGCACTGTACCCGACTCCCACGCGATGTTGAATAGGTGTGTCAACCATGACAGCCCCTCAACACCCAGAGCCTTTAGCATTTCTGGCTGGATCTCATCAATCCCTGGGGCTTTGCCACTGCGGAGATGTTTGACTACCTCAGTGACCTCCACCAGGGAAATTGACGACGAAACACCATCAACCTCGAGCTCTGCCTCCAACATAGAGGGCGTGTTATTCGGATTCAGGAGTTCCTCAAAGTGTTCCTTCCAACGTCCGACGACCTCCTCAGTTGAGGTCAACAGAGTCCCAACCCGAGGGTTACCGCCCCTTGAGGAGCCTAAGACCCTGAGGCCACAGCTAGCCACCGCAGCTTCAGCAATGGAGGCTTTGAACACCGCCCACTCCGGCTCAATGCCCCCAACCTCCACAGGAATGCCAGAAAAACTCAGCCGGAGGTGTGAGTTGAAGATACCTAAGACGGGGGCCTCCTCCAGACGTTTCCAGTTCACCCGCACTGCTCGTTTGGGCTTACCAGGTCTATCCGGAAATTTCCCCCATTCCCTGATCCAACTCACAACCAGATGGTGGTCGGTTGACAGTTCCGCCCCTCTCTTTACCCGAGTGTCCAAAACATGCGGCCTCAGATCAGATGACACGATCACAAAATTGATCATTGATCTTCGGCCTAGGGTACTCTGGTACCAGGTACACTTATGAGCACCCTTATGAACGAACATGGTGTTTGTTATGGATAATCCAGCAGGGGTTTTTCTAGAAAAAAAAAGTAGCAGGGAGCAGACCCCTGCGCAAAGCCGAGGGAGCAACGCGACCGAGGCGTGGGATGGTGTGGAAGGGCCGAGCCGTAGCACTGAAAAATTTGTAATCCCCGCCCACCAACAGCGTGGGCCTCAACGCCGTCCGCAGTCCGCAGATATAAGCGGGCGCCGGCGGACGTTCTGCTCCCATTTTCTTCAGGACGATCCTGTAGCATACTGAAGTAAATAAATAGATATTATGGACTCAACGGCGAACGGCATCTGCAAGACATGTAACGCGGGTTACATCTTGCCGTGTGGCGGCCATGAGGTGTGCGACGGCTGCCTTGGGCATGAACATGCCGTTTTGGCGCTCTCGCCGCCCTGCCTGTATCGGCATTATGCTGCGCTGCCCAGACAGCGCGGAGCCGACACTGCCGCCGCCATTGCTGAATGGGCCGACGACTTTACTGTCCCGCTCGACGATGCCCTCTCTCTCCTTGTGAGATCGGAGTCAGACGACTCCAACCGCGATGAGGAGGGGGCGTCTCCCCCGGCTTCCCCTCTCCGAACGGAGAGGCCCGGGGAAGCAGCATTGCCCGTCTCTGCCGCCACCTCACTTCCAGTGGTTGGAGCATTGGTGGCAGAGCTACCGGGCATTATCGCCATGGCAGCCGCAAACCTTGGCCTTGCGGTTCATCCAGGTCACGAAGACGGAGGGTCTGACAGACCGGGGTTACAGGGCGGTACCGCCACTGGATCCCGCTCTGTGTGCTATCTCTGGAGTGAAGCCGGGGCTCAGCGACCGCTGCCCCACTCCCAAAGACCAGCTGACGGCCAAGCTTACAGACAGAGCGTGTCGTTTTTGATGCAGCAAGAGGCTGTTATGAATAACATCGCCCTGCTGACGCATAACATCTCCACCATGGCGGTTGACCCTCATCGTCTGGCTGAACAGGCAGTCGACGTGGTGAAAACCGCCGGTGTCATCCTCTGCCTCTGCTCCACCGGTGCGGTGGCAGCGGCCCGGACGGCGGCATGGCAGCACCTCATACAGAGGAACCTGTAGCTGCAGTAGACCCCGGGCATCCATGAGCCGATGAGGCGGCAGTTACTGGAGTGCTCCATCAGTCCGGACGTGCTGTTCGGGCCCCGTCCGTCATCTATGGTGGATGACATGCAGGCCGCTTCCGAGGAGGCAGAGAAATTCCGGAGACACATCTCCCGCCCTCCGCCTCCACCCGGGCGGCAGCGCTCCGCTCCAAACACCCGTCGCCGCCATAGGCCCCCGGCAGTCACTGTTGCGGCGCCGCCGGCAGCTCCTCCTCCTGGCCCCCAGGCTTACCAGCCCCGCCCGCCTCCATTGCAGGCTGCGGCCAGCGGCCAGCGAAGGCCCAGAGCAGCAGGCTCATGGGACTATGTCCCGCCCCACAAGCGCCGGCGAAGGCAATTACGGGGCGAGGGAGAAGCGTGTGGCAGCGAGAAACACCACTTTACTTAAGACGGCTGTTTTTTCCCCACTCAGTTAACGCCGGAGCCTGTCGGCCCGACCATAACTGTTTCTCACGCATCTCCCACCCCATATAGGCAGGCCGTCAATAAACCTTGTATTATTGATCGAGCCAGACCTTCATTACCTTTACGAAGGCAGCCTCGCCCGGCTTACCAGCCCCGCCCGCCTCCATCGCAGGCTGTGGCGAGTGGCCAGCAAAGGCCTCGGGCAGCGGGCTCATGGGGCGATGTCCCGCCCCACGAGCGCCGGCTATTACGGGGCGAGGGAGAAACGTGTGACAGCGAGAAACACCTCTTTACTAAAGACGGCTGTTTTCTCCCCACACAGTTAACGCCGGAGCCTACCGGCCCGGCCATAACTGTTTCACACGCATCCCCCCCCACATATAGGCAGGCCGTCAATACAATTTGTATTATTGATCGAGCCAGCCCTACATTACTTTCCCCTCACCACGTCATGCCTGGCATGACACGTGGCAAGACGGTCGCTAAAACGAGCTCTCTGTCTACGAATGACACGCAGCTCGTTCACTAGGGATGGGAATTGATAAGAATTTCACGATTCCGATTCCGATTCTGCTTATCGATCCGATTCCTTATCGATTCTCTTATCGATTCTCATTGGGTGAGAAAATAAGTATAAATGTGTTTGTTTGCATTACATCTCTTTAATATCTGATCAGAAGTGCTTCTAGTATTAGGAAATTGTACATTTTCAAATCAATTGGTCTAGACGAAAAGATATATGTTTCGCTTTTTAAGCCCAAATGCCATCATTATGTGCCATACAACTAAAAACACAGACTGAAAACAGCCAAGTAAGAGCTTGTGCCTTTTGGAATTCTAACAGTGCTCATTTGCATTCAACTTGTAACAAAATTAAACTGACATAAACAAAATGAAGCATTGATTAGACAGAGATTTATTAGATGGGCCTACCTAATAAACCGTTGGAACACATAAGACCGGAAACCATAGCAATGCCGGTAAACAAACCCCGAGAAGCCCAATCCCTATGAGAGCTCCCCACGCTACGGCCATCCGGAGACGACAGAGCTGTTGGCCGTGATATTATACAATTATAATATAGTATATAATATATTATATACTATTATATATAGAGCTCCGGGAGTCGCAAACTGCAACAATCACTTTCTCCTCCATTCCGCGGTTCACCCGGACTGCTGCACTGAGTTTGACGGCTGAACGCGGATTGGCTGTTACGTTACACATGTCACTCAGTTATCACGCTGTTGAACGCTGATTGGCTGTCATCACGACAAAAACTTGTCATCGGTTTTCTCCCGCGAAAAACTCGCCCTTATACGCGTCTCTACGTTCACTTTGTATGGGATCTTGTCGCCCCGTCGCGTTTGGTGTGAACGCACAATGCGATTCTTCCTCGGCGGCGACACGTTTGCTGCGTTCTGAACCAAATCAAAGCAGCGTGTGTGTGACGTCACGACGCATTTACCGCGACCGGAACCGATAAACGGAATCGTTAAGCAGGCTTGCTAACGATTCCAAGGAATCGGTTGACTCGGAACCGGTTCTGGGGCCGTATTCACAAAGGATCTTAGGGCTAAAAGTAGGTCCTAACTGGCGAATTTAGGAGTAACTCTTAAATTTAGGACTCCTAACTTTTTTCACTAAGAGCAATTCACAAAGTATTTTAGGACTAAAAGTAGCACCTAAGTCTAGGAGAGCTTAAAAGTCCTCAAGAGGACTCCTAACTCAGTAAGACCTATTCACAAAGAATCGTAAAATGCCTGCGAGACGAAATGTTAGGGTATTCAATTTATTGTGGAGTTAATGCGCGATGCAATAACATCCCCGACTAACAGGAATAATCCGATTAGTCCCGAAATAAAATGTTATAAAAATTATAAATTATAAAAAAAAATATATAACTTATAAAAAATAAAAATAATTGCGCCATCAAAAGACGAGGACGTGTTCGTCAATAGGAAGAAAGTGCATTCCATCAACACGCAGGTTGTTTTTGATGCAAGTTTTAACATAGCCTACTGGATGTTGTTGCAAAGTGGCCTGGATCTTCAGCTACCCATGATTCGCGCATTTTAATGGTGAGCGGTCTGAGGCAGCTTTTTGAGATATAGGAGTTGGGTGTCACTTGCTGGGTGACAGTGAATATCCATGCAAGACGTGGCTCTAGACACCCTACCTTAATCCACAACCGGGAGCACAGTTACAGTGTAACATGTAAGTGATTACGCAGATTACGCTTAGTCCTATGCGTAAAACACATCGTATTGGCTCTTTGCGAGCACACAAACATACACGAAATGTTGTGGAGAGAGGAATTGGGCAGATGAAACGTCGGTTTCATGTCCTCCACGGCGAAATACGCCTCACCCCAGAGAGGGCAAGCACAGTAATCACTGTATGTGCCATTCTACACAACCTTTGCAAGCGGAGGAACATTCCACAGCCAGACGATGATGATGATGATGATGATGATGATGGCAATCAACATTACAAGGAATTTGGCCGTGTGGAACCGAGTGGACTGGCATTTAGGGATCACTTTGAAAACACATTTTAGGTAAACACCTTGGCACAAATCAGTCAACACTTGGGTAGTTCGTAACATTTATTTTCTTTTAGATTTTACGTATTTTTATTGTTTGCTTTCTCTCTCTCTTGAACGTGCAGGCTACAACGTCATTATCGTGGTCTGCACAAAATTGTCATCATGCGTGTATTCTGCTAACTGCACTATAACTACTTAATAGGAATTCATTTCTAGCCTAGGCTATTTCCTTGTTTTTCGGTGATTCAGTGGGCTCGTCTGAACAACCAATCACCGAACTGACCGCTTCTAAACTCGTGCACGAGAATTGACGTAATCCATAGCAACGGCGCGTCACTCTTAGTTCACTCTTTGTGATTTATCCTTAGTAAGAGTAGGTCTCAGCGGCTTTGTGAATAACTTTTAAGAAAAAACTCCTACGTAAAATGTTTTAGCGCGAGTTAGGAGCACTCCTAGCGGTAAGATAAAATGCTTTGTGAATACGGCCCCTGAACAAGAACCGGTTCTCGATTCCCATCCCTATCGTTCACAGAGCCAGCAGTCTGCTGCCCAGTCACAGTGTTATTCCTCCTCGCGTCCCAATGTGAGGAGGAAGCTACATTCTTGTCACAAGCTGAGCAGGCAGGGCATGCCTCTGCTAATGACACACACACCCAGCCCTTTCGGGCAGAGCCCCCCATGGGCTGCGGGGAGGACTCCTCCCCTTGCAGCGGCGGCAGGGGCTCAAGCGTGGCTTGTTTCCATGACAGCCGCCTCAAAACAAGAGGCTTCACAGCCGCTTTCCGAGCATTGCTCAGAATGTCTCCCGTTCGGCTATTCTCTAGCCCCACGAACGTTTTCCAATTGTGTGGAGACGGCTCTCCGGCCGCTTCACGCACTCGAATTTAGGCTTCGCCATAAATTGGAAGAAGAGCTCCCCCCTCCCCTCACAGAGTGTGATGTATTCGGGGGTAGAGCTGGATTCAGCTGTAATGAGAGCACGGCACTCACAGCAGAGGATAAAGACGCTGTGGTCTCTCCTCCGCCCCTGTTCCCCGGGCAGCGTCGTGACAGCCCTCTCTGTCATGAGGCTGCTGGGCATGATGTCAGCATGCACTCACACGGTGGTGCCGCTGGAGCTGCTTCACATGAGGCGGCTGCAGAGATGGTTTTCTCGCCTGCGCATCGACCCGCGCGCTTGCCTGTTATGTGAAGCGCACGGAGGCTCCGCACAAATCTCAACAGTTATTTGTGCATTACAGAGAACATTCCCAGGGCCTCCCCCTGACAAAACAACGGCTGTCGCATTGGCTGTGTGATGCTATCACACAGGCTTATGTGTCAGCGGGGGCAGAGCCGCCTGAGACTATCAGAGCTCACTCGACCAGAGGAATATCGTCCTCTGTCACTCTGCAAAGAGGGATACCTATGGAGGATATCTGCACAGCAGCCTCCTGGGTTTCCCATGCTCTTTTATTAGGTTTTACCTAAGAGACATGTCGCGCCTCTCTATGACACACTCAGTTCTAGGTGCTTTATCACAGTGAGTGTGATTGTGTGACTATTCCTCTCGCATATTAGACAATGTGAGGAGGAGTCAAATATTCATGCTGAGAGCTCTTGTGTCTTATCAGACACATTGGAGCTGCTCGTTGATGACGTGCCGTTAGACGCATGACGTACGTTATGCTACGTCTGACGCATGATACTAGCGAGTATGTAGCTGTGTTTCTGGTACTGATCGTGACCAATGAGGCATCGACTATATCGCGTGTGCTGGGCTTGTGCGTGAGATATTTAATTTGTTTAATAAGATGATTCTAATGAGCATGACTGCAAGGTGCGGCCGTTAATTTCTGTTCCACCCGTGAAAACCCCCACCCACGTTTGCGTGGGTTGTGCTGGGTTTGTGAAAATAGTTTGTTTGTTTGTTAAGATAACTCCAATGGGCGTGGCTGACAGGGGCAGTCATTAATTTCTGTTCCACCGTGAAGACCCCCACATTCGCGTGAATTGTGCTGGGTCTGTGGGTGAGGTTGTTACATTATTACGATAAAACCCATAAGCCTTATTATTATTGTATGTATACAATTTAGTTGGCAGAGCCTACTTTTCTATCGATATAAAATAATAAATAAATGAATAAAACAGCTTTCTCAGTCCGTTGGCCACTGTACGCAGCAGGCCGTACAAAAGGTGGATACGCTTACTGTGCGCAGTAAAGCTACATTTACTGTTCCCTTGGCAGCTGTTCGCAGCAGGCTGGGCCAGTACACAAACGGCGTTGGTCAGAGTGGTGTCTGCTCCACCTAGCTCGGCAGCAATTGCCTTGGGTCATTGGCTATTGTTCGCAGTGGGCAGGGTAAAGAGTTGTTGGGGCTGCTATTGTTGTACACTCTTACGGCCTATTGAGGCGTGTGTGTCCTGATTGCCAAGATGGCATCCCATATGGCCATGTTTTGCGGCGCGGCCATGTACTCACGTGATGGCCACTGGGAGTGCCCAGGGTGTTTAGGCAGTGCTCATCTCCTGGGAGATGTCAAGAACCCATGCCCCGCCGCACTCGACTTGCCTCTCGAGGAGAGGGCTCGTAGGGCTGGCCTGCAGGCAGCACTGGTGTCACTGACGGACTACTCTCCCACTCATGGAGGGCAGTCCTATGAACCAGAGGGTAAGTCCTCGGGAAGGAAGCACAGGTCGTCCCATAAGCCTCCTTATAAGCACAAGAGGAGGAGAACCGCAGACGCTGTCGACTCCCCCGCGCTCCCTCCAAGTTCGCCCGTGCGGGATTCTGTAGAGGAGGGGAGCATGTACAGCAAACTTCTGGCAGCTGTTCGTGGCCTGACAGACAGGGTGAACAGCTTCGAAACCCACCCTCGGCAGGCCGAGGCCGTCGGCTCAGCGGAGGCCTCACTTGATCACCTGCCTTCTTTTCAGGAGCAAAGGCATCCTGACGCCATTTCATTTTATGCTCAAGGCTCCCTCCTGGGGGTTGGGGAACCCTGAGGGTGGGCGCAGTAGTGCTACCTCCTACCCAGGGAATTCAACATCAGGAGGGGATGGCACAGATGTCGCCGGTACAGTGGATCTAGCGGAGAAAGTTCTTACTGCTGCGAAAATCGTGGGACTCACAATCCCGGCGCAGGGTGCTAGCCCAGTCGATGGGGTCTGGGCCGGTATTGCCCAGCCCAAGCCCACGGTGTCCCTCCCTGCAGCAGATGATTTCTGCCAAATGTTGAGAAAAACCTGGGATGCTCCGAGCAAACCTTGTCAGTTTAACGCAGGTTGCAGGAAGCTGGCTAAGGCGTCATACCCACCAGAGACCGGGGATGTGCCGCCTGTAAAAAAGGGACATGGCTGCTCTGACTTCCGCTGGACCAGAGGTTGACTGCAGACCCACACAGCCCTCGGAGGGAGTGTGACAGGACTGATCGCCTTGTTTGTAAGGCCTATAATGCGTCTGCTCGTGCTGCTCGGTCCGGAAATGCATTGGCGGTTATTTTAGCTGCTATAAGGAAGACTGTCAGTGCAGGTGATCAGGACACTAAGGACCTTATGGATACGGCGGTACTGCCAGCCGAGGTTTTCCATCCTGACTCACAGTCTGTGCGGGTTAAAGCTCAGGAGCGGTGCTCGCGAGGGTGTAAAGAGGTCATTTCATCCACCCCGAACTGGAACGGCAAGTAGTCAGCAAATACATACATGTGTCTGGAGACGCCAGGGTTTCAGCGGGGAAAGTCCTGCCCGGCAGGGGCACTATCAGGGGGAACGTGTACCCCAGTCGGGGGCAAATAGGACAGCCCAACGCGGGCGCCCCCCCAGGGGTCCAAGGACTCGGGGGGCCGTAAGTAGGATACGGGGATCAGCTGCAGAGGTTCACACGCAGCTACGCCTGGATGGCTGGGAGAGGGTGACTTCAGACCCTTGGGTGTTGGATGCAATGTTAAGGGGTTACCGACTCCAGTTTCGGCGGCGGCCTCCACCCTTTTCGGGGTTCCATTCGACCACAGTCAAGGACCCAGTCCAGGCAAACATTTTTGCAGAAAGGCGCCATAACAAGAGTAGGCACCAGTGTACAGCAAGCTGGCTTGTATTCAATATATTTCCTGGTCCCCAAAAAGGACGGTGGGCTACGCCCCATTTTAGACCTGCGCCGCTTGAACGCGCACTTGAAAACCCTGACATTCAAAATGCTCCAGAAAAGGCACATCCTAGAGTCAATATAGCCGGGCGAGTGGTTCACTAAGATCAATTTAAAAGATGCGACTTCCACTTTGTCTTCCAATTTGTCAGGAACATCAGCTGTTCCTCCGTTTCGCCTTCCAGGGACAAGCCTGTAAATTTCAGGTCCTTCCGTTCGGCCTCTCACTGTCCCCGAGGATGTTCACCAGGGTAGTGGCGGCTGCCTTAGCACCCCTTCAGAGGAGGGGTTTAAGGATTATGCCCTACCTCGACGACTGGCTCATATGTGCCCCATCCCGCCAGCAGGTTGTGGAGGATACAGAGTCAGTACTGTCCCACATTCAGTCTCTCGGCTTCCAGGTCAATTCGAAAAAGAGCAACCTGAATCCAAGGCAGGAAACGTCCTTTTTGGGACTCTGCCTGAACGCTCTCACAATGAGGGCATCTCTCACCCCTCAAAGAGTAGCCAGGATCCAGGCAACCCTCCGTGCTTTTCACCAGAACAGGCGTGTAGAGCTACTTTGCTTTCAGAGGATGTTGGGGTTGATGTCTGCTGCGGCAATGGTGGGTCCAATGGGCCTTCTAAGTTGCATTGCAGTGTTGGCTGAATGCTTTCAGCCAACACCCACGGAGGCAGAGGCATAGAAAGCTCAGGGTGACCCAGTTATGTTTGCAAGCCTTGCTACCCTGGCGGATCATCAGCTGGTTGACACAGGGAGTCCCTCTGGGCAGGGTACCTTCCAGGTGGACGCTAGTGTCCACAGATGCCTCCCAGACCGGCTGGGGAGCAGTCTGGGAGGGTCGGACGGTGAGAGGCCGGTGGGAACGCCCGTGGGATAAAGAACACATCAATGTCCTGGAGCTCAGAGCAATACACCTTGGCCTGAGAGCACTTCTTCCCTTTATACAGGGCAAGCATGTGCTAGTACGTATGGACAATCGCTCAGCCTTCTATTATGTCAATCACCAGGGGGGCACAAGATCTCGGCGTTGCCTCAAGACCGCCCAGGGACTCGGCTGACCTCATTAAGAGCAGTTAATATTCCTGGTGCGCTGAACCAAGCAGCGGATCTCCTCTCCAGGTCAGGACCCCCTCCGGGGGAGTGGAGGCTGCATGCAGAGGTGGTCGCAAATTTGTGGCCACGCTTTGGCGTAGCCCAGGTGGATCTCTTTGCATCGAGGGAGACGACCCACTGCCAAATGTGGTTCTCCCTGAGCTATCCTTGCGGCCCGCTGGGGCTGGATGCACTGTCTCACGAGTGGCCTTGAGGAATGTTGTACGCTTTCCCTCCAATACCCTTGATTCCACTGGTACTGGAGAGAATACGCCAGGGCTCCTACAGAGTGCTGTTAGTGGCTCCACGCTGGCCAGCGAGACATTGGTTTACGGCCCTCCTGCGCCTTGTTCACGGCCAACCCTGGCCTCTGCCAGTCAGGGCAGAACTTCTCTCGCAAGTAGGGGGTCGAATTTGGCTTCCCAGGCCGGCTATCCTGCAGCTGTGGGCCTGGCCCCCTCCTCAGCTCCTGCCTCAAAGGTTGAGTGAGGCTGTGTTGGAGACCATAAGTAATGCTAGAGCACCCTCCACTCGGGCAAATTACCAGAAGTGATGGAGGTTATTCTCTTTGTGGTGTAATGACAGGGGTCTTGACCCAAACACATGCCCAGTGGGAGTGGTTCTCCATTTCCTCCAGTCTCTTTTGGACACTAGGAGGGCAGCCAGCACCTTAAGGGTTTATGCAGCCGCGATCTCTGCATTCCATGATTTGGTCGGGGGCCTGTCTATCGGGAAACACCGTATGGTGTCACAATTTTTAAAAGGTGCAAACCGTCTACGTCCAAGCAGGTGTTTGAGGGCCCCATCTTGGGACCTTCCATTGTTATTGAGGTCTTTGACCACAGCCCCATACGAGCCGTTGGGGCAAGCTGATCTTAAGTTTTTAACACAGAAGAGAGTGTTTTTACTGGCCTTGTGCTCTACCAAGAGGGTGAGCGAGCTGCACGCACTCTCTTTGAGTAGGGCTGGGCGATATGACCAATATATCATATCCCGATTTAGGTCATTCATATCTCGATAATGATATTATCACGATGTAGCACATTTTCTGTAAATTCAATGAATAAATAGTTTAGATAAATTGACCACATGGAAAGGCCTATTTCGTATTACATTTTGAATTATATACTCTACAAATAAAGATAACTTACTCATGATTATTTTTCTCCTTTTATTAAGAACCTTTGTGCAAATGATGCATGCAACAAAATATAAAATATGAATGTATAAATAGAAAAAGGTAAATAGAAAACACTTTTTTGGTTGTTTTTCAAAAATATTAAAACCAACCATACCAATAGTCTTTAACAATAAAACTTTGTATTGTAGCGGCAAACAAAAATGAATACAGGCCTAACATAAATATTGGTATATAAAATACGAAACGTAATCATGGAACACTTTCAAGTTTAAACCAATGCAGCAAAATAAGGCTCACAATATAAATATATAGAATATAACAAGAAAGTTTTGAGCACTCGACGACTGTACTTTTGTGGATTTCATCCGTAGACTCTCTCCGTACTGTTTGTCGTGATTCATTCGTAGGTGGTAAAATAGGTTGGTGGTGTTTGAGTCTGGTGAGGGGACCGGTTTGCGGCATACTTTACAAAGTACGTTTTTCTGTTCCGTGTCGGACTTTTCAAACCCGAACCACGTCCATGCGATAGAAGTAGCCCCTCTTTTAGGTACAAGCTCACTTTGTCTTGGCTGGTCGTCGGAGTCCTTCTCCTGTTCAGAATTGTCATGTTCACTCTCCTCCATATTTGTTGGTGTTGCCTTCATGTGCCGCGTGAAAGAATGTAAAGCGTCGTCCAAATGACTTAAAATATTACCGTAAAGAGTGTGATTTGCGACAAGACGATATAAACGACGCATAAAACAAGCATTATATGAAACAATAGACATTTTTATATCATCACACGATATATATCGTCATATCGCCCAGCCCTATCTGTGAGTACTAAGTGCATGAGGTGGAAGCCTGAAGAGGCAGTGGTGACGCTTTGGCCGAATCCATTCGTCCTCCCCAAAGTGCTAAGCCCTCAGTAAATTAATAGGGCTATTGAGCTGGAGGCATTTCACCCTGAGCCAGCCTGTCAGGCAGGGGTAGCTCTTCACACATTATGCCCAGTCAGGGCTTTGAGGGCCTATGTGGATCGTACACACTACACGCTATGGAGCTAAGCAGTTGGGTCACCCAGACTCGAAACAGAGTGTGTCCCACTGGTTAGTGGACACTATTGCCCAAGCTTATGCCAGGAGGGGTTTCCTAGTTCCTGAGGGCCTGGTGGCTCACTCCACACGAAGCATGGCTACCTCATGGGCAGCTTTGAAAGGGGTTTCTCTTGCTGACATTTGTACGGCAGCATCCTGGAGTACTCCATGTACTTTCGCCAGGTTTTATAGTCAATGTGACTTCCACCGCGGTCGGCCCCACTGTTCTCATGACGGCTGCTAAACAGACCAGTGAAGGGGGATCCTCGGTTCCTCGCGACACTTCTGGTACTAGTCATCCGTAGTGAGACCGTGGTGACGGTCAGAGAGAGGTCGAAATAGATCGTAAGTTATGACCATAACTATGGATCTATGAGACCGAACGATGACCGTCAACCTCCTTTGTCGCTTGGAACAAACCGAAGCGTTCCAGGCAAGGAGGAAGAGCCATGTCCTTGCATCCGCTTTATGCGGCAGGACCTGCCTCCAATCAGTCACAGGTGACAATTTTGATTTAAGGGTCTCGCGACAAGTAGCTGAATGGCATCATTCGTAGTAAGACCGTGGTGACGGTCATCGTTTTGTCTCATAGATCCATAGTTATGGTCATAACTTACGTGTTTGCCATAGGTAGCTGTGTCATCTATGTCCGGTTAACCCGGCTGGTGTTATCCTCGGAAATGTATCTAAATGGTTGATAAATAGTCTTGTGTGTATCTGAAACGCAGCCAAGACAGATCATAAACAATTACCTAGCAATACAATATAGAACGATTCCCTATTTGAAAAGCCTACTTAGGATTGTTTTTGGACGGTTTACCAAAGCTCAAAACACATCATAGTAAACCCTCAGGCATGTATTGCAAATTATTTTATCACCAATTATTTTATTTGACCATTGAGGCAAAATGTGAATATGTTCTCTCAAAAAAACGATTATCCATTTTCCTTGTAAATCAGTCTATGTTTACGTGCTCAAACCCATTCCCTCAATGTAATCCTCCCAAAGTAGAGCCAAACTGAGCAGCCAGTTGTTCCCCTCTGCCCTGAGAAGGGTTTCTTGAAAAACTGCCTCTTGTTCTTGGCTCCAGGCTTACAAATACCGGTATTAAAATCTAGGAGGGTGGGAATTTAACGAATTAAGTCATTACTCCAATATTTTTAGATTGTTATGGAAATGGTAACCATGAGCTGGCCTCCATCCCCATTGCCAAAACCATTCCCTCCATTTCCTAGTTTATGACACGCCCACAGCCTCAACACGCCCACAGCCTCTTGCTCTATATCAGCATTAACGCCCCCTCAGCAGCAGTGAGTGACAGCGCACCTGGGATTTAAGAATTTTGACGCCGAGTCTAGTTGGGGGTGTCACCACAGGTACAGGGCTGTACCTAGTATCTGATCCCTTCATCAGAAACAATATCCTCCACAATCACACTTTGTTTGTCTGACCTTTTCCACACCGTAGCTCAAGCTTATTTGGTTTCTATTTGGATGTTTAAAGCCGAACTCTTGTCTGACTGGGATCCATTATTGCAGCTAGTGGTCTTTCTTTCTTTAGGCTAGCCTCAGTCCATTTTCCTCTTCCTCTTCGACTCTGTTGTCACACACATCAAATGTCGAAACTACGCCATCCTCACGTGTGTCCCTGTAGGTTGATCCAGTTTTATAGTGATTAGCTCACTACTTACCCTGTAACATATGTATATACAAAGCTCAGCTGTATAGGTAACAGCTTTGTTTAGTTTTTCTAAGGCTTTTTTGCATTACATATTTACACATTACATGATGCCTTGGTGTGTCTTGTTTTGAAAATTCCACATTTAAAGATGGAACACCTAGATGTTGAAGTTTCTTCTGGAATAGTTCTAATGTGATGACCCTCTTTTCCATCAATAAAGCAAGGCATTCCTACTGATGTTGCAATATAAGATGATCTAAGTAGTCATCTTGAATGAAGGATTAAGCTCCTCATTCCTCTCATTCTTTGCCATGTAAACGTCTATGAGAGTGGACATGATTTAATAGTGGAAATTTAGAGCCAGATATATTTTCATTCACAATTTTACCATATCTAACCAATTTGCACTCTGAATTGAATTTCTTTCAATTTGAATTTCATTCAACTGAAGCGTTTTTGACAATTTCAGCAATTGTTAACACTCACAGAGAGAGAGATTGAAATGATTGAATTTAAACTCACCTGTTCACTGGGCCCTTTAAAAATGCATTGTTATTTAGCCATTTGTGTTTTCAATCCAGCACTGCCACATTTTGGAAATCCACAGCCTACGCAGCTCCAGTCTGCACTGTGAAACTATTCATCATGATGTCAGGTTTGTCTTGATTTCGATTTTCAGTTAAAACTCTTATTCTCCTTTGGTACTTTATATAGCAAGTTTTGTCCAGCCAAGTTTGGCAGTGTTATCCGATTTTCTAGTCTTTGTTTTACCCCAAACGTATTCGTATAAACTCCCCCATGTGAATCCTGTGATTCTTACTAAACAATACTCACACCGCACGCACACTCACTCGCACATGCGCGGGGACGCATAAGTTACAAGACAATGGCAGGATCAAGACAACAGCCCCCCCGTCGACACACTCTCCCAGCTAACGCCGCGTTCACACTGTACACGTGTCTGACATATAGGGGAGTAGTCTTTGTAGACGCAGCCTGCAGCCAATCAAATCGCGTCCCGCTAACAAAGCCGTCCTATTCCTGCTTCTTGCTGCTTGTTATTGCAAATGGTTTCCATAGTCGCAAGGAGTGTTGCTTCACGTAGCACTTTTAAATCCCCCGCTACCGGCCAGCTTTTTGACATATCCATGTATTTTCCTGGGTTGTATCAAAAAGGCAATTTCATTGGACAGAGTCCAAGTTGTGTCACATTAGTAGGCCTATATTTGAGTATATTTGCTCAACGTGAGCTGATTGGCCGACAGGTCCGTCTCTGCCTGAAATGTTGAACATTTCGAAACTTTTCGATGCAGGCAACGGAGCCGACGAAATTACCCACAATGCATTTCAAGAGCACCCCATGCAAAGTCAATGAGATCCATCGACAGACGTGTGCAGTGTGCACGCGGAATAAGAAATGTCTATGGACTACACTTTTTTGCTAAACTTTATTTATTTTTAAATATTACTCACCCTCCTTGAGCATCCCGCAATGTCTTGCGATATTGATATCCCCCCTCCCCCCTCCCCCCTTCCGACTGTTTTAACGGCCCCGCCTTCGACAAACTCTTCTAGGTGAGACGTTCTGTCTATAGACAGAAATTGCGATAAAAGAAGTGAAGAGACAATTTCTCACGGCGACAACGCAACGGCAAGTTGTTTATTTTATCATATAAAAAGCGTTAAATTTAAATATAGCGCCAACCGACATCAACAAACAAAGACGTGAGATCTTTGTTTATGTGAGATCTTTGACGTGAGATATGATCCTGTACGAGTCGTTACATAGCAATCAAGTTCAACCTCGTGCTTAGCTTCGTGTTAAACTCCAAAACCTCAGTTTTAAGGAGTACGGTTTTAAAGCACAGCAATGCTAACTGACAGAGCAATTGACCCTATAGGTCCCCGTCCTTCCACTCCCATCCTTTCTGTGTTTTCTCTGTTAAACACAGAAATCAACTTCATTCTTTCTTCCACGTCGTTTCTTCTATTTGTCTCTAAATCGTGCTCCAATCTTTCATCGATGGATGCTTCGAATGTTTTAGATGCAATGGAATATATGATTCATCGTTGCAGCAACATTTAAGATGATTGCGATGAGTTCTGCCCCTTCTGCCTTCATGCTGTCTGTGGTCAAACCAAAACAAACTACAGTGACAGGGGCCGCACTTATCCCGCCTCTTGTGAACTTAGATCCTAGGTCATATCCCGCCCCTTGCAAGCCTACCCACCTAAACTTCCCGTTGATTCTACTGATGTCTGAACAACATCGATATCCACATATAAAGCATCAGGTGCGAATCACCCTCAGGGTCGAATATCGTGATAGACAAATGCAGCAAAAATGGGCAGGACTTGTGTGAAGACGGCTTATAAGATTCATGGTTTTGTGCTTGCTCATCACTTTAAAGAGTCCCTTTTTCTATGTGGTGTTTAAATGCGTGTTCCCAGGGACCATGAATGCAAATTAGTTTTTCAGCTAACTCTGGTGTAGAACCTGTTCTGTACATGGTCCCTGTCAACTATACCGATAAACTAAACTAAACTAAAGTATATCCTCAGACACATTGATTCTTCATGTGCAAAAATAAACCTTATTTTGGTGATTGATTATGAAACTGAGAATGTTGGCTATATCGTGAACTTTTTGTCTACTTGTCTGCTTAGAAACTCCTATAAACGTAGCCCCCTACGTATTCACGGTGTTGCCGTCTATCACCCAGTATATGCGCAAGCACATTAGAATACCTTAAATTACACACATTATTTCTATGCGCAAATGATAATAAGGTAATTTCAATGAACGAAAAAGATCAAAACTTTGCATAATTACACAAATTGTCTGGACTGCACTATCAGTGTATTACAGTGAATAAACCTTGACAGATCGGCCCTGCGTCTCTTCTGCATCTTTCCAGTCCACAAACCTTTTTTCATTGAATATGTGAAGCTTATCGATTCTAGTCAGCTACATATCCACTACTCACATAAAAAATATCGGTATATTTTGTGACAAGAAAATTTGACAAAGTTTATTAATATGCATATCAAGGCTCATGAACCCAATCTTGGAAAGTCTCAAAATTGTTGGACTGTAGTCCGAATCCCCTACCTCACTGTTCTGCTTTTTATTTCCTCAAAGTCAGAAACATAGCTTCATCAGCTCTCTCTGCCTAATGAGAGTGTACGGTAATTAGTTACCCGATTGGCTATGTTGCAAGGGTCAATAGACTCCACCCATTTAATCAGCTAAAAGGTCTGGATGGAAAGATATCGCCCAATTCGGAAAGTCAAATCTCCTGATCCTTTATGCCCTCTTTAAGGACCTTTGTGGATAACGTCATTGGGTCAATGCAAGATGGAAAGGTGCTTCCTTTCGAACATAGGAAAAGACAGCACTGTTCAAAATGAATTAGACTCCACTTTTCCTAACCAGCGTCATTGTGCGACGGCGAGTATTGCTGACCTCTAGCGTCCCTAGCATGAAACTAACATTTTCTGAAGATGGACTACAACATGCGCTCTTTCGATCTTGTCGTATTGATTTAACTCAGGTTGTCGCCAACAGTGCGAATCACTTAGGTCGGCCACTTGATTTTCAAAGAGGCTAAACTTTTGTTAGTGTTGAAATCAACTGCCCCCAGTAGTGTTTCTTAAATGTGAAGTTGGCATTTTATTTTCTTATGGTGTCAATTATGTGCTATGAAAATAACAATTATGATGTTGGTCTCCATTATGAGTTATTTGGATTGTTCGCCTCTTCTCCATAATGTTTGGTTAACTCGGATCTTGTCGATTTTCTTGTCATCCTTCTTCTTCTGCTTTACCACATCTCTCATGCGTCTTCGCATAGAGTCTGTAAACTTCGTCGGTGGCCTGTTGCTTTAAATATCGCCGCCGTAAAGGATTATGGGTTACAAATATCCCCTTTCCTTTCGTAAAGGTTGGTCAGGAGTAAGCCATGCTGAAGGTGGGTTAAAGGTTGCATCAAGGGACCGTTCCTAAGCATTTTTAGAATTCGAGTAACCTTTCCTCCAAGTATTTCCGTGACATCTCGTTAGGAAAGGAAATTTCCTAAACAAAAAACAGAATCCGTACAGACCCATTGACTGAAATACTCAAGATTGAGACTCAAGATTGCAATGGTTTATAAAAGTACTGCGGATTTGATTTCATAAAGGTAAGAGCACATCTGCAATACGTTTGCATTCATACTTATTTATTTATGTTAAAAGCACAAAAAAGTTAATCAAAGCCATTGATTTTGAAACAAGGTACAGGATTTGTCTAGGTTGTGTATTGAGGTAACGTATTGATATTATGGATGAACGATAACATTGCGAGCTGTTTCTACACACTTGGCCTATCGGTCAATCTGCCCAGTATTGGCCGTGGGATAATAGTCAACCATCTGGTTTAACAATCCTTCCTGCCACAGTGGCGGGTGGATTCGATACAAATTATCCAACTCTTTGACCCACAAATACCCACCCAAATAACAACCCCACCGCTTTTGGTGGATGCTAATTTCCCAGTTTTGAAACTTCACTAAGATGCAGACTCCTTTTTTTAAATAAAGCATAGGTCCAGGCATCCATGTATTTCATGTTACCTTTTCTTCTGGCTTCAACCATCGTAGGTTGGTGGAGTGATGAAGCATCACCAAGTACTGGGCTGTTTCTCTTTCAGTTCGGTCTTGGACCAAAACGTGAAGACCAGAAATATATATATTTCGGTCATCAATATTTAATCTGTGAGATTTCTGGGGAAAAACACTTCAGCAGAGAAAGATAGCTGGATGGGCAAGATGGATGGATACAAAAATAAACTGTCTTTGAAAATGGAACAAATTGCCAAAGGGTCTGAAAATATTGAAGATATTGTTATACCTTGGTTGGAGTGCTGCTGTGAGGTAAAATGTTTAGTGACAAAAGAAAAACATTCTACAAAGAGTAATTCTTTAATTCAGGCAAAAAGGCTTCTAAGCAGTGAAAAACACACACTTACTCATGTGCAGGTTTAAATTTACACTCCATGTTGAGAATTACTACAAGCTTTCTATTGACAAGAATCCCTGTGAAGCTCAGAATTGTGTTGTTATCGGTTGTTGTTGTTGTTGTAGTTGTTGTTGCTGTTGGTGGTAGAGCAATCAACTCCTTGTAGAGGACGACATGTATTTATTGTTGGAGGGGCGTCACAGAGGAAGCGGCTCAGCGGGGGAATGGATGAGACGTGGTGGGCACTGGATCAAATAACTGGATTGGGTTTGTCGTCCACAACACAAATCCTTAGACGTTTCCACCTTTTTTCAATTTTAGTGGTACCTTTTTGGGGTTATAACAATGGAGAATTGATGCTCTATGATGTGCAACATTGTGTTCCGAAATGAACCCCCCCCCCCACCCCCCATTTCAGTAATACATTAATTAGTTGGCAAAAGTAGCAACAACACTGAATAAATAATATTTGTGACGCTCCATGGTGATGAGAGTGAGGATGAAAAGTCTTACCCCCCCCCCCCACCCCCCCTAGGGAGTACACTCACCAGTTAGACAGTAGGAGATGCTCTTAGAGCGTGTTTCAACCTCATGAGTCAGAACACTGCACTACTTCTGTCCTTGTATGCTCTCCCTCTCTCTCCCTCTCAACTAGCTTCTACAAAAAGTGTAACTTTCAAGAGATTTTACTAAAAATGAAGTATTATAAAAACACGAAAGATCTCGATCATTTTCGAAACAGAATCTGATGTTAAAAAAATGAAAATAAAATCGGTGTGTCAAAAGCAGAGGCGTGATATGCTTTCAGGGACTTTATTGTATCGCAACAGGAGTACACCAAGACCTAACTTAAACCAAGAACCTGACATTCACTAACCAAAATCGCTAACCGTCTAGGACTCTTAAACCTTTTTAAAGCCAGGCATGATGGGAACACATCAGCAACCAATTGTTAAGGGACAGGACGAGGGGACCCAAGCGCTGGACACAGGGAGGCGACGGAGTAAAAGGAAGCATGGTTTATTGGGACACGGGGTAGATGACAAGCTGGGGCTAAGCAAGCGGTAGCCAGGCAGGCGAGGGTTTGGTAACAGGGAGTCAGTCAGGCAGGCAAGGACTCGGCAACAGGCGGGTAGTCAGGGAGGCGAGGGTTCGGCGACAGGCAGGCAGTCAGACAGGCAAGGACTCGGCGACAGGCAGGCAGTCAGGCGGGCAAGGGTTCGGCAACAGGTGGGTAGTCAGGCAGACAGGGGTTCGGCGACAGGTAGGCAGAGTGACGGACGCCTCTCAGCGGACGCCCAACACCAGACGGGTGAGGCATACAGAGGATTCCACTCCAGGGAACCCAGGAGCGCTCCTCAGGACCGTACCCCTCCCAGACGGCGAGGTACTGGTGACCCCAGCCATGGCGCTGTACCTCCAGAAGGCGATGGACTGTCCACGCCGGGTGGTTGTTGATGACCCTGGGTGTAGGTGGATGCGGAACGGGGGGAGACAGCGGGCTGGTGGAGACGGGCTTGACCTGGGAGGTGTGGAAGGTCGGATGTACACGGAGGGAGGGGGGAAGTCGGAGACGAACGGCACAGGGGTTAATTGTAAGATATTCCGGTCAACATATACGCTTTAGCCTTGGAGCCAACTGTAGCTTTATTGAACTGCGCATGCGTACATGCGGCACTACGGGTATGCATTGGGACAGAACAGACCGTTGCCATGGGAGTAAATCAAACTCAATACATTACATCTCCCTTCTCATCAAAGAAAAGGCAAGTACCTGTATGTAGCCATCATTTCAGAAGTGAGTGGGACAAATAGTTCAGAGGTCTATTGAGTGATTTATCATCCTCTCGCATTCAGTTGCACCTCTCCTTAGTGGCTACATAACCACAAACAGCACAGCACCAGGGGTCCGAACTTAGTTCTTTAAAATGATGTACTATCAAAATCTATAGTTAAAATCTAAAGCTGCCTAACTCTGGTTGAGTTGACACAGAATGACCCTCGAGCCTCTACAGCAGGGGTGCCCAACCTTTTTTGACCCAAGATCTACTTTTCAAGTAGCCAACCTCCCGAGATCTACCAGCAAACCTACCTTCAAGCCAGGGGGGGGGGGGGGGGGGGGGGGGGGGTGGGTAGAGAACAATTGTTGACGGGGGGGGGTTGTATCGTGAACCTACGGACTTCAATGGGGGTTTCATTCCGTCTGCGCACGGCACCTTCTCAACGATAATCAATAATCTTCCTCCCACTCAGGGTGAAAATGGTAGGTCTTAGCTTGTTTCCCCTCAGCCATGCCAACGTTTAGGAGTGTGTAACTACTGTTGACGGCTTTCAACTGCTGTTAACAGCACATGCGCTACCGCGCGTATATGCTACCGCGCAAATTTAATTTCATTAAAAAAAAAAAAAAAAAAAAAAAAAAAATTTTTTTTTTTTTTTTTTTTCTTCACCCCTTCGCGATCGACTTGGGATCTGTCGGCGATCTACTGGTAGACCGCGATCGACTGGTTGGGCACCCCTGCTCTACAGGGTAAGTAGCCAGATAATTAAGTGACAAATGACAACACTGAACACGAAAAGTTCTTCCATTCCTGTTTCAAATTATCAGCATCAAAATGGAGTGGAAGTGACAGGGTAATTGAATTTAATTGAATTTAATGGCAAGAAGTGACAAGTGAAAGTGAAAACAATAAACATATCGACATGAAGATGTAGCTATTTTACATTTGCTGTCCTCAACTATGACAGCACAGATGTGCAAAATGAATCAAGACTAAGACAAATGGTATGACCTATACCTGCTTCCTTTAAAACACAAATAGTGCAGTAGTCAAATAATATCAGCAAATAAATGATAAACAAAAAGTCTCTTTGAAATGAAATATAAACTAAACTAATCTTGGTCACTCTTATCCTATAGACATTTCCTTAGCCAGTTATAATTTCTCCTGAAATGATATAGATAATAAATGTGCAAATCCAAACTTCTAAATAGTATTAAGAATAGTAGTGGTGACGTAGCTGTGGAAATAATTGCAAAGTCACTTTTATGCTATCGATATTTTTTCTCAGCTTTATATTCTCTTCTCACCTGTGACCCTGCATGATCATCCTTGCTGGCCTCTGGTCCACCATCTCCTCTCTCACCCTGCTCTTTCTATTGTGGCAATAAAGATTAGAAAATATGTGGAAAGCAACATTTTGAAATAGAATTAGGAATACAGAAGTAGTAGTGAAATTTTTGTAGAGTTTAACCTCAAAGTCCCTTTTATGCTATCAATATTTTCTCTCAGCCAGTTATAACAAGAGACGTTCTAAGGACATTTGTTATAATTTCTCCTCACCTTCTGTGAAGACCCTCCCTGTTCTTTCCTGCTGCTGCTGGACTCTGGTCCACTGTCTCCTCCCTGATCCTGCTCTTTCTATTGTATGAAGATTAAAAAATATGTGCAAAACAACCGTGAGCACAAGTTCTGTTCAGAAATGCGAGGAGTGGTATGAAGGTATTATTGTAGCAAAAGTCTTTAGCACCTGTAACTGCAGAATTTGAATGCGTACACTAAAGTCACAGTAAATTTGAAGTCGTATATATTTATTTTGCATGTGTACTCTAAAGTCACAAATGTGTAACAGCACATTTGTAGTCGTAAAAAAAAATAATATTTTTTTATACCATTGTAAACACAAAATAGGGTCTACGAGTACGCTAATCTGTGTTACAGGTGCACAAATCCTTTTGCTACAATTATTGCAGCGCAGTTGGTGCAAAACACATTCGCACACCCGTGTTTCATAATCTGAGAACATGCCCAAAAGGTGTGCATTCGTAAACCCAAATTTGAACAAATGCATCAGAAGTTGCACATCTGTGAACGCTATGTTAATTCAGCATTTTAATGAGCGAGCACAAAACCATTTTACAACTGCTCGAATCTGCTCCTGCAAGTCTCAGCTGTGGGGTTTTTTGCAGGTTGTTTTGCATCACGCCTAGGTGGTAAATGTGTAGCAAAAGTATTCGTATCCGTAGATGACAGAGCGTCCGTGAGCGGGACAAAATAGTCCCGCCCATAATTTCCTAATCCAATGAAAATCGCCGGCAGGGATGCATTTCTCAAATTACACTGTGACCCACCGCGTGCCAGCCATGGAGCTATAAAGATCGCAGCATACTCAGCGCGGGATACGTTTCTTTCTGGAGAAGTGAAGAGGGCGTCGTACTGAACGTCGATGGGTATCCTACATTATGTTAAATGAAATTACTTAGTTCAAGTGAATTCCCCCCAAAGTATTTCATTAACATGCCGCAAATGTCCTTGAATGTATTTTAAAGGTCGCCATAACATAAATTCAGAAATGTTAATGCAATACTTTGGGGAGAATTCACTTGAACTAAGTCATTTCATTTTACATAATGTAGGATACCAAAGATCCGTTCAGTAGGACGCCCTCTTCACTTCTCCAGAAAGAAACGTACCCGCGCTGAGAATGCTGCGATCTTTATAGCTCCATGGCTGGCACGCGATGGGTCCCAGTCGGGGACGGCTGGTATAAATTGGCTAACAGGGCTAAGCCCTCTTACAGTGAAAATAAAAAATATATTATTAAAAACTTAGAACATATTGTTTTAAATTTTGGTAGAACCTAAAGGAGCAACAGCACCAAAAAGTGACAGAAAAACCCAGGATATATATATCTTCGTTTTTTTCCTGTGAATGGGCTAAATGTATTCAGCCCAAGCGCAGTAGCGTAAGCTTCCATGGACGTTGATTGACAGGTGCCCTGACACGCCCCCTTCATATGCTTCCTATTTGGGCTAAATTAGTTTAGCCCAAAGGCTGACCTAGCACAGTAGCTACAGTACAGTGACCTTCGACTAATCACAGCACAGTAGCGCAAGTGCAGTATGGTGGGCGTTAGCATGAAAATGGATGAAGTGGATTATTTACTTTCTAATCGGTTTTCTTTAATGTCTTTGGAGGAAAAATTGGAAGTGAAAAGATTGGGGACACATCAACCAAACGATGTACAGATTTACTGTCAGGAGTGCGGTCAGAATATGGCCGGTAATAGTGCATTTGTAAGCGGGTCAACTACGTTTCGTATCGAAACATTTAAAAAGCTGTCTAAATAACCCAACATGACGTGACAAGTGTGTAGAGAAAGTGGCCCCTCTCCAAGCTGCATTTCAGCGACAGGCAGTAACAATAAGGTTCTCTAAGGAATCGGAAATGATCTCATTTAATGTTGCATACAACATTGCCAAAGAGGAGTTGCCATTCTCAATTTAAATCCGAAATTATTCTCATGAAGAGAAATGGATTAAACATCAACCCAACGTATAGCAATGAGATGGAATGTGCACAATTCATTGCAGTAGGCCTAATGGGCGACACCTTAAAGCAAAAGACAGCTGCGGACGTCGGAAACGCCACATAGGCCTACATGTCCTTCATGATTGACGGCGACACAGACGCCTCTACCAAAGAGTGTGTGATCGTCTACAGCCGCATTTTGCGCAAAGGGAGACCAGTCAACATTTTAATTGTGTAATACTTTAAGCACAAAAAAAGTTTTATATTGCTTAATGGTTTAGTTCGAAATGTTCAATTTCAGCTCAGTGAAGCACTTTAAACACCTTATTTTTCTTTTTATTTATAATTGTGCTTCAAATAAAGACATTCTCTACACCTTAATCTTGTTTAAAAATCATTCACATTATATGAAAGTTATGAACAGAGATATAAAGGTGACCTCATGGCGTCTGGAGCCCTGTGAAGTATTGATAAATGTAATGCATTCTTTAGCCCACCCACCCAAAATCACCACCAGTCGTCACTGTAATTTGAGAAATGCATCCCTGCCGGCGATTTTCATTGGATTAGGAAATTATGGGCGGGACTATTTTGTCCCGCTCACGGACGCTCTGTCATCTACGGATACGAATACTTTTGCTACACATTTACCACCTAGGCGTGTTGCAAAACAACCTGCAAAAATCCCCACAGCTGAGACTTGCAGGAGCAGATTCGAGCAGTTGTAAAATGGTTTTGTGCTCGCTCATTAAAATGCTGAATTAACATAGCGTTCACAGATGTGCAACTTCTGATGCATTTGTTCAAATTTGGGTTTACGAATGCACCCCTTTTGGGCATGTTCTCAGATTATGAAACACGGGTGTGCGAATGTGTTTTGCACCAACTGCGCTGCAATAATTGTAGCAAAAGGATCTGTGCACCTGTAACACAGATTAGCGTACTCGTAGACCCTATTTTGTGTTTACAATGGTATACAATTTTTTTTTTTTTTTTTACGACTACAAATGTACTGTTACACATTTGTGACTTTAGAGTACACATGCAAAATAAATATATACGACTTCAAATTTGCTGTGACTTTAGTGTACGCATTCAAATTCTGCAGTTACAGGTGCTAAAGACTTTTGCTACAATAATACCTTCATAGAGTGGGTTTATTCCTAGATGGTAGAGTAGCCAAAACTTGTAGTCAAGTAGGAGTATTGTTACTTTAGAATAATATAAGTAAAAAGGTATTTTGCAGTAAAACAACTCTTAAGAGTACAATTTAAGTTAACAATTGTTAACTAGCTTAACTTGATATATTGACATCTATTAGTCAGTCATCATTTAGGTAAACAACATGCAACAGCATTACTCAACTTACGTTTGTTTGGAAAAAACAAGGTAAAGTTTTTTGCCTTTTGGCTGCTGTTTTGCTGTACATGCTTGAAACAGATCTGAATCAACGTCTCTGTGATTGAAATCACAACAGACAGCGGTGTTTGCCACCTGGCTCCGCCTGCTCATGGTGCGTTCAAAGTCGGGTCGGAAAAACGTGTTTCCACTTGTTAAAAATGAATTGAATGGTTGTAATGGTTTTAAAAAAAAGTGCGGGGGACAGAGCGCACAGATACAGCGGACGCGGGGGACATACCCCCCGCGTCCGCTGCGCCCATGTACCTCGGAACAACTCAGAAACATTGCTGGCAGCTTAAATGTCCTGACTGTCAAATAAAATAAAATCCATTTGCAGTTCAGTGACTTAAGTAAACAAAGTTACAAACACGTAATACTTTAACTTTAACTTTTGATCAAACTAACTGGGAAGGAGAGGTTACCAGCACTTCACTTCTATAGGTGTCTTTACCACATCTTGTCCCTAACAAACTTCATGCACACAACTCATTAAGTCAGTCTGTCGGGCGGCTTGACAGCTCTGCCTCGTCTGGTGATGTACAGTTCACCTGCCCGGGCCTGAGCATATCATATGTCATCAACAGCACTGTGCTGTCTGAAAACAACCGCTGGTGACCATGTGCGGCTACCAGGATAAGGCTGCATGGTGACCTCATCTCCAGGCTTGAGAGCGACACAAGTTTTGCCTGCTCTCTTGCGGTCATGATAGTACTTTTGATTGCTCTCTCAAGCGTCTGATCTAGCAGACGCTTGACTTTCATTGGGTCATAGGCCATTTGTGCAAGGAGCTCACATGCCATAGGCAGCTTGTTGCGTGGCCTCCTTCCCATGAGCAGTTGAGCTGGTGAAAGGCCTACTGACTCAAGGGGAGTAGTCCTGTAATCCAGTAGTGCAAGATGTTTGTCTGGTGCTTTGTGCCAGAGCCTCTTCACAGTTTGCACGGCACTCTCCGCTTCACCATTTGGGTGTGGCGTTTGTGGGGAAGACCTAACGTGTTGGATGCTGTAACTCTTGCAAAAGTGTTTGAACTCCTCTGAGGAGTACTGTGGGCCATTGTCGGTCCTTATGGTTGCAGGAATGCCTTGCCTGCCGAACTGCGCCTTAATTGTGTCTATGACGGTGCGACTGCGTGTGTCTCTCAATCCGTCCACTTCAATGAACTTTGAGTAGTAGTCCACAAGCAGTATGTACTGTTTCCCTTCAAATTCAAAGAGGTCTGATGCTACCTTCTCAAAGGGAATGTTGGATTTTTCCGTTTGTTTGAGTGGTTGTCTGGGCAGTTTATTTTGAAAATCTGCACACAAACTGCAGTTTCTGACTACTTCTTCAATTTGTGCACTCATACCTGGCCAAAAGAGGGCCTCACGAGCTTGCTGTTTGCTTTTCTCTATCCCCAGGTGTGATTGGTGTATGAGCCTCAGCATGTGCTCACTTATGGTGGGGGGCACTACTATTCGGAGTCCTTTGAAGACGAGTCCATCGGACAATCCGAGTTGGCTTCTCGAGTCCCAATATGGCTGAATCTGAACAGGCACCTCACGCCTGTGCTCTGGCCAGCCACACTGAATAATATGTTGGAGACAGCTGAGCTCTTCTTCTGCGCATACTTGTAGTTCAGTATATTTCTGATCACAAGTTCAGCATGGAGATGCACTCTGAGTCTAAGCCATCCATCTCTGGTGTGTTCTCCGATAGCTGTGCTCTGGACAGTATGTCCGGGAGCTCCATGTCTTTTCCTTTTCTATACTTTACAGTGAGATCCTACCACTGCAAGCGAAGACGCATTCTCTGAATCCGCATGGATGTAGACAACAGGGAATTCTTGAAGATGTCTTCGAGAGGTTTGTGATCGTTGTACACTGTGACATGTGTTCCTAATATGTTGTGGAACTTAGTGCAGGTATGGACAATTTGCACAGAGCGTCTCTGCGTCAGTGCGTGACCTTGAGGAGAAAGCGATGGGCTGATCCTCTTGCAGCAGGACTGCTCCTAGTCCGCCGCTGCTGACAACACAAATATCACAACAGGCTGTGCAGGATCAAAATACTTGAGCACTGGGGGATGTGTGCACAACTCTTTTCGTTTGTCAAACGCCTGTTGCTGAGCTGGCTGCCATGTAAACTCTGCATCTCTTTAGGAGCTGGCGCAGCGGCGCATCCACTTCACTGAGGTTAGGGATGAACTTCGACAGGTAAATATTAAGAAGCCAACAAAAAGGTAAGTAGTTGAACGTTTACTTATTTTAGAACTAAATATAAATGCATGTGCATTTCACAGATACCATATCACATACACCATATCACAATATTACAATACAGGCTATAAGTAATAATAACATTACTAAACTAAGCCGGCATAATATATTAAAGAAAACAAAAGAAAACAATCCCGTACAAAAAGAAAACCTGCCTGCTGATGAATGGTAGTCCTCTTCGCTCTTTTGAGCCAAAGAGAACGGCAACGGGCGTCCTTGAATGTCCGTGGAAAGACCAGTATGGGGAAAGTCCGCGAAAGTCTGTCGAAAGGACAAAAGCGCTCCTCACTGGCTTGTTGCTTGATTCCTCTTCGCCAGAGGAAGGAGAGCCGACCCTCGTGGTCACACCCTCTATCTGGTGCGGCGGTCCACGCGAAAATCCCTTCAGAGTAGCGTAGCTAGCTGCGCTGGTTAGCAGGCCACTACTGTTCAGCTACTTCCGGTGGAGCTTTCAGTAAAGTTTGTGTTGAACTTTATCTTGAATCTTCAGAGTTGCTGATATCATATGTCATCAACAGACTGTACTCCATCGAAAAACATGTGCTCCATCCAGCGAACGTCTTTCCTTTTTCTTCCCAACTCCAGCACGTCTTCCCTTTCCTCTACTTTCCCGCCTCCTCCACATTCACCCACAAACACCTAATCGCGCCCCCTCCTGGCTGGATGACCATATCAAAGTTCAATTATGCAAAGGATATATACAACATTTACAATGCATCAAATAACATTTACACAGTTTGCAACCATTACACAAACGTCAAAAAATATAATGTTGTTTATTCTTATGAATAATTAGAACCCGAATCCCAACTGGGTTACATGTGCTTTTATTTTTATGAATTAGATGATTCTCTCACATATATATTATGGCTCAACCACATGGTCCCAGGCTCACCAGTCATCAATTAAGGCTATAGAGTGTCTTATCGAGCATTGAAAGTCCTAATAAAGTTTTGCTAACTTTATTTCCTTACACTTAGTTAAATTGGTCTACAAATGCCTAAATAACGCTACTCCCCAACTGCTTTGCAAGACAATAACAAGACTACAAAGTGGTACACCATCCACCACCCGAGCAACATCAAAAGGCAATTGTAGTATCCCCTTCCGCAGAGCATCGTTTGCTCAAACTGCCTTTTCAATAAAAGAGATCAAGTTATGGAACTCACTTCCAGACCACTTGAAACGTATCCATACATTTTTCATATTCAAAAGAAACACACAATTGTGGCTAATTCAGTAACAATCTTGCTCTCATGTTTAGTTTGTATACTGTGCTCTCTGTGTATGACTTATTTTCTTTTCAATTTATCTCACTTCCATTTTCCTATTTTTAATATTGTTAATCTGTATTATTATTTTTAACCAAAAGCCCTACTAGGGACAAGTGTCGTGAATTAGCTTTGGCTATAAACACTGATGCAAACATCAGATGACTGTTTCACACTTATTTATGTTTTTGTATCCGTCCCTTTTCAAATAAAACCTAAAACATCATGATAAACACAAGACATTGTGATAAAAACAAATGAAGTGCATAGTGTCCAATTAAAAAATGTATGCCAGTTTGAACAGGTGAGTTTTGAGTTATGATGGTGTCTCACTGTCTTATGTATGGGGGAAGTTCCAGAGCCTGTGTGCTGATTAGCTGAAGGATCGGGCACCCATGGTACAGAGGTGTGATGTGGGGATGGTTAGTAGTCCAGCAGAGGTTGAGCGGAGGGAGCGGGAGGGAGTGTATTCGTGAAGGAGGTCGCAGAGGTAAGTGGGGGCTAGGTTGTTGAAAGCTTTGGAGGTGAGGAGGAGGTTTTTGTTGTGGAGGCCCTGTACAATACAGGCTCCCTGCGTAATGTGGTCAGCTGATTTGGTGCGGGGGATGATCCGGGCGGCCGAGTTCTGAATGATTTGCAGTCTGTTGATGAGTTTGGTGGGGAGTCCGGTGAGGAGGGCATTGCAGTAGTCGATGCGTGATGTGACAAATGAGTGAACCAGGATCAGAGAGATCAGCAGTTACTGATGGACGGAAGACGGGCCTGTATGGTTCGGAGCACCCGTGTCGTCACGTGATGTAACGGACGAACGGAGGCACAGACGACACATGGTTTTTCGCAAAAAGAAAAAATTCCCAGGCTCTTTCTGAGGAACATTTTGAAACAGAATGTACTCACAGGGAATGTGTCTATACTAATTGAACTAACCCCCATACCTCTGGTTAAAGACACATGCAGTCTGTCAAAAACATTTAGTGTAATGGAAATTCTGCTGTTTTCTTTTCTATACAGTATATTCAAGGCAATTTATCCCTTTCTTTGAATTATAGATAACAAAACTTACGATACTTTGTGGACCTTCCATTATCTTTCCATTCTGCTGTTGCACAGAAGCCACCTTGGTATCTCATGTCTTGACCAGTGTCCACAAACTCGATAACCCAACCAAAGCAAGAAATTAAAAGTAATGCGCACATCTTAAAACCTCTCATCTCTTCATTATTCCCAGGCCGCCACAGCAAAATATGCAACAAAATGGTTTACAAAATTGGACGGCAAACTAGGCAAATGACAAACTAGCGGGAGAACCTTTCAAAGATATGAAGGATGCGTCTTTAAATGAATATATTTTATTTGTCAAGATTTATTGTGCTGCAATAGGCTGACTGGGGTGAAACTGCTTCTGAGTCACAAGAAGATGAAGATGATGAATGGGTGAAGACCAGATGCGGATCAGAAGAGCAGCTGAGGAGCAGAAAGGTCAGGCGGTGAAGGGTGAGCGAGAGACAAAAACAGAGAGCGATCGAGAAATAGGGAAACGGATAAATCCAGGTGCACAGCACATGATATGTAAGGGAAAGAATAAAAAGGTTCTTATTGAAAGAGATAGAAGGATAAAGGATTAAAAGGTTAAAGAATTAAAGAAATAAACTGAAAAGAGAGAAAACAGAAAGGGAGGAGATGAGAGGAGGGGTTAAGAGAGTGTCTGGCGCCTTAGCAGGACTGCAGTAGTTCCTGACACACACATGCATACGCGCACACATGCACTAACGTGTTTGTTCCCGTACACACGTGCACACAGAGACCTTCACAGCAACACAAGACTTCACACACATGGATACAAATACCTTGTGACAAACTGTGAAATGTGCACACAAATCTGTATGTACAAATAGGTACATACCATACCTACAGACACAGAGAAAGACTCTCTGATGCAAACACACAGATCAGACAGCCTCTTTCTGCTGACGGTTGACACAGATACTGCAATGCAGAATGAATTGGCTGGAGGAAAAGAGAGAGAGAGGGAGGAGGGAGGTAGGTAGAGGGAGCAAGAGAGGGAGGGGGAGGGAAAGGGAATGAGAGAGAGGAAGGGAGGTAGAGGGAGCGAGAGAGGGGGGAGGGAGAGACAGAGGGAGGGAGGGGGGCTATGGATGGAAAGAAAGCATACAAAGGCGGTAAAGCAGGGTGGGAGAATGAGGAAGAGGGCAGAAAAACAAAGGATATAAAGAACTGAAGGGGAAAAGTGGACATGAATCGAATACATGTGAGCGGGATGTGCTAAGACAAGAAAAATATCCTGGAGAGATGGCCCAGGAGAGAGAGACATTGTGAGGGTGTACAGAGCCCGAGGCCTCCTGTAAAACTGTGCTCTGCTGAAGCCTGGCATCAAAGCTGCATCTGTAATCCGAGTGGCCAACGCATAAGACCGGAGATGGCACCTAAAGGATAACGATTTCAGAGCATATATAATGAGTCATCAAAGTATTAAAAGGTGTTTGTCTGTGTGTGTCTGTTTGTGTGTTTGTTTAAAAAATATGTCAGAAAGTTTGTTTTGTACTGCTTATGCATTCCATGTTTTATGTATGAGCTTTTTTCTATGTTCTTCAATGAACCCTTGCATTGTTTTTCTCTCTTTATCTCTATTTAATTTGGACACAAAGCATGAATCATTACCCCACTCTTTATTTTCTCCTCTAACTCCATCTCAACCTCTGAGCCAGGCTTTCGCTTTTCCCTGGGAAATCTGTCCTCAATCCCCTCCACCTCGCAAAATCTCTCTCTCTCTCTCTCTCTCTCTCTCTCTCTCTCTCTCTCTCTCTCTCTCTCTCTCTCTCTCTCTCTCTCTCTCGCCTCATTGCTATTTATCTCACTCTCTCCCTCCTAATTGCCTGTGTGGATCGATAGGGCGATCCATCAGTCTGGCTCACACTTTTATGATGGCTACTCATCTGACAACGGTCCTTTACTGTACAATTATTGTCAATTCAGAACCACACATGCTACCTGGTTTTCTTTTGTGTGTGTGTGTGTGTGTGTGTGTGTGTGTGTGTGTGTGTGTGTGTGTGTGTGTGTGTGTGTGTGTGTGTGTGTGTGTGTGTGTGTGTATTTATGCATAGGACTGTGCACATTTAGCAGTGTATATGCGTGCAGGCCTGCATTGATCTCTTGCCACATATGAAGTGTGCTGATACGTTCCTTGATCAATGCCCTCTCCTCTCTACTATTCACATGTGACTGACCGCTTCTGTATGTATGTGTATTACGTTTAAAACAATTATTCGCAGACGGCTCTGTATAGTGGGGAATAGCCCCAAAGACCGAAGGTCGAGCGGGCCATTCCCCACTATTCACGGAGCCCGAGTTGATTTATTTTTTACTACACGTGAACACTACAAAAATAAACAAAATAACACTTTTTACCGGGATTTATTTGTTTCTGAAACACTTGCAAAGCGGGAAATTTTGCGATGAAAACTATATCCCGAGTTTGAGATCTCAATCATGGGACATTGCCCAACATCCCGAGATAGCGGGATATTGCGCCATCTTAGGAGGTTCACGTGTAGCATATACTAAATATATATACAAACCCAAGCTTGATGTTACTAGAAGGAAGGCTATGGGCCTCACTTGAAACGCAAGTGAGAAGCGTCAAGCGCAAGTAGCTTTGAGGGCGGTTCTATGGCGATGCTGCTATTTTACCGGCACATAAATAACTCTTGCACCCGGCGCAAATCTAAAAAGGGTTGGTCTGAAGTAGCCTAATCACCAAGCCCCCAGGAACACTGCATACTTCCGCAATCCACCAGTGCTCAGCGGCCAAGCCTGGTATTGCAGCTGTTTAAGCGGGCTGTGGACGGGTCCCTCAAAACCATGGGACCCAGAAGTAGATATCTCTGTTCACTCCAATACAAGTAGGGAACAGGAATGTGTCTCCGCAAAAAATGTCTGGATATCAATCAAAGGCTCATAATTACCTTCATGCCATGTCCTAAAAAAAATTAAGTTTTTTCTTTTCAAAACGTTTTTTCTTTTCAAGCGTTTTATTAGCCGTTATCTCAAATTATTTTTTGCTGGGGAAGAGGGGTGTGCAGCTGAAAGGAGTCGTAGTGAAAGAAATAACTCTCACGGTCCTCTGCTTGCGATCATTGTGATTCATCATGTATTGCGTATACATGCATAATCTAATCGAATCTATTGATCCATTTATTCAAAAGATCCAAAGACCAAGAACAGGTGCATTACGGTATCATTTTATATTGTTGTTGGACCGGAGTGGGGGGATGGGCACGCATGCGTTCTATATTTCTGCATCCGGTTCGTCATGAAATAGGGCGTAGCCATAGACCCATGATGCGGAAGCATATCGCTCCTTGATGTTGCCCTGCGCCACTGAGCAGTTTACATAGGAATGAATAGGCGCCATTTTGGAATCCGTTGTCCATTCTATAATACGTCCATGCTAATTACCCGTAAGTGTTGTTTGGGCATAATGTGCAATAAACCAATGAGAGTGCCATCTCCCATCCCCTTTAAGAGCCATGAGCGCACTTGAATCTGACGAGTTGATATTTTGACAGCGCATTTGCAGTCTCCGATGAGACAGATGCATGACCACATGAATTTCAAACTTCAAATGGCTCAGTTTATGGCCAAATAATATGGCCTAATTCACATAGCATTTTCTTCCACAACTTACTCAGAAATACTGAGTCCTCAAATAAATGTCGACAAAGAAAACTTATGATACACATGTGATATGCGGTAACTGTGGTTCTATTTAATGATAACCGCAATTCGTTAACAAACATAGTTTCTTACCAGCATTGTATGCATTATCGTTATCGACTTGTGTTCCTAATATGCATGTGTCTCCCCGTTAATATACATTGCCATGGACGGTATTATGCGTTACGTGTTTAGTTTGCGTTGGTTTAAAAAGATGGACGCACACACTAGCGTCCATAATCATTAATAATTTTACACACACACGCGCCCGCATTTTCTCATTCTTTTCAACACACATACGACCACCCGTATTCACTCATTCTTTTAAACACTCACTCGCGGTAAAACAATGTTTTCTCACGATCAAATACTCATCAATCCTAAAAGTTATGGGCTTGTACACGATGTCTGTGTCAAGAAAATATGTGTTTGCTGTACGGTGTTTGCAGATGCATTGATTTAAAAGTACAACTTATTACCGCTGTATCAGCTGTTCTTTCCCAAATAATATACCAAGAATGGGTGGCTATGTAGATGAGAAGCAAAGTGTATGTGCAAGGTGCACAAGCAACATTATGCATGCGCCCTTAAAATAGCATCTGAACAATCTGTAGTATCTCTTTCTTTTGAGTTCTGTGGAAGAGGCTGTATGAAGGTATGTAGTTCTTATAGATTGAACAAGTGTATTATATTAGAAATAATAGGATGCTTTTTAGTGTATGCATGTGTAATGTGTGTTTTTGTTTGTGTGGGGGGGAGATGAGTGTTTGTGTGTGTGACACGCCCATTGAACTAAGCTTGGATAATTAGCAGGATATTTTAAATACATATCTTCCCATGGAGTCGCATGGTTGAAGGGACAATAAATAACTCTCTAAACACTGGTGTAATCCAGAAATATGAAGCAGGGAATAACCGTGAGACTATGAAAATAGCATTAAAAAGAAGACATTGATTTTAGTTGACACAGATAAATATTGCTTTTTCAAAGTTAATTGAACAAGTAGCAGGAAACAAATATATACCGGAGCTTTCTGCTGTAGTAAGCAGAGAAAATAAGAGAAGATATATAAGAGACATCATCAATACATGGAATGAAAGAGTCTATATATAGGCAGGTGAATCTATCAACAAACACAGCCTTTGAATTGTTGAGTGGGTTATGAGACAGCTGTTAAATTATGGGAAATTCAGAAACAAAAAGATTAGTACAATACATGAACACAAAATAAAACAATTGCAAGTTATCGAACAGGGAAACTTGGTATGAAAAATAAGGTTTTATGGATGCATTAAAGAACTCACAACCTCATAATACACCTCATCCATAAACTGCCATTCGCTACACTATTTGACCGTATGTGCAGCGGTTGGTGTCTGTGTCCCAGAGAGGGTAAAACTTCTAGGAAACGTAAAGTATACCACCATAGTGTGTGTGTGTGTGTGTGTGTGTGTGTGTGTGTGTGTGTGTGTGTGTGTGTGTGTGTGTGTGTGTGTGTGTGTGTGTGTGTGTGTGTGTGTGTGTGTGTGTGTGTGTGTGTGCGTGCGTGTGAAGAAACACACCAATGTTGCTAAAAAATAATCATAAATGGGTCTTGGTAATGGGGATAACGCGGCCTACTCCTTCCTACAACTCTGAGCCGAAAACGCATTTTTCTTAAAAAGGCATTCTCTCTAGATCCGTTTGTCCATGGCGACACCATGACAGTGCAACATGGCCGTCTCCGTGGAAGAGGACCCGCCTACCATGTAGATATAAACGACTCAAACTAAGGGAACGAAACCTAACCATTCTTACTTTCATAAGATTATACACTAATTATAATATACTCAATATACTGAATGTTTCAATTCCATTTCTGTTCCACTCTGTTCCGTCCAATTCTACACACTGAACCTTCCATGCAGTTGTTGCCCTTGACAATGTCGGCCATAACATGTCAAAGAGCCTGCATGTAAACGGTGAGCTAGCAGCCAGCTACTATTTACCCACGGCTTGTCAGATTGAGACTGCTGGCTTCCGGGAGAGCTAGTACAGTATGATGTGCTAATGGCCAGATGGTTGTCAGATACTGTGCTGCTGCTGAGGGGTTTTAATTGACTTTCGGCCGTGGGTTTGTAGCAGAACTGTCTGGGAGTGGACAGTTCTGCTACAAACACAAATTAAAACTTCTGTTCATTTAAACAATCTCCCAAAATGACACACACAGACACACAGGCAGACACACACACATACACATACATACACTTCTGCAATTAATGAATTAGCCCTCCTGATTTCAAAGGCTGGAACTCCAGAAAAGCCTGCTGCACTCCACAAAGGCCTGTCGGCAGCCGTACATCACTGGGCTTTATGTTGAACTTCCTCAAGATGTTCCTGAGTTGATCCTAAGCCCGGAGGCTGGCAGAGTGCAGTTTCCCGTACAAGAATTTGCCCTGGAGCCATCCGGATAACATGCACAATCCAGCCGAGGTGACATTTAGCTAAGGTGGCCTCTATGCTTGCGGCCCCATATTTGTGGAGCATATCGAGGTACTCAGTCCTCCCAGGTGACGTTGAGGTTTTCTGCATGCAGCATATTTGGTTGGCTTCAAGAGGTCCTTTTTAAGTTCTGTCGTCACTCAGACTCAGAACCGTAGCGTTATGTTAAGAGACATGCCACTTGCTACAGTGCAAAGTTTGTTAATGTCCTCAAGTTGTTATTGGTAAAGACCAGAGTACAAAGCCTACCAAGAAATGTCATGTCTTTTTGTCCTCATCCAGTAGGCATAATGGAGTGCTGCAAAGTTAGCAATATTTGCCAGCAACATTTATTGACTGACCGTTTTGGTAAACTGAGAGGGTTCACTGCACGGCCGGCCCTGACAAATTTGGCGCCCTAGGCAAGATTTTTGCTGGCGCCCCCTACCCCTTTGGATCGCACAGTAAATTTGACTACCAATGTTCATTCACTCAGAGAAGCTGCAAAGCTTTGTCTTTGAGACTCTTTTATTTTAGATAGAAAATTAAACACACAAAAAACGTATTACAAACCAAGTAACAAGCAATGAATCATAAATACAATATAAATAAGGTATGCACAAAATACTGCAGACGTTAGAACGTTTAATAATAAAAAGAAAAGTCTTGCAAAACAAGTGACAATGAATCACTCATACAATAAGGTATGTACAAAATACTGCAAAGAAATGCATGATGTTTACTAAAGGCATTCATAAGAAAAATAATAGATATGAGTTCAGATTAAAATTATTGTAAATACAATTAAATGTAGTATGGTTTATTTAGTTTGGTTCTCAAGCACTCAAGTGAAGTGTAAAAAAAAAATACAATAATATATTATTATATGAAAGATATGGGAAATGTAACATATGCAAACCACAAACTATCATCCAAATCAGCTTGAAAATAAACACTGCTCCAAAAATGGTTACTACAATGCATTGGATAATTTAAGGATAATACCCCCATTTTACTGTAGGTTACAAACTGTTATGGACCTATGTACATAGCTGACATGTTTTGATTTTCATTGAAGCGGGGGTTTGGATGAGCAGCGGACCAGCTAGGTTAAGAGCTGCCGTTCCTTTTCTTTTTTAAAAACAAACACTACATGACAAGTTAACTCCAGCTAAGTTGTTTACACGTTGCTTGGCAACGCACCACGCCCTGACAACTGTTGGCGGACTATTTGTATTTACTAAATAATAAAACCACATTTAAAACCACATATTGCTTCGATAAGTGAATAAATTAAATCAATAGCCATGTATTAAGCATGTATGTATAGGGAACAGTTAGCTCCAGAGAAATAAAGTTAAAAAGTTGAACAAGAGCCAGACAAAGTGACCAGTTGGCTATATAGCCAGCCAGGCCTACATTAAAGAACAAATTAGAGCTACTGTATTTCTGTCTTTTCCCGTTTTTCCTCCACTTCTTTCTTTCCTCCCCTGGGCGCCAGAGTGTTTAGGTTTCTTTGACAATGTGATGTGCAAATTGATAGCATTCTCTTCTCCGGTCAGAATGATGTATCAAGTGGGTAATTAAAGGTGCCATGACATGCTATTTTATGGATGCTTTAACCCATTCAGACCGGATCACGCATACGTGTGTATTTACCTTTAAGACCGGAACACGCATCTATGCGTAGTTACCATTGAGACCGGGAAACACGTCTGTGTCATTTTCAGCAATGCAGTCTTTTTCAAGGCAAATTACCAGTTATACTCACTGTGATTGGTTGATATATTCTTGGGGTGAGCGAACGAGATGCTTGGGATTTTTTTTAAATTAATAGCGAAGCATTCTGTTGGTCGAAATACACGTGGATCATGTTTTAGTCAGTGGGACGTTTAAACTTTAAATCGCCGAAGCGATCGAATATGGCATCGAACATCACATTCGAGTGAAGTTAGTGACATCGAAGACACTGAATTAAATAACTTAGATGAATTAGATAACTTGGAAGAAAATATTTTACCATCTGATCGCGTGGTAAGAGAGCAATTCATTCAAGCGATGTTTGGGGAAGAAGAGGATTTGAGCGAGTTTGAAGGCTTCGCGAACGAGTGGAAGAGTGGCAACTTTCACTCGCGGGAAAGGATTCCATTCAATCGCCAACCTGGCATAAAGATCGAGCTGCCAATGCCAGATGTTATAACACCGTTACACCGGTGCAGGTATTCTCCCATATCTTCACGGAAGAAATGTGGATGCGTCTTATAACGCAAACCAACCTCTATGCTGAGCAAACGCGGAGTGCAACGCCTTCGAACAGCAAGTGGGATCCCGTCACAATCCATGAAATGAAGACGTTCGTGGGACTGTGTCTGGCCATGGGGATACATGATAATGATTTGATCCTGATACTAATTACAATACGTTATGTCACAAGTCACTGATAATAATGGATGATTTGAATAATAATATGATACATAAAAACAATACAAATGACAATTATACCTTATTCTTACGATAATAATTCATGTCTGATGATAATGATTTGATCCTGATACTAATTACATTACGTTATGTCACAAGTCACTGATAATAATGGATGATTATGGATAATAATATGATGATAATATGATCCATCAAAATAATATAACAAAGAAAATGAACATTAATAAAAATTGAAATTATTAGGTAAAGAAGAAGTAACCCTCTGTTTTGTTTTGTTCTATATCTGTGTTTCAGTGTCCATCACTTGTCACTTTGGTACCTCAAAAGTATGACATAGAAGCAGATCTGTATTGATTTTCAAAATGTTCTTGATGTTTTTGATGTCTATTGATTTTTTAAAAATATGCAGTTGAAGTTTATGGCCAAGCAAGTCAGTCAAGTTGACAGCCAAAGAATTAATCTCTCAAATGCCTTTTACCTCATGTTTTTATCTGCTATAGAGCCTTAGAAATTAAGGTTTTATTAGGCGTTGACAAACTTTGAATATTGTTCTGAAAACCTTCAGGTTTTGAGAGGGGGTTTACAGAAACGTTCTTAGGCATAAAAAGGCCTTTTTTAGTAGGCGTTTTAGGCCTAAATGGGTTAATATAGGTAGTAGTGGGCTACTAACACAGTATTCAAAGACGTTCCCGAAATTCAGCCGTGGTGCAGAGTTACAGCCACTCCGAGCCAGTCGCACATTGAGCTTCCCCAAAATGCGCTGTTTTGGTGTCTGTAGCTATAATGCAAATGAGGAGGAGGGAGGCAGGTCAAGGAGGAGGGTAAGGGTGTGGCCCTGAGCAGGGTGCAACCACGGTACCATGCGCTCTGTTTACAGTGGATGTATCGCAATGGCGAGGCGCACACAGCCTTTAGCCGTGTTCTGTAAATATTCTAGAACACACGTGAGTCCTTGAGCTCTATATACCCCACAGTCACTGGTTAAATTTGAACTTTTCAACACTCAATCCTTGAATAATAAATCCAGCTTGATTGAAGAGCATATCAGGGAAAAAGGACTTGACTTCATGTGTCTAACAAACCTGGCACCAGCCAGAGGTTTACTCTGCCCTAAACGAAGCCTGTCCCCCAGGCTACAGTTACTTGGAGGCAGCCCGCAGAACTGGACGCGGTGGTGGCCTAGCTGTCATCCACAAACAGGACCTGGAGTTGTCCCCCATGGTGCTGCCTACAACTTCCTCCTTTGAATGTCTTGCATTCACATGCAAGCCCCCCCATCCCATGACTGTTCTACTCATATACAGGCCCCCAAAACCCAACTCTGCTTTCATCCCGGAAATGTCTGATCTCCTCACAACACTCTGTACTACCTCTGCCAATACCATCATTCTGGGTGATTTAAATATTCATGTTGACACCCCCTCATGCCAGCCCGCTGCTGATTTTCTTCAGCTGCTAGACTCCCTCAACCTACAACAACATGTTGATGCCCCCACACACTCCAGAGGACACACAATTGACCTGGTCATCTCAAACTCCGCCCCCATCAGCAACCTACAGGTCTATGATCTTGGCGTCTCGGATCACAGAGTTGTGTCAATGGAGCTCCCTTTTCCTTCCTCCCACACCAAACCAAAGCGGCAGATCCACTTCAGGAATGTGAAAAATATCAACATGGATGCCCTGGCCCTGGACCTTCAACATCTCTCCTCTGGCTCAGCTGACTCCCTCTCTGTTGCTGACTCAGTGGACTTATACAACCAGTCCCTGAGCAGTCTCCTGGATCTCCACGCCCCCTTAACATCGAGCTCAGTCTCCTTCTCGCGCTCCGCACCCTGGTACACCAGTGAACTACGTACAATGAAGGCTGCTGGGCGTGTCCTTGAGCGGCGACTCAAGGCCTCTGGTCTGACCGTTTACAAACAGGCATACAGGGAACACAGGAGGGCATATGCTGAAGCCCTGAATAATGCACGGTCCAGGTTCTATTCCGCAATAATCAACAATAGCCCTGGTAACTCCAAACAGCTCTTTTCAATTATCCATCACCTTCTCAAACCCCCTTTACCATCCCAATCTGATGTCACCACGGAGAGGTGCAACATGCACATCAACTTTTTTAAACAAAAAGTGAATAACATCCGCTCACACCTCTCCACCACTACTGCCCTGCCCCTTCCAACTGCTGACCCACCGATTGACTCTGTCCAGACCCTCTGCTCCTTCTCCAGCATCACAAAGGAAGAGGTGGAGGACGTCATCAGGAAAATGAGGCCATCCACCTGTGCACTAGACCCCTTCCCTACAGGTCTGCTGAAGGCCAACATCTCTGCTGTCTCTCCACTCATCACCAATATCATTAACCACTCCCTCCTGGCCGGCCATATCCCATCTGCATTAAAAACTGCTGTCATCAGACCAACATTAAAAAAACCTACCCTTGATCCAGAAGTCCTCTCCAACTACAGGCCCATCTCAAATCTCCCATTTCTGTCAAAAGTTCTGGAAAAAACAGTTGCAGCACAACTCCAGGATCACCTCATACAACATCACTTGTTTGAAAAATTCCAGTCTGGTTTCCGCTATGGCCACATTACAGAAACAGCCTTGGTCAGGGTCGCAAATGACCTCCTGACGGCAGCAGACACCGGCTCCCCATCTCTCCTCATCCTCCTGGACTTAACAGCTGCTTTTGATACGGTTGACCACAATATTCTCCTTCACCGCCTTAACAGCCATAAAACGGAAGCCATCCTTGTTGGCACGCCACATCAGCTCCGCTCCCCCACCATCACCAATATCACCTTCTCTGGCAAAAACATCCCCCTTTCCACATCCGCCACCAACCTCGGTGTTAAAATGGACCCACAACTTAATTTTGACACCCACATCAAACACCTCTGTAAGACAGCATTATACGACCTCAGGAACATCGCCAAACTCCGCCAATCACTCACCCTGGCTGATGCAGAGAAGCTCGTCCATGCCTTTGTCTCCTCCAGGTTGGACTACTGCAATGCACTCCTCATTGGGATCCCTGGCAAGAGCATCAGAGGCTCCAATACATTCAAAACAGTGCTGCCAGGGTCCTGATGAGGGTGCGCAAGCATGACCACATCACCCCCATCCTGAAATCACTGCACTGGCTCCCTGTCCCACTCAGAATTGAGTACAAGGTCTCCCTCCTCACCCACCAGTGCTTTCACGGACTTGCCCCCCTCTACCTTCAGGAACTCCTCACCCCCCCGACAAACTCACGTACACTCCGTTCAGGATCCACTCACACCCTCCAAACCCGACATACGAAGCTGTGCACCATGGGTGCTGCTGCCCCTAGACTATGGAACGCCCTCCCTGACCACCTGAGGGCTCCACAGACTACAGCTCTTTTTAAACGGAACCTCAAAACCCATCTCTTTAAAAGAGCATTTAGCTAATCTTTCTTTGAGGTTCCCCTTTTAATAGTTTTTTTTTCTTTTCTCTGAAGCACTTTGAGATTCTTGAATATAAAGTGCATTATAAATAAAACGTATTATTATTATTATTATTATTATTATTATTATTATTAAATCTAAATAATATCATATAGCCTACATAGATATCTATATCATATAATATATATTATCACGGCCAAAAGCTTTGTGAGCCGATATTATGAATCTCAAATGACCGCGTTGGGTTCTCCGACGTTCCTGGGTCTTCCACGTCCACATCAATGTAGACGGAACCGCGACAAGGAGGAGAAAGGGATTGTTGGCGGGCAGCACTTAGGCACCTCCGCCTCCTGCAGCGCCGAGGCGGTGGTCTGTAAACAATGGATGTTGCGCAGCATTTATTATGACGTCATTATATAGACTCTCTCAGCACCCCCCCCCTCGGACTGACTTCCCGTGTCCCTGCTTGCGTTACAGTGTGTGTGTACACACACACACACACACACACACACACACACACACACACACACACACACACACACACACACACACACACACACACACACACACACACACACACACACACACACACACACACACACACACATGTGGCGCTCGCACGGTCGTGTCTCATTGGAGGGCCAAGTCTCTGGGCGGGCCAGGCAGAGTAAGGGGAGGAGCTTACTGCAATGTATGGAAGCATATATGTAGCAAAATTCAAATGGCAATGCAATTTGCAATTTGCAATTCAATAAGTAATTACGTTATGCAATTGACAATGCATTATGCAATTTCATAATGTAATTTGTAAATACGTTATTCAAAGTGTATTTTAAAATGCAAAGTGACAATGCAATCCTCAATTAAATTTGCAAAAGTTATAACAATAAAAATACAATAACATTTTGTCAAATTCTTTGAGTTCCTTTATTCAAATTGAAAAGCTATAGCGTCCCCGTGATTGCAATCCACTTCGCCACGCTCCGTGTGTTGCGATATTCAAATGGCATTTCAATCCGCAAAACGGAATCCAAAACGGAATCCAAAGAGGAAATCCAAAGAGGAATCCAAAAAGTCAATATGCAAAGTGGCAAACGTATCAGCCACCAGCGGGAACTACGTCACTTTCTATTGTGTCAGACTGTTTTATGTGTGGGGGGAGGGAGTTCCAGAGCCTGGGTGCTGAACAGCTGAATGACCGGGCACCCATTCGTAATGAGTCGTGATGTGGGGATACATAGTAGTCCAGCAGAGGTTGAGCGGAGGGAGCGGGAGGGAGTGTATTCTTGGAGGAGGTCCCAGAGGTAACTGGGGGCTAGGTTGTGGAGAGCTTTGTAGGTGAGGAGTGGGTGGAGACGGTGGGTCTCCCGACCCTATGTTTCGCACCCAGTGCCTGTAGCACTTTGGAAATCTTTGTGTTTACCACACTGGCGTCAAAACGTACCCGTGAGGATAAGTCGTCTATCCTATCTCCCAGAACACGCACTCTATCTACTGCATCTGTGTCTTCAACACGATTGTTCTCCACATCATCGGCCAAACTTCGGAGCGTATCAATAATCACCATTGGTGACCATGGACCTGAATCATACGAACTAGAAGTGAACAAGGAAATTACGAGCAAGTGACGTAGTTCCCGCCTAGACGCTGATTGGCTGATACGTTTGCCACTTTGCATATTGACTTTTTGGATTCCTCTTTGGATTCCTCTTTGGATTCCGTTTTGCGGATTGAAATGTCATTTGAATATCGCAACACACGGAGCGTGGCGAAGTGGATTGCAATCACGGGGACGCTTTAGCTTTTCAATTTGTATAAAGGAACTCAAAGAATTTGACAAAATGTTATTCTATTTGTATTGTTAGAACTTTTGCAAATTTAATTGAGGATTGCATTGTCACTTTGCATTTTAAAATACACTTTGAATAACGTATTTACAAATTACATTATAAAATTGCATAATGCATTGTCAAATGCAAAATGGAATTCCAAATTGCATTGCCATTTGAATTTTGCTACATATATGCTTCCATAGCAATGTGACGACATAGGCAACTCACATTCCAAATCAGCGCGCTTGAGCCTCCGTTTTTTTCAAAGGCGAGCGGAACACCTAGTGCTCGTTTTACACCGAACGCAAGTTTTAGCCACTGGGGGACCATAAGCAGGCTAGGGGAACTCATATTTATGTTAGAAAACCTCATAAAGTGAGATTTTCATGCCATGATACCTTTAAGACAACTTGCCCCTCGCAACCTCTCGATTCAGGTAGAGTCTATTGGGGTGGGCGGGTGGGGGGGGGGGACACGGAAACAAGGGCGCTTCTTTTACATGTTATGTTATGTTGTCTCATTTTTATTTTGACATAACTACTGGTACTAAGTAATCTAAATGTAGTGTGGCACAGAATGCAACCCAAAGGCTCAGTCTGGTGCAACACATGTATTATTTGGGTTCCTGCAAAATGCAAGAAAATGAACTTATAAGTGACAATTACTGTCGTATATTCTATTTGAGGAATATTAATTCAGCGCGGACAACTGTGTCTTGACTTTACAGGCACTTTATTAAACTGACATGAAGACGTACGAACCCAGCATCATGTGACCACACACACATAATCCTATTGGTCTACTGTAACGTAACATGCGTAATATATTAACCCTTGATGTACTGCATACACCACAATTACTACACAGTATTCTTCAGTTGTACTCATATGCAGGGAATCTCATTGTCTGACGTAATCAAAATAATAACAGCCTAATGCATAAAAATAAAGTATTGCACCATTTCTGACACTATAATGTGTAATATGTTTACCAGTTAATACAAATAGTTTCTGAAAAAATACATAATAATAATAAAGCTTACCTGCAAAATGCAAGAAAATGAATTTAAGTGACAATGACTACACAGTATTTTTCAGTTGTACTCATACGCAGGGAATCTCATTGTCTGACGTAATCACGCGAGATTTTCACCCTGTAACTTTCCAGCAACTCTGCTGCTAACCTAGCGCATTTGCCACCTACTGGCGATTTATGGGTAGTACACCTTCACAATTACACTAACAAATATGAATACTGAACACTGTATTTCAACTCAAAATAATGACTCTCTTTCCGTAAACACATATGAACATGTGGAAAATGTATAAACACATTGAACTAAAGAAATACTCGTTTAATGAGCATCAACGGACTTATTGCGCCACATAAACATTGAAGTTAAAGTTAGATGAATACAGTATGCAAAAAAAAATATGTATACAGTATATTTATTTATGTTTTGGAGCCCCCTGCGGATGGATGCGGCCATAGCATTCGCCTATACTGCCTATGCCCAGGGCCGGGCCTGGTTGACTGGACGGGGCCTGCTGCTCGATGAAGACCTCCTTTCTCTAGATGTTTATAATGAGGACCAGAGAACGGGAGGCCTTTACTGAAGAAAAATGTTTTAGTGCCTTTTATAGGGCTGGTAGTCATCTGCGTACTGCAGCACACACGCGCACACACACACACACACACACACACACACACACACACACACACACACACACACACACACACACACACACACACACACACACACACACACACACACACACACACACACACACACACAAACACAAATTCATATATGGGTGCAATCACCATTTAGTGAGCGAAAACATGTCGACACCCCAGCATGCACCACTCTCTGACAAAAGCTAAGATGAGTCAAACAAGACAGAAATTAGGAATTTCACAGACCGTAGCTTTAATTAGCGCTGAATAGGTAAGCAAATCGATGCAGGCAAACACGCATTAACACAAGCAAGCACTCGAAGGGCGTCCATGTGGATCAACATTACCACACAGCCAACAAGATCAATGCAGCCATTCACAGAGACACAATACAATAGCACACCCCTGTGACACAAGGTGCTGTATACTTCAAACCCATCAAGGCATCACCTTAACTCAACCAACTAGCTTGAGCTCTTTTGAGCTCTACTAAAGCACTTGCACCTTCTATTAGCCCAACAAATTCAAGATATCTTTTTAAATAAATAGAAATAAATAGAAATAAAGAGAAATACATGAAACAATGAATAATTACCACTAAACCGAAGTAATACATTATATTCCCGTCATTGTCACTTGCGAATATGCAAGGGGTCTAGAGTGGTCTGGAACTTTCCCTTTGGAAGGCACACTATCTCATCGACCCTCTGCATGGGGCAAGGGTCAGACTTTGCCCCCCCCCCCCCCCCCCCCCCCCGATCTTTTCAAACTTTCTTCACTTATTCCACACTGCACATCCTTTATAATCAGAGTCAACAACTTAAACTGCATTGAGGACCAATCTAAAGGTCTAATTTTTTTATTTTCTACACACTGTAAACAATTCCCCACGGCCCCTGCAGCCAGTTTCTGTCTCTGTTATCCCTGCCCGTTCACTCCATCTTTCATTCGTCAGTCCATTCATCTTTGGCCATGCACCCATTCATACATTCTAAGCATGCCTCGTAATGTTTCCATACATCGCAGCAATCCATCGTTCTTTCAAGACCTCCCTTGTTCCCCACCCATGAGGGCACATTGCTTTCCTGTCCTAACTCTCATCATCCCATCCATCATTCATCCATTACATTTGCATGTAAAGTGTGTTTTATGACATCCATCGCCACAATGGGCTTGTTATTGGAAGACTTCAGAGCTATTCACTATCATCTCAGCCTGTTTCGGTTTTTTGTGTATTCTTCCATTAGAAGTTGCAGTGAAACGAGGAACGTCTCGTCATAGCCTACTATTAAGTGTGTCCATATAATAAGCCCCATTAAATCATCCACTCTAAAATACACCAGGCTACCACAACACCCTGAACTATTCCAAGAGAAGATATTGATGAATTTGCACAGAATTTCTAGATCAACAACCACACTGGTCACTATGGCGATTTTAAACAAGCCATGGATATTTCAACTTGTTAGCCATATTATAAAAATGTTAATGATTTGTTGTCATTTTGACATAAAGCCACATTGATGGGCTTAACATGTGGTGTGTCTTTCACATGCACCAATAAAACCCTCAATGTTAAAAGAACAACATTTTCTCCGATATCACCCCCATTCTTCTGTCCTGACTCCTTTAGCCTTCGAGAAATTGACCTGTCGCGACGTCGTTACCAAGACGAACTCGGAAAAACAAACGGACTGGATAACAAAAACATATGGAACAAGGTAAGCTGACAGTATATCAAAGCAGGTTTTGGGCAAAGTGTATTTAATTTTTCCAGAAGCAATAGAAAGTGACTACATTATGCTATGGAGGGATATATTCAAAACTAAAAAAAAACATACAGAAGGTGACACGCTTAAAATCAGTTAGAATTCTAGGCTGCCACATAGTCTGATCCACAATACATGCTTTTTCTTGGCCCCGTTGTGGAATAGGGATGAAATATACCCCATTCTGCAGCCTCTCAGGATACCGACTATCCGTGTAACATGTAGGGCCTACCCCAAGCACCATGTTTATTTTTTAACAACATAAAACCACCATTAAATTGTTATATTATGCCTCCTCCCTGTTGTTTTTAAAGGAGTTGTCCGAGCTGATATATATCACAGTTGTTTTGTGTTTGCTGTCTATTCATAAAACTGTGTTTTTATTCTTAATAATGGTCCTACAGTAGGTTGGTTTGGGCGCCTGCACCCCCCCCCCCCCTCCCTCCCCATCCAGCCGTGAAAATATAAAAAAATAATCTTTAGTACACACTAAATCATATAACCCAGCAGTAAGAAGTTATTCTGTCCTGTAAGTCTGCGAAACATCGTAACAAAGCAATGAGATGCATTTCTGGGCTTAGTGTGCAAGAAATCCGAACGCAGCGTTCACACTGTACACGTGTCGGACGTATAGGGGAGTAGTCTCTGTAGACGCAGCCTGCAGCCAATCAAATCGCTTCCCGCTAAAAAAGCCAGCTTTTTCCTGCTTCTTCCTGCTATTTCAAAATGGATTGTTGCTTCGCGTGGCATTTTAAATCCCCCGCTGCCGGTCGGCTTTTTGACATATCCATGTGTTTTCCCCAATTTCCCGGGTTTTATCACAAAGGCGATTTCATTGGACAGAGTAAACGTAGTGTCACTGTAGAGTATTTGTGTATGTGTATCTGTGTATGTGCGATTATGTATTCATAATCGCTGCCTGAAAAGTTCAAACTTTCTCAACTTTTTGATGCAGGCAACGGAGTCGACAGACAACCCACAACGCATTTAGAGAAGAGGGAATGAATTCTCAGAAGAAATGCTCTCTCCCCTCGCCTGATGTTCCATCTGACAGAGTAGGCCTACACCCCAGATGTTGATGAAGTCGCTACACAAATGAGCGCAAATTAAATTAATATCTATGAAGGGATTATGAGTGACAGGCATTTAATTCCCATTAATCTTAGAATTATTGGTCATTTAGAGCAGTGTCTTATGTATTACAATTATTGCCAGAAGGCACATGTTATGGCCGCTTTGAATATTAACAGACTAGTCTATTGATTTTGAAAATGTTTTTAGTGTTTTGGAAAGCTTATAACATATGTGAACAGGAAACGGATTGTGTACAGGTAAAAGCAGCAACTTTTTCAGTACTGCATCTTCGTGAGACTTTTGCTTTGGAAAGTTATTTGATGTTAACCAACTTCTAAAACGGCTTATGTAATTTTATTCAATAAATTATCCTTTAAACAAAAGTTAATTTTGCCTGTCTCCTGTCTGTAGGAGATGTGCCGATGTGTATGTTCCCAAAAGAAAAGGTTACCACAGATGTGTTGTACCTTGAGGCCTACACCTTGCGTACCAAAAGTGTACCAAAAGTGGAGAACCTACCGGACTTGGTCACTAATTAAAACTATAAACATGGTGTTCTGTGTAATAATTTTAATTGTGATAATACTATTCATAAATATGAACTGTGCGTGATGACGTATAATTTAATTGTAATTGGTCTAAACCAGTCTAGTAATGTTTTCTCCAAGAAAAGGTGTAATCACAAACTCTGGCCAGGCTGGAATGAGCATATTGATGAAATCCACCAACAGGCCAGGGAAACCTTTAAAGTATGGGTCAATGCTTGCAAACCAAGGAGTGGTCCTGAATGTGATTCAAAAAAGCATGCTGTAGCTCACTTTAAAAGGGCAGTGCGTTTCATTAAGAGGAACGAGCAGACTTTGAGAGCAAACTCAATGGCTAGAAAGTTGCAGCAAAAATATGTTTTAGATTTCTGGAAAGAAGTAAAGATTATAAATAATAGTAAGGTACCGTTGCCCTCCAATATAAATAGGGTCACAGGGAGTCCAAATATTGCTGAACTATGGAATAGACATTATGAAGAGCTTTTTAACTGTGTTAAAAGTGATGTTTTTAATGTTGGTGCTGTTTCACATGATAATGTTTTCATTAGGCCTGATGAAATTAGAAATGCTATTGAGAAATTGTCTCTAAATAAGTCAACTGGCCTTGATCAGATAACGGCTGAACACTTGAGGTACTCTAGTTATAGAGCATCAGTATTACTTGCCTTGTATGGAATTCTGCCTGACCATATACTGTCAGTACTGCTAGTACCTGTAGTTAAAGAAAAAACAGGGAAGGTCTCCAGTATTGACAACTATAGGCCGATAGCCTTGGCTAGTGTGCTGTCAAAGGCGTTAGAGAGAATAATACTTGATAGATTACAAGAGTATATTGTCACAGCTGATGAACAATTGGTTTTAAAAGCAAACATGGTACGGACATGTGTGTCTATGCCTTAAAAGAGGCAGTACATAAGTACAGTAATCATAATTCCACCATGTTCACATGCTTCCTAGATGCTTCGAAAGCTTTTGACCGTCTAAACCATGATAAACTATTTGCTAAACTAAGGGAAAGTGGTGTTCATTCATACTTGATACGTGTATTACATTTTTGGTACTCCCATCAAACCATAAAAGTCAGATGGGGAGATTCTATATCAGAGCCCTTTTCAATGTATGCTGATGACCTGGTCATCATGACCCCCAGTTCAGCTGGCCTTCAGCAGTTGCTCAGAGTGTGTTCTGACTATGGACAGCTCTTTGATATTAAGTTTAATCCCAAAAAGAGTGTAGTCATGATTATGAAAACTAAGGAAGACTTTTCTTTTAGCTGACAAGGTGCTCAATGTATAAGGTCAGATGTCTGGGTCACATCATAAGGGACGACCTCAGTGATGATGATGATGATGATGTTCAGAGACAATACTGTAAATTATATGCACAAGCTAACATGTTGTCACGAAAATTTCGTATGTGTACTGATGATGTTAAGATTGCCCTTTTTAAAGCTTATTGTACTCCACTGTATACTGCCCACTTGTGGTGCAGATACAGTAAAAGTAAATCTAACAAATTGAGAGTGAAGAATAATTATGCTCTTAGAATTCTGCTGAGGCTACCAAGGTGCACAAGTGCCAGTCAACTGTTTGTAAACAGTGGTGTTCCCACTTTAAATGCATTGCTCAGGAATCTGATGTACAGTTTTATGATGAGATTGATGTACTCAAAAAATGAAATCATAATGACTTTAACCATGCCTAAGATAAGCAGCATCAGATACACTTCCAGTCTCTGGAAGCATTGGAGAGAGTGTTTGTATGTTTTTTAGTTGTGTTTCTTATTTGTTTGTTGTTGTTTTGTCTTTTGTATTGTCTTGTATATGGACCTATATGAGTCTGAAATAAAGATATGGATGTGCAGCCACCTTGTTTTCAGTCATACAAACGGAGGTCCTCTTGGTCACAATCCATGAGAAAGACCACATGATCTTACAAGTAGGGCATCGAATTTTTTTTCCAATCAACACAAGCAAAGTTTCGCTCAGTTTTTATTATTTTATTACAGTTCTGTGTGTGTGTGTGTGTGTGTGTGTGTGTGTGTGTGTGTGTGTGTGTGTGTGTGTGTGTGTGCTATTAAATGCTAATTATGATTTCCAGCTTACTTCGAGACATTTAATCTTTAAATATCCCTTTCTTATATTATTTCAAATAGGTTATGGTCTGACATCTAGAAGCTGTCACTATGTTAAATCGTTAAATAGGTTCAATACACTTGAAATTAAGGTATTGGCATGAATTGTAAAAACATAAAAATGCTACTAAGCTTTACTGGCTTATGACACAACAATTCTTACTATTTGTAAAACATCGCTCAGAATGGGTGGTCCAAGCTTATTTCAAGAGCTCTTTTCATCTTGAAATGCCTGTCATTTCAAGAATCTTACCAAGCAAATGTTTCCAGACTTTTTCACTTAATACAAGCAAAAACACCCTGTATTCTTGTTCTTTTTTCAAGTGGCCTTTTTTTTGCAGTGTGTATTGTAATTGTCATTTGTTTCCACACTATATACAATCTCTCACAGGTAATCACTTCTGTATGATTGAATGTTATATAGTCGACATATAAATTACATATAGTCATAAGTATCAACAGGCCTTTACCAAAAAGATGTAAAGGAGTTAACACAGTCTCATGTTGTACTAAACCCTTTTCACAGAGGCCGGGTACTACACTAAAAAAGTGAAGATAATTCTGCTACCTGTGACCTTGTACCTAAGAGTTGCTGACCCATATTTACTATTATGATCGACAGCTAAGTTCATCCTTTAATGATGGCTTCAATGAATGTCTATTCTGTGCATTGCATGCCTACTTTCTTCGCACCCTTCCTAATAATTTCTGATGAAGGACCTTTTTTGTGTTCTGTAGTACAAGGGTTAATCAGGTCGCCCTTGGGTTCCACTGAGAACCCGCCATAAGTGTCAAATCAACCGATTTATGCGCTCCACAGGGCGGGTTACGAGCCATTACTTTGTGCATTGAAAACGAGGAATAATGTCATAATTTATGAGTGAAAGTGGAGGACCTAATGCTAGCGTTTGCCTTGCAGAATAGAATGCTGTGATGATTTTGTTTGGATGGAGCCACTCAACGGAGTGTGTCCTTTTTTGGACTACCTTTCATTGGTTATTACAGCACGCCTCCCAGCCGAAGGGGGCGGGGCATTAGGGGAGGGAGCCTGGTAGGCTATATTATTTGGGTATATTCTAAACAGATTTCTTCTAGTCAGGTGACCAAGGCAGCAGTTGGACTTCTGTCTGGCTCTACAGGGAAATGTCTTTGGCTCATTGTGCGCTATAAAATGCTCAATAATAGTGATTCTCGCGCTATACTTACAACCTTATGCATTCACATTCATAGACATTGCAAGATAATAAAAATGTGGTGGTTCGGTGGCTAGGATGCGGGAATAAGGCAGCCTCCGCTTCACGCCGGGTTACTGCATCAATCTGCTATGATTGTTACATTCTTTGTACACTAGCCTTTCCCTTGTTTTACATGATCTATTCCAACACCATTTTATATGAAAAATGTTGCGTCCTGGATCAATAATGACATAGGGCAGATTATTGATCCAGGACGCACAGTGTAGCATAATTCCATAGGCCCTATGCAATGACGTTTCCTCAGGAGTTATTTGCTTTATTATACAACACTATTCGTTGTTCAGCACTTGTTTTTCCTATTAGGTTGTAAGACGAATGAAGCAGCTTCCAGTCCAACCTACATGCATGGTGCACCTACCAGGGATAGATCCTAACTGCTTGAATCCATATACCCTGCAGATCATAAACTACATCCTTAGAGCAGACTTTGAACCTTTGAAGCGTAGGATAGAAGAAGAGTAGGTTTTTATTATATATAATGAGATAAAACTGTTATGTAATTAAGTAAAAATAAAATTGAAACAGACTAACCGAGGCGAAAATCCTGCACTGTACGGTGACCGGTTCCTCGGTAATGAAGCAAACAAAATGCAAGGCTGGGGCGGTACTGCAGAGGATGCTGGTCAAAATGAATTGTAACCACTCATTCTTCACGTCATCTTATTTGATGACGTAAAGACAGCAACTTCTCGACATGGCGATTAAAGCTAAGCGAACGCCTGCAGCCAACGCTGTAAACAGCTTTGTTTGAGGGCATGGCTCTTATGATCCAACTCCTTGACCATAAAATTTAAGGAAAGCACCCTTGAGGGATCAGGCAAAAATAAAGATTTTTTACTTGATAAACAGATTTTCAATAGAGTGTTATAACTATATTTTCAAAAACACATGGTAACTAGGCTCCACAGCAGAACATCAATGGGCTCCCAACACAACAAGGGTGTCAGGACCAGGGCCACGTCGACTGGTGAGACGGCTCTATGGAGTTCCGGAGACCTGTGCACAGATCAATTGATACAATAAATGATTGACTTTCAGTTGTTTGTTTCTTGATGTTAATGTGAGAACACTGTCACCCTATCTAAAATATAAAAAAAATAGAATATAACCTGATCGTTGGGTTTGGTTTTTCATAGCAGAACAATTCGCACTGCAGGCTGTCTGCTGGCTGGGGGACTAACGGAGGTCACATGACAAGTGAATTTGCTTTTCTGGGAAGTTTTTCCAACCTTGTTAAAGTAGATTCATTGCCTGAAAAACATCTGTTATTCTTAATGGATGAATACAATTTAGCTTGACAGAGCGCGCTCGCGTACACACACACACACACACACACACACACACACACACACACACACACACACACACACACACTTTCTCTCACAGTACTATTAGCTTGGTTCTTTAGCTTGGAGGCACAGATTTATGACTTTACTTAGACTTTCTATTATAATTAAATTACTGACAATCACAGACATGCACAGATGTATTCACGCACACTTGCCAAGAAAGACATTTACACACATACACTCAAACAAGATAACACATACACAGATTATAAATTGCTGTCTCACACACACACACACCTGTCAGTCAAGAATATAGTGGTGGAGAGAGATAGAGGTCAATAAAGGGATGATGACAAGAAGGGAAAGGGTAGATTGGAAGGGCCAAGGTAATGAATAGACACACAGGCCGATCATTAGCGTATTAATTTAGGCCAAAGCCCATCTATTGCCCTTTGTGCATTGCTATTCATTATTTATATTCTACTCCTATGTACTATATTCTACTGTATTCTGGACTTGTGCGTGTGTTCGTTTTTTTGGCCAATGACTCTGACCCTCGTTTCCAGGTAGAATAGTTTATCTTAACAGTGTGCATTACGGACTCCCATGAAGTGTCTGATCACTGCAATATTTTGAATCCTCTGTTATACCAAATAATAATTTGAGTTGTCTAGTGGTACACCATGCCCAAATTATTAAACCATTGTGTCTTATTTGAAACTATTCGGATTCTTTGGGTTTAAAAAAGGGAGACAAAAGTCTCACATACTTCACAATTGGGCGAAACTATGGAAGCATATATGTAGCAAAATTCAAATGGCAATGCAATTTGCAATTATATTATGCATTTGACAATTCATTATGCAATTTCATAATGTAATTTCTAAACACGTTATTCAAAGTGTATTTTAATCTGCAAAGTGACAATGCAATCCTCAATTAAATTTGCAAAAGTTATAACAATGTAAATAGAATAACATTTTGTCAAATTCTTTGAGTTCCTTTATTCAAATTGAAAAGCTATAGCGTCCCCGTGATTGCAATCCACTTCGCCACGCTCCATGTGTTGCGATATTCAAATGACATTTCAATCCGCAAAACAAACGCTTTGCAAAAGATTTGGCAAAACGTTTTGCAAAACGTTTTCCAAAACGTAATCCAAAACGTTTTCCAAAAAGTCAATATGCAAAGAGGCAAACGTATCAGCCAATCAGCGCCTGGGCGGGAACTACGTCACTTGCTCGTAATTTCCTTGCTCACGTTCACTTCTAGTTCGTATGTGTCAGGTCCATGGTCACCGATGGAGATTATTGATACGCTCCGAAGTTTGGCCGATGATGTGGAGAACAATCGTGTTGAAGACAAAGATGCAGTAGATAGAGTGCGTGTTCTGGGAGATAGGATAGACGACTTGCCCCACAGACTGCGGATTCTTTTAAAAAAGGCCTAAAAACCCATCTTTTTAGAAAAGCCTTTGGCTAAACTGCTATTTATTTATTTATTTATTTTTTGTTGCATTTTTCTCTTTTCTTTTAATGTGCATTGTAGCACTTTGAGATCATTGAATTTATATAAAGTGCGTTATAAATAAAATGTATTATTATTATTATTATTATTACGTTTTTACGCCAGTGTGGTAAACACAAAGATTTCCTAAGTGCTACTACAGGCACTGGGTGTGAAACATAGGGTCGGGAGACCCACCGTGGAGATTCCCTTGGAGGCAATAGAAAGTGACGTAGTTCCCGCCCAGACGCTGATTGACTGATACGTTTGCCACTTTGCATATTTACTTTTTGGAAAAAGTTTTGGATTACGTTTTGCCGCAGCCTTATTTACAGAGGCCACATATGTTGGGCCTCTGTTTTAAGGGGGAAGGTGTTGTGTCCCCCTGGTAACTCTTACCATGGGTCCCCCACCACACCCTGTGTGGTGGGGGGGAGGCGCTGTTTTCCCGCTTGGGCCATTTGGCTCTTCCCTTTTGCAGCAGGTGCACCTGATTGGCCTGATTGGCCTATACAAGGAGGAAGACATCCAGCCTTTCGCTCTCTCGCTGCCTGGGTGACAGCAGCTGCTGCGGCCAAACCCTTTTCTTCTTTATTTTTGGTTCTATTGTTAGGGCCTATATTTTGAATAAATACATAGAAACTTGTTCACTGCGTGTCTCCCAATTTGTTATGTCATGCTTGAGCCATGCGGTCAGAACAATCACAAAGCTGAAAGCAAACCCAGTCACAGTCAGAACTGTGAAGATGTGGACCGGCTGAACTGCAGGCCTGCTTAGAGGCCACTGACATGAACAATTTTAAGGAAGCCACAACAAACAGTGATGAATACACAGACACTGTAAGCAGCTATATAGACTGGTGCACCTCAGTTTGTATTCCCTCCTGGACCATTCTGGTTCCATGCAGATATACGCATGAAGATCAGGAGCCGGTGTGCAGCTTTCAAGTCAGGGGCACCGTGGGGTATAAACATGCTCGGTACGAGCTACAAAACTCCATCAGGGTGCACTCACACTAGGCCATCTGGCTGTGGCCGTGGCCGTTTTCACACCTAAACGTGCTCAAATCTGCCAGTGTGAGTGTGGCCAGTCTGGCCAGGCCAGGCCATTAGGCCACTTTGGAGAGGTGTGCTGCTACGGTACGGGCCGCCACGGTACAGATGCTAATGAGCCGACACGGCTACGCACACGCACGGCTACGCAACCTGCGCTGGATGACGTATAGTCCATGCGACGACCATGGACATAATAAAAGCGACGAGCCTACTTTCCCATTAAACGGTAAACATGGCGTCAAGCGGTTCAACTGTGGGTGTGTTCTCTGTGTTGTTGTCCATTGTTGTTAAAACTCTGACTGGCGGCAGATTTTATTATGGTCCATGCAGCAGACGCTTGGTGATGACGTGTTACGATGTGATGACGTATGTACAAGAGCCTACCGTGGCCAGGCCACAGTCGCGGCGGCCAACGGCCACGGCCAGATGGCCTAGTGTGAGTGCAGGCCAGAGAACAATGGGGCCAGTTGAGCACGGTTAGGTGTGAAAACGGCCAACGGCCACGGCGAGATGGCCTAGTGTGAGTGCACCCTCAGAGCGTCCAAAAGAACATACCGTATTGGTCCGAATATAATACGGCCTTTTTTCCCCGCGAAATAGGTCTGAAAAAGTCGGGTCGTCTTATATTCGGGGTCTAGTATTCAGAGTGCAGCTTCTCTTCTTCGCCTCTCCCTTTAAATGTCAATACACATTCGCGGCCGCAGGCGGCGCCAGAAATTGGTTCTGGGAAGAAGTAGTCCAGCGTCCTTAACAACCAGACCGTTACCGGTGTTTAAGGACAGGCTGGCCATTTAGAGACAAGTGGCTCAAAAGTGGGTCAGGTCAATCAACAACAGCGGAGGAGCTATGATGCCAATTTTAAAATAATGGTCTTCAATGAGGCAGAGTCAAGTTACAACTGACAAGCTGCCAAGAAGTTCGGGGTCACGGAGTGTAACGTAACCTGATGGCGAGAACCAAAACAACGTCTCAAAGATGCCAACAGTCAGCGCAAATCCTACCGTGTTCCTCAAAGTGGTCGTTTCAGTGAGGTGTACCGGAGAGTTTTTGAATACGTCAGAGAAAAGGCGCTTTGGGAGGAGCCGGTGGAAGCGGAGCAGCTGGGGAGCGATGACAGCGAGAGCGAACACAGCGGGGCAGAGGACGTGTACATACGGTGTGTGAGAGATAGAGAGACATCGAAGTCGAAGTTTGGCGAATTTTAGTGAAGTTTAGTTAAATATGTGGCCTGTATTTTCTCTGTTATTTAAAAATGTTCACAATGTTGCTTGATTATTGCTTGATATTAATTTTGAATCATGCTGTACATATTTTGCCTTGAAAGTGCCGTGGCCTTTACTGGCATTATTATTAATGTCATTAATATAACAAGTGTTTGATTCACTGTGTTTTTAATATTGTGATTTTTACAAGGCCCGCTACCACAACAGCTTTTTTCCTGCTGCTGTGAGACTTGTAGCAAAGGACATTAACATGGGAGGGAAGTACTTCACCCCACAACTGACAGACTAAATGGACAGTTGATGACCTCATAGTACAATATAAGTGTGCAATTTTAACCTTAAACAATGCTACAATATAATGTGAACATTTTGTGTGCAATAACCTCATGTGTGTTTCTTCTCATCTCAGTGTTCTACACCTCATAGCACAATACAAGTGTGCAATATTAACCTTAAACGGTGCAATAATATAAAGTGAACATTTTTATGTGCAATAACCTCATTTGTGTTTCATCTCAGTGTACAGATCAACTGTTCTACAGTGCAATACAAGTGTGCAATATTAACCTTAAACAGTGCAGTTAGATATTGGGAAAATATGTGTCACATCTCATCTCATTGTACAGTGTTCCCCTTTGTTATTTTATTGTTATTCTATTGTATTATATCTTGCTTTGAGACAGTGTATAGCTTTTGTACAGGGTATTTTAAATCACTTAGCTGCGACTACCACTTATTCTTATACTTAAAAAATAAATAAAATTGTTATTCTTTTTTGTTATAATGCTATCCTCTCTCTCTATATATATATATAATTGTTTTTTATTAAAGAAGCTCACTCATGGAGATTCACGCAAGAATCCCAATGTACCTGTACTGTCTTGTACCTGTGCAAATGGCATACCTGTGCAAATGGGGGGGCTTTCCTCCTGAAGTCCACAATTAGCTCCTTTGCTTTGTCTAGGTTTATTTTATGGTACAGTGGTGTTTTTTTTGGAAGTGTTCAAAATGTTCAAATCTTGTGCACAGTATATGCAACAGCAGAATTTGCACTGTAAACATTTTGGTAACCCTTCCTTTTACAGTCCCCTAATTACTAGGTATTTACCCGGTACATGCATGGTAAATCATAGTGTATTACTGGGTAATTACCACTGGTAATAAGAAGGTAAATACAGAGGTAGTTACCCAGCAAATACATGATAAATCATAGTGTATTACTGGGTAATTACCACTGGTAATAAGAAGGTAGATACAGAGGAATTATCCGGTAAATTATAGTGTATTACTGTGTAATTACCACTGGTAATAAGAAGGTAAATACAGAGGAATTACAGCTGAAGTACTAAGTAAAACCTCCACTATTACCCATCAACTCAACTAAGTAGGGTGTAGTTGTAACTGTTTTAGGTTGGTAATAACTCCGATATTGTGTACTTCCTAGGAAATTAGGCAACCAATTCTTATAAACACCTATCATCCAAGGTTTATGTTGTTAACAGCCCAAGTTTAATGATGTACTATCTAGAAATTAGCATAGTGCTTTCCAATAAAATACTTTTTCTTAGTTATTATTCGTAGCTGCACCCATTTAGAAAGGGTTTATTCGATTTACCACTATGGAATTACTTAACAACCACTGCAGGAACAGTTTTCCTCTAATGTTATGGTACATCTTCTTAAATACTGGGTACAAAGCCGTTTGTTTCCATGGTATTACCATATAATTTATTATAGATACATTCCATTATCCATGCAGTCAAGACAAACTTGTACCATGTACGTTCTGCGACATTACCAAGTAAAACACACCAATTTACCCAGTAATTAAGCTGAAACTGTACTGTAAAAGGAAGCCTCGTTTATTTCCATGGTATTACCAGGTTCTTACCATATAATTTGTAACACATTATTCCCTTTTCCATGCAGTCAACACAAACTTGTGCATGTACGTTCTGCGACGTTACCAAGTAAAACACGACAATTTACCCAGTAATTAAGCTGAAACTGTACTGTAAAAGGAAGCCTCGTTTGTTTCCATGGTACTACCAGGTTCTTACCATATAATTTGTAATACATTATTCCCTTTTCCATGCAGTCAACACAAACTTGTACCATGTACGTTCTGCGACGTTACCAAGTAAAACACGACAATTTACCCAGTAATTAAGCTGAAACTGTACTGTAAAAGGAAGCCTCATTTGTTTCCATGGTATTACCAGGTTCTTACCATATAATTTGTAATACATTATTCCCTTTTCCATGCAGTCAACACAAACTTGTACCATGTACGTTCTGCGACGTTACCAAGTAAAACACGACAATTTACCCAGTAATTAAGCTGAAACTGTGCTGTAAAAGGAAGCCTCGTTTGTTTCCATGGTATTACCAGGTTCTTACCATATAATTTGTAATACATTATTCCCTTTTCCATGCAGTCAACACAAACTTGTACCATGTACGTTCTGCGACATTACCAAGTAAAACACACCAATTTACCCAGTAATTAAGCTGAAACTGTACTGTAAAAGGAAGCCTCGTTTATTTCCATGGTATTACCAGGTTCTTACCATATAATTTGTAACACATTATTCCCTTTTCCATGCAGTCAACACAAACTTGTGCATGTACGTTCTGCGACGTTACCAAGTAAAACACGACAATTTACCCAGTAATTAAGCTGAAACTGTACTGTAAAAGGAAGCCTCGTTTGTTTCCATGGTACTACCAGGTTCTTACCATATAATTTGTAATACATTATTCCCTTTTCCATGCAGTCAACACAAACTTGTACCATGTACGTTCTGCGACGTTACCAAGTAAAACACGACAATTTACCCAGTAATTAAGCTGAAACTGTACTGTAAAAGGAAGCCTCGTTTGTTTCCATGGTATTACCAGGTTCTTACCATATAATTTGTAATACATTATTCCCTTTTCCATGCAGTCAACACAAACTTGTACCATGTACGTTCTGCGACGTTACCAAGTAAAACACGACAATTTACCCAGTAATTAAGCTGAAACTGTGCTGTAAAAGGAAGCCTCGTTTGTTTCCATGGTATTACCAGGTTCTTACCATATAATTTGTAATACATTATTCCCTTTTCCATGCAGTCAACACAAACTTGTACCATGTACGTTCTGCGACGTTACCAAGTAAAACACGACAATTTACCCAGTAATTAAGCTGAAACTGTACTGTAAAAGGAAGCCTCGTTTGTTTCCATGGTACTACCAGATTCTTACCATATAATTTGTAATACATTATTCCCTTTTCAATGCAGTCAACACAAACTTGTACCATGTACGTTCTGCGACATTACCAAGTAAAACACGACAATTTACCCAGTAATTAAGCTGAAAATGTGCTGTAAAAGGAAGCCTCGTTTGTTTCCATGGTATTACCAGGTTCTTACCATATAATTTGTAATACATTATTCCCTTTTCCATGCAGTCAACACAAACTTGTACCATGTACGTACTGCGACGTTACCAGGTAAAACATGACAATTTACCCATTAATTAAGCTGAAACTGTACTGTAAAAGGAAGCCTTGTTTATTTCCATGGTATTACCAGGTTCTTACCATATAATGTGTAATGCAATATTCCCTTTTCCATGCAGTCAAGACAAACTTGTACCATGTACGTTCTGCGACATTACCAAGTAAAACACACCAATTTACCCAGTAATTAAGCTGAAACTGTACTGTAAAAGGAAGCCTCGTTTATTTCCATGGTATTACCAGGTTCTTACCATATAATTTGTAACACATTATTCCCTTTTCCATGCAGTCAACACAAACTTGTGCATGTACGTTCTGCGACGTTACCAAGTAAAACACGACAATTTACCCAGTAATTAAGCTGAAACTGTACTGTAAAAGGAAGCCTCGTTTGTTTCCATGGTACTACCAGGTTCTTACCATATAATTTGTAATACATTATTCCCTTTTCCATGCAGTCAACACAAACTTGTACCATGTACGTTCTGCGACGTTACCAAGTAAAACACGACAATTTACCCAGTAATTAAGCTGAAACAATACTGTAAAAGGAAGTCTCGTTTGTTTCCATGGTATTACCAGGTTCTTAACATATAATTTGTAATACATTATTCCCTTTTCAATGCAGTCAACACAAACTTGTACCATGTACGTTCTGCGACATTACCAAGTAAAACACGACAATTTACCCAGTAATTAAGCTGAAACTGTACTGTAAAAGGAAGCCTCGTTTGTTTCCATGGTACTACCAGGTTCTTACCATATAATTTGTAATACATTATTCCCTTTTCCATGCAGTCAACACAAACTTGTACCATGTACGTTCTGCGACGTTACCAAGTAAAACACGACAATTTACCCAGTAATTAAGCTGAAACTGTACTGTAAAAGGAAGCCTCGTTTGTTTCCATGGTATTACCAGGTTCTTACCATATAATTTGTAATACATTATTCCCTTTTCCATGCAGTCAACACAAACTTGTACCATGTACGTTCTGCGACGTTACCAAGTAAAACACGACAATTTACCCAGTAATTAAACTGAAACTGTGCTGTAAAAGGAAGCCTTGTTTGTTTCCATGGTATTACCAGGTTCTTACCATATAATTTGTAATACATTATTCCCTTTTCCATGCAGTCAACACAAACTTGTACCATGTACGTTCTGCGACGTTACCAAGTAAAACACGACAATTTACCCAGTAATTAAGCTGAAACTGTACTGTAAAAGGAAGCCTCGTTTGTTTCCATGGTACTACCAGATTCTTACCATATAATTTGTAATACATTATTCCCTTTTCAATGCAGTCAACACAAACTTGTACCATGTACGTTCTGCGACATTACCAAGTAAAACACGACAATTTACCCAGTAATTAAGCTGAAAATGTGCTGTAAAAGGAAGCCTCGTTTGTTTCCATGGTATTACCAGGTTCTTACCATATAATTTGTAATACATTATTCCCTTTTCCATGCAGTCAACACAAACTTGTACCATGTACGTACTGCGACGTTACCAAGTAAAACATGACAATTTACCCAGTAATTAAGCTGAAACTGTACTGTAAAAGGAAGCCTTGTTTATTTCCATGGTATTACCAGGTTCTTACCATATAATGTGTAATGCATTATTCCCTTTTCCATGCAGTCAAGACAAACTTGTACCATGTACGTTCTGCGACATTACCAAGTAAAACACACCAATTTACCCAGTAATTAAGCTGAAACTGTACTGTAAAAGGAAGCCTCGTTTATTTCCATGGTATTACCAGGTTCTTACCATATAATTTGTAACACATTATTCCCTTTTCCATGCAGTCAACACAAACTTGTGCATGTACGTTCTGCGACGTTACCAAGTAAAACACAACAATTTACCCAGTAATTAAGCTGAAACTGTACTGTAAAAGGAAGCCTCGTTTGTTTCCATGGTACTACCAGGTTCTTACCATATAATTTGTAATACATTATTCCCTTTTCCATGCAGTCAACACAAACTTGTACCATGTACGTTCTGCGACGTTACCAAGTAAAACACGACAATTTACCCAGTAATTAAGCTGAAACTGTACTGTAAAAGGAAGCCTCGTTTGTTTCCATGGTATTACCAGGTTCTTACCATATAATTTGTAATACATTATTCCCTTTTCCATGCAGTCAACACAAACTTGTACCATGTACGTTCTGCGACGTTACCAAGTAAAACACGACAATTTACCCAGTAATTAAGCTGAAACTGTGCTGTAAAAGGAAGCCTCGTTTGTTTCCATGGTATTACCAGGTTCTTACCATATAATTTGTAATACATTATTCCCTTTTCCATGCAGTCAACACAAACTTGTACCATGTACGTTCTGCGACGTTACCAAGTAAAACACGACAATTTACCCAGTAATTAAGCTGAAACTGTACTGTAAAAGGAAGCCTCGTTTGTTTCCATGGTATTACCAGGTTCTTACCATATAATTTGTAATACATTATTCCCTTTTCAATGCAGTCAACACAAACTTGTACGTTCTGCGACATTACCAAGTAAAACACGACAATTTACCCAGTAATTAAGCTGAAAATGTGCTGTAAAAGGAAGCCTTGTTTGTTTCCATGGTATTACCAGGTTCTTACCATATAATTTGTAATACATTATTCCCTTTTCCATGCAGTCAACACAAACTTGTACCATGTACGTACTGCGACGTTACCAAGTAAAACATGACAATTTACCCAGTAATTAAGCTGAAACTGTACTGTAAAAGGAAGCCTTGTTTATTTCCATGGTATTACCAGGTTCTTACCATATAATGTGTAATGCATTATTCCCTTTTCCATGCAGTCAACACAAACTTGTACCATGTACGTTCTGCGACGTTACCAAGTAAAACACGACAATTTACACAGTAAGTAAGCTGAAACTGTACTGTAAAAGGAAGCCTAGTTTGTTTCCATGGTATTACCAGGCTCTTACCATATAAGTTGTAACTGGTTATTCCCTTTTCCATGCAATCAACACAAACCATATATGTTCTGCAACATCGTTCACCAGTAGTTAAGCACTTTAATTGTTGTTATAAAACCCCAAACCACTGTTGATGAAAGGCATATTAAAATTAAACAAAATCAAAGGCTTATCTTTCAAACAATGCATATCTCACAAACAGGCACTGAACACTGAAGAAATCTGACAAAAAAAAGAGCCGTCCACATCAACTCAATTTAAATGTTACTGATGGTGTTTTCATAAAACACATGACATTGTTATGGCAAGTGACCACAAGGAAGAGTGCTTCAACCTCTTCCATTTGAATAAGCGGTGAATGCCATGCAGCAATCTTCCTATGGGAGCATCTTTGTGGTCATTCGCAAACCAATGAGTCCACTCGATGAATGAGAGATGACTCTTTAGTGTCTTCTCTGTGAGGTATCCCTGCAGTCTCCACATCTGGGATTTGAAGGCTGACCAAGACCTGACCAGGTACCTCCAAATCACCCCTTCCATACTGTAATAAAGAATCAAAAGACAAGAAAATAAACATTAGGACTGTCAATTAATTAACATTCCTAGAACATGTAGAACTCAAAGACTAGTTTGTTTATTAGTTTAAAAAAGGATGCTGGTCCTCTGGCCATTGTGTTTGGTCATATTGAAAAGAGAAAAAGGCATAGCCATAAATACAGTTAATAGGACGGGAGGGGACAGGCTGTTAGCTCCGGTTAGCACTTTAGCATCGAGCTAGCGGAGCTTCTGTCATTCAAATAACTCGGACATGTTGTTTAAAACCTATAACACCCAATTTATTAAAATATCCGGATTTAATCGGGCTCTCTCCCATAAGTACAGTTAATAGGACGGGAAGAGACAGGCTCTGTTAGCCCCGGTTACCGCGATGCTAAAGAGCAGCTCTACCGGAGCATGCCACCTCAACAGGTGCAAGTAAGCCTCCGGTTTTATATTCGCCGGATATTCGGTTTACCACCCAATCGGATTCATCAACATAAGTGCTATACATTACGGGCTTATGCTGCTATCCATTTTGATGGTAGGCTGGTACGAACGACCAGCTTCAGCGAGAACGTGACGTATTTCCCTTGCTCCAGCCTTCCAGTTTGCTATTTGTGTCCGACGAGTTTAAGAAGAATAAACTCCAGTGATAAATAATCCAGTGTATAATGGTTGCCAGCCTTTACAGAAACATTAACATTGCAAGCCTTTTACATTGTAATAATATTTTGCCATTTTCGCCAATTTTTATTTCAACAAGTGCTGTCGTGTTTCTGTCGAGCCACGAGGGGTAGTAGCGGGCTAGTCGTCATTAGCAACATAGCCTCTTTGGCAAACCAGCTTGAAAACACAACTTTACATTGAATTTCACGCAAAGCAAGACCATAAATTGGTGACCGGATTAAAGCAGCAATGAAATCAAGTGTGTAAGAGGATTTAAAATCGACATTACAACCCCCAACGTGGTACAAATACAAAGAAAATACAGCTCAATCCCCATTGACTATGGGCGCAGCCATCTTGTTTGCTAGTTGTACAGATCTGCTCGCTCTACTTTGAAAGCGACGAGATACTACGACCGAAAGGGGGCGTGGCTCAGTGAAATGCCGCAAGAAAGCTGGGAGATTGGCGACTTTACCACTTCGTACATCCAAATGGATAGCAGCATTAGTATGTTGAGGACGGTTTAGGACGGCGTTTCCTGAAACCATGGTAACGTCTCTGCCAACAGTCGGTGAGTGTAATTTGTTGACGGCCCCTAAAACAGGTAGCAGCCAGAACGTAAATGACGTTGTTGCGACAACATGTGTTTGTGATTTTTCGCGATAGGGTGTCCTAAACCGTCCTCAACATACTAAGCCCGTAATTTATTGCACTTATGTTGATGAATCCGATTGGGTGGTAAACCGAATATCCGGCGAATATCAAACCGGAGGCTAACTTGCACCTGTTGAGGTGGCATGCTCCGGTAGAGCTGCTCTTTAGCATCGCGCTAACCGGGGCTAACAGAGCCTGTCTCTTCCCGTCCTATTAACTGTACTTATGGGAGAGAGCCCGATTAAATCCGGATATTTTAATAAATTGGGTGTTAAAGGTTTTAGACAACATGTCCGAGTTATTTGAATGACAGAAGCTCCGCTAGCTCGATGCTAAAGGGCTAACCGGAGCTAACGGCCTGTCCCCTCCCGTCCTATTAACTGTATTCATGGCTATGCCTTTTTCTCTTTTCAATATGACCAAACACAATGGCCAGAGGACCAGCATCCTTTCTTAACTGATAAACAAAATAATCTTTGAGTTCTACATTTTCTAGAAATGTTCATTAATTGACAGTCCTAATGTTTATTTTCTGTCTTCTGATTCTGGAAGGGGAGATTTGGAGGTACCTGGTCAGGTCTTGGTCAGCCTTCAAATCCCAGATGTGGAGAATGCATGGATACCTCACAGAGAAGACACTAAAGAGTCATCTCTCATTCATCGAGTGGACTCATTGGTTTGCGAATGACCACAAAGATGCTCCCATAGGCAGATTGCTGCATGGCATTCACCACTTATTCAAATTGTAGAGGTTGAAGCAGTCTTCCTTGTGGTCACTTGCCATAACACTGTCATGTGTTTTATGAAAACACCATCAGTAACATTTAAATTGAGTCGATGTGGACGGCTCTTTTTTTTGGCCAATTTCTTCAGTGTTCAGTGCCTGTTTGTGAGATATGCATTTGTTTGAAAGATAAGCCCTTGATTTTGTTTAATTTTAATGTCTTTCATCAACAGTGGTTTGGGGTTTTATAATAACAATTAAAGTGCTTAACTACTGGTGAACGATGTTGCAGAACATATATGGTTTGTGTTGATTGCATGGAAAAGGGAATAACCAGTTACAACTTATATGGTAAGAGCCTGGTAATACCATGGAAACAAACGAGGCTTCCTTTTACAGTACAGTTTCAGCTTAATTACTGGGTAAATTGGTGTGTTTTAATTGGTAACGTCGCAGAACGTACATGGTACAAGTTTGTGTTGACTCCATGGAAAAGGGAATAATGTATTACAAATTATATGGTAAGAACCTGGTAATACCATGGAAACAAACAAGGCTTCCTTTTACAGTACAGTTTCAGCTTAATTACTGGGTAAATTGTCGTGTTTTACTTGGTAACGTCGCAGAACGTACATGGTACAAGTTTGTGTTGACTGCATGGAAAAGGGAATTATGTATTACAAATTATATGGTAAGAACCTGGTAATACCATGGAAACAAACGAGGCTTCCTTTTACAGTACAGTTTCAGCTTAATTACTGGGTAAATTGGTGTGTTTTACTTGGTAACGTCGCAGAACGTACATGGTACAAGTTTGTGTTGACTGCATGGAAAAGGGAATAATGTATTACAAATTATATGGTAAGAACCTGGTAATACCATGGAAACAAACGAGGCTTCCTTTTACAGTACAGTTTCAGCTTAATTACTGGGTAAATGGTCGTGTTTTACTTGGTAACGTCGCAGAACGTACATGGTACAAGTTTGTGTTGACTGCATGGAAAAGGGAATAATGTATTACAAATGATATGGTTAGAACCTGGTAATACCATGGAAACAAACGAGGCTTCCTTTTACAGTACAGTTTCAGCTTAATTACTGGGTAAATTGTCGTGTTTTACTTGGTAACGTCGCAGAACGTACATGGTACATGTTTGTGTTGACTGCATGGATAATGGAATCTATTATAAATTATATGGTAAGAACCTGCTAATACCATGGAAACAAACGGCTTTGTACCCAGTATTTAAGAAGATGTACCATGACACTAGAGGAAAACTTCCTGCAGAGGTTGGTACCAGGTAAGTAATTCCATAGTGGTAAATCGACTAAACCCTTTCTAAATGGGTGTAGCTATGAATAATAACTAAGAAAAAGTATTTTATTGGAAAGCACTATGCTAATTCCTAGATACATCATTAAATTTGGGCTGTTACCAACATAAACCTTGGATAATAGGTGTTTATAAGAATTGGTTGTCTAATTTCCTAGGAAGTACACAATATCTGAGTTATTACCAACCTAAAACAGTTACAACTACACGCTACTTAGTTGAGTTGATGGGTAATAGTGGAGGTTTTACTTAGTACTTCAGCATTAATTCCTCTGTATTTACCTTCTTATTACCAGTGGTAATTACACAGTAATACACTATAATTTACCGGATAATTCCTCTGTATTTACCTTCTTATTACCAGTGGTAATTACCCAGTAATACACTATGATTTACCGGGTAACTACCTCTGTATTTACCTTCTTATTACCAGTGGCAATTACCCAGTAATACACTATGATTTACCATGTATGTACCGGGTAAATACCTAGTAATTAGGGGACTGTAAAAGGAAGGGTTACCGAGGAAGGTACGTTTTAATTATATTTCTATTTCATTTTTATTATTAGTTTATTTTGCTCTGACACACTGGCACATGTCATTAGGGGTCCAAGCCAACAGGTTGGCTTGGACGCGTTGTTTTTGTAAGGATTTTTAATTAATGCTTTATTGTATTTTCAGTGACCCTCTGGAGATTGATAAACAGGCCATTGGAATGAATCACCACGAATGAGAAGATGAAGGCATCTTCTGTGTAACTCAAACTGTGAATAAAAATGTTTTTTGCTTGTCGGTTGATGCTGACAGTAGATTTTGATTCGATTTTGATTTGATTCAATTTATTTCAGACATTTCAAAAAATGCAAATCAAAATAAAAAGCATGAAAATACAATAAACATGGTGTTTAAATTATTCTACAAAAAAGAAAAACAAATTACATACATTGATATGATATGCCTGAAAAGGAGTAGGAAGAGGTATACACTTATTTAAACCTACCCCTTTTCCAAAGCTCACAAAATAATTTATATTTGCTTATTGTGTTTCTTATAATCTCTATACAATCCATCTATACAATTGGCAATACTATATTTGATATTTACAATTCATACATATATACAACTTGATATACTATGATTTTTTATAATTTATCTATTTATACAATGGATATATCGATATCTATCTATACATATAAATATTTATACAATCAATATATATATATATACAATCCATATATCTATATCTATATATACATACAAATAATCATACAATTATATGCACAATATTTGCACTTTAAATATATGCAATCCTTTTTTATACATATATATATATTCATTTTTTTCAATTATGAATTATTATTTTTTTATATATTTTCACTCTGTAATATTTTAAGTCATTTATTAACTCAAATCAACGTATCCATTCATAAATAAGTCCTCATTGGTGTAAAATTAACTCTGCCAAAAATCGCATTTATCCTCCTGAGCGAAGAATAATTAATATGTAGTTACATAGGACGGGTAAGCTTCATGGAGGCTTCCATGTTCTTCCGGTCTATGAACTGCCGAGAGGGACAAAAATTACTACGTGGTACAGGAAATGCAAACGCGTTTTCATTCTGAGCCAGCATGAATGATGACTGAAATAATTCACTATCTTGCTCGAGGAATAATTACTCATACATCATTAGCTTACACTAATGATTCAATGCAGTTTGAAATTTGTTTGAAATAACGAACCTCATCATCACTCGAATGACTCGATGAGGTAGTATTGGATGTCATGACACGGCTTCTAGGCACATACTGCCCACCGTAGTTTTTGAACAAGCGAGCACTATTAGTTTGAATGCAATATACAATTGTACCACTAGATGGGAGTATTTTTTACACAGTGTCCCTTTAAATCTCCCTCATCCCTGTACCTTTTGAATCTTTGTACCTTTTTTAAACTGGATCATGTTTGGACATTGCTTTAGCTCCGTGCTCATACCATTCCACAGTTTCACACCACCAATTGAGATGCATCGACATTTTAAAGTCGTGTGAACAGCTAGTTTGAGACGCTTTGAGACGCTGTTCCCTCAAATTATAACCCCCCTCTCTGTCAAAAAAAAGTTTTGGAATGAATACCCGGTAGCAGTTTTTTTCCCTGCTTCAAACATGATTTGTGCCACCAGGACATTTGTATCAACCTTATGTGAACTTTATGGTAAGGGAATGTAAAAACAGGAGGTTGTTGTGATCATAATATCCTGCTTTATTGATTATTCTTATGGCTTGTTTTTGAAGTGTGACTAGTGGTAGCAGTGAGATTTTGTAAGTGTTCCCCCAGACCTCCACACAGTAATTTATATAAGGCAAGATCATTGAACAGTAGAGAATATGAAATGATTTTTGATCCAATATATGCTTTGCTTCACGCAGGACTGAGATACTTCGTGACAGTTTAGATTTACCATGTTTTATGTGAGGTTTCCAGCTGAGCTTGTGGTCTATTGTAACACCCAGGAATTTATTTACCTACACTCTTTCAATATTAACACCATCTATCTTAACATTTATGTCATTATTTAAATTACAATTTCCAAACAACATGATTTTTGGTTTGATTAGATTCAATGATCATTTATTATTGTCAAACCACTTTTTTAACTTGCTCATTTCAGATGTAATTAATTTCAGAAGCTGCTGCAAGTCCTCTCCCGTACAACAAAATATTTGTGTCATCTGCAAATAACACAAATTGTAAAATATTTGATGTTTTACATATATTATTGATGTAGAGAATAAAAAGACTTGGCCCCAACACTGACCCCTGGGGGACACCACAAGAAATGTCCAAACAAGATGACGTGTATTCACCAATCTTCACAAACTGTTACTGTTCTAATTGATTGATTAATCCGTCCTGATTTATGGTATCAAATGCCTTTTTGAGATCAATAAAAACACCAGCTGCATAATTATTTTGGTCTAAGGAAGTTGGGACTTTTCAACTAGCTCAATGTCTGCTAATGAAGAGGATCGGTTGGGTCTGATCCATATTGGCTGTCAGTTAGTAAATTTCACTTATTGATGAATTTGTTTGTCAGCAAAGAGTTTAAGATTTTTGAAAATTGAGGAAGCAGTGAAACATGACTGTCATTTTTGAAGTGCGGTTCGTCTCAAGTTTTGTACAGCGATTTTTTTTGCAATTTCTATTTTTCTTGGGAATTTAGCAGTTGTAAATGATAAGTTACAGATGTGCGGAAGTGTTTTTGCAATTTCACTCAATGACATCTTTAACTATTCTCATGTCAATGTCATTAAAGTCAGTAGAAGTTTTGTTTTTACATTTATGAACAATCTCTATGCAATCATAATTATTACTGTGCAGATAAGCAGCCCAGGTCAGCCCGCAAGATGCAAGGCTGACCAATTGATGGCTCAGAGTTACCTTTGAGTCCGAGCCACACCAAATACCTGCTCCGTGAAGGAGGGTCCCGCTGCCACATTCAAGCGGTAGAATCTGGTGAACGGGGAGTGGGAGGACCAAGGGGCTGCTTTGCATATGGTTGCAAGAGAGGCTCCCCGCCACAAAGCCCAAGAAGTCGACACGCTGCGGGTTGAGTGTTCTCGAATCCTGGAGGGTGCCCAAAAGGGTGTAACCTTGCTGGATGGTGTCCACACCCCATTGAGAAGGTCAACACTTCAGCAGTGGTCTGACCAAGCAACTAGTGTGAAAACACACAAAGAGCTGGTCTGACTTTCTTAGCGGCTTAGTGCGCCGTATATACTCAGACAGGGCCCTTACCGGGCAGAGTGCTAGCTGGTCCGCTGCTGAGACAGCAGCAGACTGCAGCTCATGCTTTGGGACAGATGGAAGTCAGACAGGACCTTGGGCAAGAAGGCTGGGTTGGAGCAAAGAACCCCCTTCGACCCTTCCGGAGAAAAAGTACAGAAGTCCCTGTGGATGGACAGCGCATGGAGCTCGCATGGACCTGTATTTTTTGATATTCTTTTATTTTACTTACACAGTTTAGGTGTCAAAGAATTGCTGCCGACCCAGTTCCGAGCAAAGCGCTGGGCTATCTGGGATTGGTAGCAAGCTGGAACAATGTGCAACCGCCTTCAGCTCGCCGAAGGGAGCTGTAGGCGTCGCACAGTGCGTGAGTCGTGGGTTTCAAGTACGATACACTGTCAAGACTCTCATAGCTTTGCTTTCAGCCAGGGAGCGGAGTAAACACAGTATGGCTATGGAAAAGGTGTCGGACAATCAAACTCGCCAGCTGCTTAGGCGAGAGCTCCTACGTTGGTCAGCAGCAGCCCTCTACACCGCAGCGACGCACCGATAAGGAGTGGGACACCGGCCTTGGTAGGACTTCTGTAACCCCACGGAAATGTTTGTCACCTTGCCTCTAGCGGACCGAAGCCACTGCCAGGCGAGGGACCTGAAGCCAACGCGTGAGTCGTGGATTGCGCGTACAATACGTTGGTGAAACTACCAAGCCAAAAAGGATCTTTCTTCTCACCTTATCTGGGTTAGGCTACGCGATCCAAGGAGGCTGCCCGCCGACAGACTCCCAAAACCCTGGTAAGCGGATACCAATGCGAGCTGGAGGGAGTCGCAGAGTCTGAAATGACATGAGTTAGTGTGGCAAAACAGGAAACAGACAAATGAAAAACTAAAGCCTTGCTGAAGTTGTGACATTATGTTAAATGGTTGTGAAAATTGACCTAAATATTCCTTAATGTTGTGGAAATTTGCATACAGGCTTCTACTGTTGAAATGAATGATTGATAGTTTCTGATCTCCCCTTAAACCCGAGCGCCCCCGGGGGCGGGGGCAGCTGCGCCAACGTGTGCTGTAAACAGCTGTAAACAGCACCACCATGCTCCAACATGTCCATGGTGCATACCCACGTAACGGGAAGAAGCTCGGCTAAAAGCCCATGATAACCATTTTTACCTAAACAAAACACAATTCTAACACCAAGCAACTGAATGAGCCCATAGCAAAACACGCAAAACGTTCATGTTTTCATACTGTCCGCCGCCGATTTCGCTACTTCAGGCCACCCACACAAACTATATGTCACATGAAAGCTGAGGCTTCACAGATTCCAATGATATCACTGCCATCACTCTACGACATAAACTCACTGAACTAGCAGCCAAAGAAGAGCAAAATAAATAAACAAATAAAAAACGTTATACAATGTGATTCTTTTGATTGTCGAATTGTGTTTTTTTACATGGATTTGGGTCCCTCGATTTGACTGTCCCTCGACTCTATTGGCTCTGGTGGTTCGATAGAGGGGTCAATCATCCAAATTGACCAATGGATACCCAAGATATCTTCCCGCATTTGACTGGCAGGTCAATAATTTAGCATAATTCGCGCTAGAAGCGCCGAGAACTTTCTGACACTCCGGCTGGATAGAGACGTACGCTCCTACTACACGCTAATTACAGAGTTTCGATCTATTGTTAGCTAGTATTTAGCCAGTTATTTTTTATTTTCTTAACTTTTTCTTCTATCTGCTATTATTTTAAAATAAATAATGGCAGGTAGGAGAAAGACTTACACCTTTGCGGAGGCATTCAGTATCATCACTTGCGACAGTGGGGCTGCTCTAGTCCCTCTCGAGTCGTCGTCTGACGACAGTGACTTGCTGTTGCCCGAACTGGACACGGACAACAGTAGGGTGACCAGATTTGAGTTTGTGAAAAAGAGGACACTTCGTCGCGGGGGGGGGGGGGGGGGGGGGGGGGGGGGGGCGAAAACATGGGTATTTTTTCTTTAGTTCGTCCGTGAACTTACATTTACGTTTAGGTTGAGGTTGACGCTGCAGACAGTGGCGATCCTAGGTCCAATTGCGCCCCGGGCAATGGGGGGGGGGGGGGGGGGGGGGGGTTGTATCGTGAGCCTACGTACTTCAGTGGGGGTTTCATTCCGTCTATACACGGCACCTTCTCAACGAGCACATGAGATCGGTCGCCCAATGACAGACTCTCTCTACAGTCAGCTCGCGCAAGAAGGTGGAACGTAAGGGAGATACCATTTCCAGAACTTGGAAGGCCGTAATAACCATAGACATATACAATGGTAATAACTAGTAGGTTATGTGAAAGACCCAGAAACACAAATATGCGACGAGGCAAAAAAAAATAAAAAGATAATAACAATAATATATATATTTATTTATTTTTGCGACGAGGCAAAATACCGGACGTTTTTGGAATCCCTGCCGGACGCATTTTTTAGGTCTCGAAAAGAGGACATGTCCGGGAAAAAGAGGACGTCTGGTCACCCTAGACAACAGTGATTCAGAATATCGAATTCCATCACCTGAAAGGTATGTAATCTCTGTTTTCGATTACTTATTGATTTGGTGTCAAATTAACGATCTATCTACCTTATTAGATATTATCTGTATCGATCACCCTACTCACTCTACTCATTCCAAACACTCACTACCGGTACTCCTTGCCTTATATTTATATTTATGATATTATCATTATCAATATTTTGTACATAGTATATTTGACACTATCTCTATCCTTTCTTCTCTTTATTCCTTTTTTTTTTTATAGTGGTGTGTGTGTGTGTGTGTGTGTGTGTGTGTGTGTGTGTGTGTGTGTGTGTGTGTGTGTGTGTGTGTGTGTGTGTGTGTGTGTGTGTGTGTGTGTGTGTGTGGCATTGTTGAGAGGACCTAGCAAACCAAACATTGCTGTGCAAGTGATAAATAAACTTGGATTTGATTTATTATCCTGCAATGAATTTAGTAAATGCACACACTCAAACTGGTGCAAACTGGATTGTTAGTTGACTTCCCCAGTACAGGTCTTGTTTACCCCAACATATTGTTACTTGTCTGTTTGAAGTTACATTCTTTTCTTTCTTCTTCTTGGGTTCCACAGCGATGATGATGCCGATTATGAGCCACCTTCATCCACTGCTCCTGCTCCAGCGTCAGCCCCCCCACCTCCCCCACGGCCATCAACAACTACCCCCACCTCTGAGCCAAAGAAAGAAAAATCCACTAGACTTGCTTCTGCTCCCCTTCCTCAGCCATGCTCTTCCTCATCGGATTCTGACTCACCTGAAGAAACACGACACAAAAAAAAAGGGAAAGCATCATACAAATCGGCAATTGTGCAAATCCTCAGAAGCGTAGTCGAGGTGGGTCTGCCACTTCAAGAGTGAGAGATGATGAAGGAAGCTGGCACAACAGAGAGGAGAAAGACAAAAGACCAGTCCCACTCAGGTTCATGCCAGCCATGGTCCCTGGCCCCACATTTGACACCACCGCATCATGGTCTCCCCTTTCACTTTTCCAGCTGTTTTTTAGCGCTTCTATAGTCCGTACTCTCATTGACAACATCAATGCCAACGCTGCCAGGAGATTACAGGCTGGAATGAAGTTTGTTTGGAAAGTGCTGACGGTTAGCGATTTTTATATTTTCATGGCCATTATAATTTTCTCAGGTCTTGTAAAAGTGCATCATAGAGCGGACTACTGGAGAAGGCAATGGCCATATAACTTCCACTTCCCCAGTGAAAATATGACACGGGACCGCTTTGAAGCCATCTTGTGGTCGCTGCACCTGAGCAACCCAACAGAAGATGAGGACAACGAGCGCAAGAAGAACACTGCCGAATATGACAGACTTTTCAAAATCAAGCCCTTGTAAACCGAGATAGTGACTGCCTGCCAAGCACATTTCCAGCCCTATCAGAACATCTCCATCGATGAGAGAATGGTGGCAACCAAGGCCCGCAACAGTATGAAGCAGTACATGAAGGACAAGCCCACAAAGTGGGGGTACAAACTGTTTGTGCTCGCGGACGCCTCAACTGCCTACACTTGGAACTTCTTTGTGTACAAGGGTAAGAGTGAGTTCAACCCAGGCCAGGGTCTGAGCTACTCCTCAGTAATGGACCTTTTGCCATTCCCTCTACTCGGTGGGGGCTACACATTGTTCACAGACAATTTTTACACCAGCCCTGCCCTCTTTCAGGATTTATCCAAAAAAGACTTTGGTTGTTGTGGGACCATAAGGAAGAATCGGATTGGCTTTCCACACACTCATCAGAATGACTTTCCCAAAAAGCCAGAGAGGGGAGATGTGCGGTGGATAAGGAAAGACAAACTCCTGTTTGTAAAGTGGATGGACACCCGTGAAGTGACCATGTGCTCTACAGTGCACGAAGCCTTCAGTGGACAGACAGTCAGACGAAACGTGAAAGAGGATGGTGTGTGGCGCAAAAAGTCTATTCCCGTTCCCGGCGCTGTAGCTGACTACAATCAAAGCATGGGCGGTGTGGATTTATCTGATGCTTTGATAATAAAACGATGAAATGGTATAAGACTTTTTTTTACCATTTTATGGACATTGCAGTGGTCAACAGTTTCCTTCTCCAGAAGGAGCTGTACAAGATCAGGAATGACCCCACCATGAGAAAGCCACACAGCCAAAAGACTTTCAGGGAGCAGCTAGCTGCAGAAATGCTGGTGTTTGCTGAAGGCTCAGTACCACCACCACCACCACCAACACCACCACCACACAGTCAAGGAGGTACTGCAGGATGTGCCAGGATGCTGGCATCCTAAGGGTGAAGACGCCTGTGTACTGCAGGAAGTGCCAGGTCCCTTTGTGCTTCACTTCCAAAAATAACTGCTTCCAGCAGTGGCATGACAGCCCTTAGCGTATATAGTTAGTTTTAGTTAGTTAGTTATATTTGTTCAAAGTTGCTGCCAGCCTGTTTATATATATATATGTATATATATATATATATATATATATATATATATATATATATATATATATATATCTTTATCCCTATTGATTGTAGTTTTTAGCTGTGTTTTTTTCATATAATTGTTTTTATTCCAATATATCTGCTCCAGTTGGAGTCAAACTTCATTTCTTAGTGTATATAGTTAGTTAGTTATATTTGTTCAAAGTTGCTTCCAGCGAGTTTATATATATATCTTTATCCCTTGTGATTGTAGTTTTTAGCTGTGTTTTTACCATTGTTTTTACCGTTTTATTATATATTGTTCTCAAATATATCTGCTCCAGTTGGAGTCAAACTTCATTTCGATTGTATGGTTTTCTTTGACTGGGAAAATGTACAGAGGTCTGGGTGAATTTTCAAAACAAGTCAAAACTATTGAATTTGGATGGAATGAATACCTATAGTGATATGTCAGTGAAATAAAATTAGTTTTACAGTCTGGTACCTTAGAAAGGTCAAATGGCACTGATGGTGCCCAAAAGGCACCTTTTAGTCCGTCTGGACCTACCTGTACTAAAACCTCTCTAAAATCCCTTTATTCACTTTATTGGCATTTATCCTGGAACAGGGTACTCATCAGATGTTGTTACATGTTTCCCTAAAGGTTCTGGGCTACTATCCCATAGTTTCAAGGTGGTATTCACTCTAAATAATGTGTTTTCTCTAGACGAAAATTGAAAATTGACATTTCCTACTATGTTCTAGCTGAATTTACTCTGACACAGTAACATCTATATTGATTCTGACACTTCTGCAGCCACCTCACAGGTGTTACCTTCTTTTTGAAACCAACTTTATTCATGTAGCCCTTGTAGTTGTGGAGGCATACTCTATTCATCATGGGCATGTCATTTCGGGCAGGAGGCCTGTGAAATAGGTCTTATTGTACTGTCCATCTGTGTAATAGCCGCAGTCGGCATTGATGTTAAAGAATAAGTTATTTTCCGGGTGTGGTAGAAATTAACCATACATTCTATGTTAAACTATGATTATTATTAGGCCTACATATCATATATATACTTTAATAGTGGAAAAGAGCTGATCCATTTTAGCCTAGATGTTATGGGCCATGTGGCACATCAGTCAGAAAGTCCAGTCTACTCCCATTTTGATGTACTCTCTGAAGACAATGCTTACATTCACACGTGTGCATCATCTCTGTTTGTATAAGGATAATATATGTTCTAAGGTCACATTGGGACTCAGAAGACATAAGAGAATGCTGACATCCACACAGTATGACCCTGATGGGAAATTCTATATTTGAGGAAAGTCCAACTTTGTATTGTGTAAGAATCGGGGATATAAGGAGCTGTCCGGGATTCATTCGGGAGTGTGTATTCGCGGATACCATTCAGCTTTGTTGTCTCTCGTTTGCGGGTGGCAATAAACTCTCCATCTATACTTGACCTGGACTCCCCGATTCCTCTTTGCTTATAGCTAGTTGAAGTGAATTAGATCAGTTGTTATTAGAAATCCCACCACACGGGTCGATATTGTCTTCAATGTCTTGTAAATTGTACTCTGTATATTTGAATGTTTCAAGTTCCACTTTATCATCATCAGCAATCATTTGGGTTATAGGTACCGGTATAATGTCTCCAGATGTAGATTAATGATTTTCTCCAAAGTGTGTCATGATTGTGTAGGTTTATTACTCACTGTGTTTCCAATTCGGACTCATTGAAAGTTGTCCAGCTCTGCAATGTCTCTGATCACCATCATTTTGGCCTCCTCCGGTGTTCCGTTCAGCTTTATGAAAATTTTGCAGTGGATTACATTTTATTTAGTTTTTTGATGAATAGTGCTTTCCTGGCAACATCTGCCTTCCGTTTTGTGAGGTGTTCATTGATGTAGACGTCTGTCCCCTTCAGCTGCCTGCCTTGTTTCAGAAGTGCAATTTTGTTTTTTACGGTTTCAAAACCTCATAGTTTGTCTGTGTTTTGTTTTTGCGGGGCAGAGGGTGACAAGCCTTGATCGTGTTGCATTCAACGTCGATTCCCTTTGACCATAGGAATGCTGCCACTTGTTCCTCCACAGACTCGGTATACTCACTTTGCTGCCGATTGCTGTCAGGTGTCGAAGCCTGTGCGTACGAGCGAGTGGTGACTGCCCGCACGAACACCCAAGGTTTTATTTTGAGCCCCGTTATAATGAAATCATTCATCCTGGTGGATTGCTCCAGGTCTGACACTCGGCTTTCCAGGAACATGATCTTCTTGTCTTTCTCTTCGTTCTCCAGCCTCCGCACCTTCACCTCGCCCACCAGGTCCAGGATGGATTTCTACTGCAGCCTGACAGCGGTAATCTCTCCGGAGAGAAGGTCAAGCGACGTCTTTAGGTCGTTGACTTCCTCAATCATTGGTTGTTTTTTCGGTGGCATGGTGACGGCTTGTTGCCAGCTGGCTTGTCAGTGGCTCCAGCTGTTAGCTTCCACCAAAAGTTTGTTAGCCGCCAGCGGCTCTTTCAGTTGTTAAGTCTGTGTTCCTAATCAGGGTCATTATTCAGTCCGTGGTCCAATACAGTTTCAAATTGTGAATATTCCGTTCAGAAGTGTAAAGGATGACACATGAAAGCGTACTATGGCCTCTTCCCAGATGTTGCAATAGATATTGCAGTTCTGCATTAGGCTTATTCCCGTTACCTCTGTTTATGTACAACCCGGTATCACGCGATTTCGTGCTCATGCGCACAAACGTTATTAATCTATTGAATCGTGTCCCAGATCACGATTGTCAAACTTTTTTAGTGCTGCACAGAACAAAATATAAACCAATGCATTCTGAATGGGAGCGTTCTCCGACAATTAACATCGTTTTTGAGGAGGTCTCTCTCTCACTGTCTCTCTCTGTCCCACCCTTTCTCTCTTTCTCTCTCTCGTTTCTTTTTGTGGAGCACGTCAATTGTCGGAGAACGCCCCCATTCAGAATGCATTGATTTACATTTCGTTCTGTGTAGCACTAAAAAAGTCTGACAATCGTAATCTGGGACACGATTCAATAGATTAATAACGTTTGTGCGCATGAGCACGAAATCGCGTGATACCGGGTTGGAGTTGAAGTTTATCTGTGCAACTTGTTATTGTGATGAAATGCATTAAATCACCACATGAGTGACTCCCTATGTTAGCAATAAAAATATGGTTGGGTTATTAGATTTTCCGAGTTTATAACATGTTAACTGTAAACTTGTTCCCATTAAATATGTTAATAAACTATATTATGACTTCTTTAATGCTCAAACATGTATTAGAGATTACTTTTGATTGGTTTTACAGATTCCTTTTGAAATCAACCTAACTAAGCGAAAAAGAAAACACTATTTTTTGTTAAAATGCAGATTATGAGGCATAAAACTCAGAATTGAGCTTGGTAAACTAAATATTCAGAATCAGCACCTTCAAATTAGGTAAGAAGGGTGGTTTACCGAATTTGCCAACAGAAGTTCTCTTCTGTGAAGCTGCTCTCCCTCTATGTATTATATTTGCCACCATCTGATGGGTTCGTTTTAATGTAAACTTTTCTTCAATCTTTAATTATATCGGCTGCAAAGAGAAACACGCAGCATGAGTCTAGCTAGACTCAGCTAACTAACATACACACACAGCCGTATGCACACACCTCATTACACTCTTCTGTATGCATGCACACAAACGCTCCCACACACACACACAAACACACATATTTACCATGATTCATCATTTGTTTCTATTATATGCTTGTTTCTGTTGACACAGCACCTGGTTTTGACGATCCACATTAATTGCTGTCAAATAAATCGATGTCAAAAGCCATATCACATCTTTTGTTGTGCAAAGCAATTATGTGAACATCTGTGCCTTTGGGTGGGATGTGAAGGCTTTTCTCACTGTCTCACCTTCCCTCTTTTTTAATTTGTTTAAAAGCATTAAAGGTCAACTTGATTCACTCTTCTTTCTTCATTCTGACGTTCTGCCTTTTCCAACCTGGTCTCACAGGAATCCGTGAAATGACCACGGAATATGAGTGTCATTAACTTGCATTGGAGCAAAATCCGTGGCCATAATGATGCCACCAAGGATTTTGAGTTAAGCGCCCGTTGTCGACTCGGTCGTTGAAACAAGGATCTGTGTGTGTGCCACGGAAAATTAGTGTCATTAACTTGCGGCCGCATTATAGATATTGCAGTGATTCCGTGAGGCTACCACGGATTTTGAGTAAAATGCCTGGGGTCATTTCACAGATTCCTGTGAGATCAGGTTGAACCTGTGATGGTAGTAGGCGTTTCTAAAGCCTGTGGTCTAAAATGCAGCTGGCTGGTAAATTTCCAGACTTCTATGCTGTGTGTACTGACATCACGGAAGACAGGACCCCCGTGATGTTAATAAGTGTCCATTCAGAGCACTAGAGGTCAACACTAGAGGTCCCCAAAACTGGACACCCAGGTGTGCCTGATTACATTATTTCCACACACGTCAACAGGTTTGTGAGCAGCGGTAACTGGGTCCCTAGCCATTATAATTTTAACAAAGGGTATCACTCACTCCACCCCCACACCTGATATGGAGCCTGATGGGAAAGACCAAGGCTCCCTCTCTGTCTGTCGCTCTCTCTCACTCTCTCTCTCTCCATGCTGACCCTCTCCATCCATTCCACACTAGCACACATAGGGCCAGTGTTCACTGCACTGCACACTTCACACACCACACACAGCTACGCTGATGCGACACTGTGATTTGACAAAGCCAATTTCAGACATTTGCACACTGAAGGTACATACACCAAAGGTGGGGGGGGGGGGGGGGGGGTGCTAGACAAGTACAGGAAGCCGAACACTGGAAAAGGGGCCGACTAGGGGGAGAGGTGGGGAATCGACGATGGTCAAGTGTGTGTGTATGTGGGGGGATCTAACAATCAAGGCTGAAGTACATGTGTGGGTGTGTGGAATCTAAGAGCGGAAACTCAAGGATGTGTGCATGCGTGTGTGTGCTTGTGCGTGGATGGATGAATGTGCGTGTGTTATGAGTACTGAGGTTTCATTGCGTTGCTGTGGGAGACAGCTGGAGAGAGATGGATTCAAACACATAGATAAAACACTCCTATCGTAAAAAAATGTCTCTTATCGTTTGAATATCTGAACACCACTGGACCTGCTAAACTAATACAAATCAGTTCAATCTATTTCAGGTCATTTGTGACAAATCTCATTACATGAGACGTACGCACGTATATACGAATGTTCATACATGCAAATGTATGTACGCACACACACACACACACACACACACACACACACACACACACACACACATACACACACACACACACACACACACACACACACAGTCCATGTAAGACATACTACAAATGTTTGTACAATGAAATCAAATCAAATGGATGTTCTCTTATGTTAAAGAAAATACCGGTGTGAGTGAAACCATCTTCACAGTCTCCCTTGGCTTCACTGTTTCCGATTGAATTTGTCTTTGTTGACCTAAATGGAATGAATCACGGCAGACTCAACTGTTCAGAAATTGGTGTTAATAAATAATCAGCCTTATTTCTGCAGTCACCATTCATAAAAACAGGCACCAAGCCAAGAATGAATACATACAAGTGCAAACCTTAAAGTCCTCCTTTAAGAACTCCTTTGTCCATCGTGCCATCACACTCCACAACTCCGCACTTGGAGGGAGGAGGGGGGGGCAGCAGGAGGAGTACAGTACAGTGGATAAAGGGAAATAGAAATAGGATAGACTGATCGAGCTTGCATAATCTATTTATTTATTTTATTTATTGCTACTCACTCCATTATTAACACAAATAAGATATAATAATTGCTGCTAACATCTGCTGCTGCTGCTTCTTCTTTTTAAAATGTATTTATTTATTTGTATAATGTCTTGTTGCATTTTAGCTTGTGTTTTTCTTGCTTGTTTATGTGTCTTGTCTGTACTACCGCTGCTGGAATTTTGAATTTCCCTGAAGGAGCTTTCCCAAGGGATCAAAGTGTCTATCTATCTATCTAGAGCTCATTAAACTAAAACATAATACTTGGCATTGTCAGTAGATGCATTAGAGCACCTGCTGACAGAAAGGAGTGTGTGTCTCGATCTCATAGGTCCCATGGGCTCTACCGGAAGGGGTGTGACTTCGGCACTCTATAAAGGCAGGGCAGTCATAGTTCAGGTAGGGTACGCGGGACTAGACCCCGAAGCCATTTGTTTTGAGAATAATGGCTGGCTGAAGAAGTTATTGGCTGGCTAGCCGGCTCAGCCAAAACGTAAATGGCTGCTGCAGCCGCCAAATTTTTCATGGCTACAAATGGCTGACATTTTTCGTGTGTATGTATCCATTTGATAGGGCTTTGACTTTTGCCCAAAAATCGTATTCGAAGTTCGTTTGTTTATTAAGATTAATATTTGAATATATTTGAATATTTATTAATAATATTTTGACCATTAAATGCCTTCAGTAAGACTGGGGCCGGATTCACAAAGCATTCTTAGCAAGAAAAAAGTTCTTAAGTAGCACCTTTTTCTTAACTATGTTCTTAAGACAAAATATAACAAGATTTGATATTCTTGAAGAATTTCTTAGTTTTTTCTTAACTTTTTTCTCAACTTTCTTCTTAAGTTTTTTCCTAAGTTCCTACGTTTTTTCCTAATAAAGTACTTAAGAACAAATTAGATTCTTGAAGACAAAGTTCTTGAATTTCTTCACAACTTTAAGATAACCCTTCACCAGTCTTAAACCAGCTGAAGTGAAAAGGTAAGTCTTTCTTTAAACATATCTATATGAAATTTATATGAATTCATTAATATATTGCTTAAACCAAGACTATGGGCCCTATTTTAACGGTCTGAAACGCAAGTGGGAAGCGCAAAGCGCAAGTAGCTTTGTGGGCGATTCTACGGCGCTATCGCTATTTTACAGGCGGATAAATGACGCTTGCGCCACGGCGCAAGTGTCAAAAGGGTTGGTCTGAAGCAGCCTAATTACCCGTAGGTGTGGTTTGGGCGTAACGTGCCACAAACCAATGAGAGTGCCAGCTCCCATCCCCTTTAAGAGCCATGAGCGCATTTGAATCGGACGAGTTGATATTTTGACAGCGCGTCTGCAGTCTCCGAGAATTTCAAACTGCAAATGGCTTAGTTTATTGCCAAATAATATGGCCTAATTCACACATGGAATATACTGAGTCCTCAAATAAATTTCGGCAAAGAAAACGTATGATAGGCTATAACATATGATATGCGGTAACTGTGGTTCTATTTAATGATATACGCAATACATTATAAACATTGTTTCTTATCAGTATTGTATGCTATCCTAATATGCATGTGTCCCCGCGGTAATAGACATTGCCATTGATTGTATTATGCATTACGTGTTTAGTTTGCCCAAGTGAAGGAGTTCAAGTAGTTTACCTCGGGGTCTTGTTCGCGAGTGAGGGAACTATGGAGCGTGAGATTGGCTGGAGAATCGGAGCAGCGGGGGCGGTATTGCGTTCGCTTTACCGCACCGTTGTTACGAAAAGAGAGCTGAGCCGCAAGGCAAAGCTCTCGATCTACCGGTCGATCTTCGTTCCTATCCTCACCTATGGTCATGAGGGTTGGGTGATGACCGAAAGGACGAGATCGCGGGTACAAGCGGCCGAGATGAGTTTTCTCAGAAGGGTGGCTGGCGTCTCCCTTAGGGATAGGGTGAGAAGCTCAGCCATCCGCGAGGAACTCGGATTAGAGCCGCTGCTCCTTTACTTAGAAAGGAGTCAGCTGAGGTGGTTCGGGCATCTGGTAAGGATAAGAAATACCATGCAAATTAAAAGTAAATGAAGTGAAATTTCGAGGAAACTGGGCGCCTTACAGAGCACACACGCGCGCCCGCATTCATTCATTCTTTTTAACACTCACTCGCGGTAAAACAATGCTTTTCACGATCAAATAGGCCTACTCATCAATCCTGAAAGGTATGGGCATGTAGGCCTACACGATGTCTGTGTCAAGAAAATATGTGTTTGCTGTACGGTGTTTGCAGATGCATTGATTTAAAAGTACAACTTATTACCGCTGCATCAGCTGTTCTTTCCCAAATAATTTACCAAGAATGTGCGGCTAGGTAGATGAGAGAAGCAAAGTGTATGCGCGAGGTGCCCAAGCAATCCGTATGCATCGCATGCGCATGTATGCATGCGCCCTTAAAATAGCGTCTGAACAACGCGCCACTGACTTTAAACCAGGTATTTCCTGGTCAGTAGCGCAATGGTATTCAGAGACGGCAAAATACCGTTTGCGCCAGAACACGCCTCCTCCTTCCGCCGAACCGCCCCTTGCGGCGCATGATCAATCCCTAATTTACCGGCGAGTGGCGCTGGTGGGAAAAGAACGCTCTGCGCCAGTTGTAAACTAGCAACGACACATGCGCCAGTGACTAAGTCACTTGCGCCGGATGCAAGATAGGGCCCTCTATGTTAAACAATGTTGTGAATTTAAGCTTGTCATACTAGTTTTAATATATCAAAAAAGCCTATTTTGACAATATTAAAAGAAATGGGCCTAAACTCTGTCAGTTACTATTGATAATACCAGACAGTGTTGAGAAGTAATAGTTATCAAGGATGTTTGATTATACTTGAATGTTCTCTTTAGTATATCAAGAAGGCAGTTGTATTTATTTAGATTATTATTTCAGGCCAAGTCACTGAAAACATATTACTCTTTTTTTTTAGATGGAAGTTCTTTGGGTGGCAGTTAGGGAGGAAAATCCACCAAGGCCATTGAGAGACAGAATGGATCCGCTTATACTCCCTGATCACATGTTGATTCGACAATATAGGCTCCCTAGGCCTGCAATTATTTATTTGGCAGATATGCTATCAAATGACCTGAAAAGGAAAACAAGGCGATCGTCACCCCTTCCAGTTGTAACGCAAATTATGGCTGCCCTGAGATTTTTTTCTTTTCAAATGGTGGTGGGGGGCACCCTGGGTGTGAGCCAATCATCCGTTAGCCGAGTGGTCAGAGATGTTACAAATGCACTCTGTAGAAGAGCACGGCAGTTCATCAAGTTTCCAGCAACAGACGCAGAATGCATTCGAACCAAACAGCAATTTTTTGAAATAGCTGGATTTCCAAACGTGCTGGGGGCAGTTGATGGGACACATATTGCAATCAAAGTATGATAATGTACAAATATCCTATTTTTGTTATTTTGGATCCATTATGCTTTGTTATATGCTGTTTATAAAAATATTGACTTGAATATATATATATATATATATGCGTATATATATGTATATATATATACATATATATACATATATATATATGTGTGTGTGTGTTACGTGGGGATTAATGTGCTAACTAACTTATATTCATTTCATAGGCACCAAGTGATGAGGAGGATGGCTTTGTCAATAGAAAGAACTTCCACTCCATTAACACTCAGGTGATCTGTGATGCAACACTAAGGGTTACTGACCTTGTGGCAAGGTGGCCAGGCAGTACCCACGACTCCTTCATATTGATGAATTCGGGAACAGGCATAAAATTTAATGAAGGAGAAATGCCAGATGGATGGCTGTTAGGTGAGTAACTAGTGATGAATTTTAATTGAGACTACACAAAATCATTCACTGTATAATACTTCAATAATTGACCTAACTACTTTCCTAACCAATAAAAGGTGATAGTGGCTACGCTCTACGACCATGGCTGATGACTCCAATCCTCCACCCAGCAACAGAGCCTGAACAGCGCTACAGCCGTGCGCAACGCAAAACCAGAAGTGTGGAGAGGTGCATTGGGGTTGTCAAATCCAGATTTCGATGCATTGACCGCTCTGGTGGAGTGCTCCAATACACCCCTGAAAAGGGGTGTAAAATCATCACCTGTGCCTTCATCCTGCACAACATCTGCATGATGTACCAGCTGCCTCTTCCGGATGTTCCAGACAACCATGAACCAGAGGGAGATGGCCCAGTCCCCGCCCCATGTAATACCGGCATTCAAGTGAGACAAGAGCTTGTAAGGAGGAGATTCATGTAAATAAATAAATAATAAACGACACCTGAAAATCTATGAGCAATTTATTTTATTATTAATATTACTAATACTAATATATAATATATTACTCTAATATACTCTATAATACTCTAATATAATATAATACAATACTCTATAATACTCTAATCTATAATATATTACTCTAATATATTCTATAATACTATAATATGATACAATACTCTAATACTCTAATATATATATAATATAATACTATAATACTCGAATATACTCTAATATAATATAATCCAATACCCTAATACTCTAATATATATCTAATACTCTAATATACTCTATAATACTCTTAATAATAATATAATACTAATATTCTTTTTTTTTAGCTCAAATTTGGCTTTGGCCAAGAGCAGTCTCTCTCTCTCCACCAGTAGAAGTTGCTCTTGAACCCTTCTAAGTTGTCGCACTTCCTCCAAAAGGTCTCTTTGAATAAAGATCATGTCCTCCATGCTGTGTGTCATCACTGGTGTGGGCTGGAGGATGGACTCTGAAATTAGTGGTGACAGAGTAAGATCTTCTTCAGAATTCTGTATGAACAGAAGCAGAAGGTTCAATTCAATTGTAAAAACCAAGGGGCAAATGTTAGGACTGAGTGAGAACTGAGATTTCCATCTCTGCAGTCATCTCATCTAGGAAATCAAATTCCAGTAACAGCCTAGGCTACTGTTTTACTGTGTTACAGCAAACAGCAATACATAACTGTAATTACACTACTTTTGTAACACATTATGCCCAACACTGGATGGTAGGCGCAGAAAGACACTCATGCTGAAAAGTCAATTTCTCCCCTCCTCTTTTGTTTGACATTGAATAGCTGTATGGCCCAGGGGACATACCTCCTCAAACTCTTCACAAAAGAGGCAGTTTTCCTTAACAATATAAAAATGTATGGTGTGGTAGTCTTTGTCTGATACAGTTATAAACTTACATTTTGTTGAACTTCAAGTTCAATGTGGGGGGGGACAATGTCTTCAGTGGGTACAATAACTTGGATTGTTGCAACTCCTGCTTGGGTGGGAAGAAAATCAAGGTCCACCATAGTATCTACAGAAAAGCAACAGAATCAGGAAAATTGGGCCATTAGTTAGGTAGTGAAAAAAAAAAGCTTCATCAACAGGATCAACGTAATGATCAATAGCTAACAGTTAGTGACAGTAGCTTGTGAGCTTACCCGTTTGTGTCTGCTGTAGCAGCTGCATACAGCTGTGGTCTCCAGTGTCCACCCCTCCTTGAACTCCTCCTACCAGCGATTCCCCTATCATACCCAAAATCTTCTCCTCCAAAGCGTCGAGTTTAACAGAGGACGTCCCTCCTCCTGTCTTCTTCGTCTCCCTCGTCCTCTCAGCAGCTTTTTTCTTTACGAGGGATTTTACGTCTGCCCATTTTTTTTTTATTGCAATCGCATCGCGCTCCTGTTTCGAAAAGTTCTTGCTGCGCTTGGCACTGTTGTCTTCCATTTTTTCGGTCTATTAATTAACGGTTTATTCTCCGTGAAACCCAAACCATAAACATCAACAAAGTACAGGTAACATAGCAACGGGGCCAGCCCCCACCGCTGCTCCAGCAACAACAAGAGCGCACGAGGACGAACATTACATGCATTCCTCTACTACGTTAACAATCTAAGAACTTCTTAAGTGAGAAAACTAAGAAGTTCGTAAGACAACGTATCGACAATTCTTAAGAAAAAAATGGTGAATAGCGTTTAAGAAGATTCTTAGGAACTTCTTATATTTTTTCTTAAGAATCTTCTTAAGTTTTATCTTAAGAACACTTTAGTGAATCCGGCCCCTGGATTGGGCTTTGCGAGGTTTGTTTACCGGCGTTGCTATGGTTACCGGTCTTACGTGATCCAACGGTTTATTAGGTTTCTAATAAATCGCTGTCTAATCAATACTTCATTCACATTCGGAGTCAAAGCCCTACTATGTGATGGAATTATTACTTGATGCAAATAATTCTAGCTGGCTCAGCCAAAGTTTATCAGATGGCGGCTTATTTTGGCTTACACAATTATTGGCTGACGGCGGCTGAAATTCGAAATGGCGCAAATGGCGGCGCCTGGCGGCAGCTTCGGGGTCTACGCAGGACTAGCCCGTCTAGGCTTCATAGGCGCAGCCTAGACTTCTACGATGAAGAAACGCAGCGGCGGTGTGACGGAGCCCACAGAGGTAAGGCCTCTCTGCTCCTCTTGCCCGGCGGCGAACCTACGCCATTCGCTTCGACGGCGCCAGTGAAGTCGGTATCATAGAAGAAGATCCCTATAAGCGGTCATCTGTCCAAACGCCGGATGGCGTCCGAGCGTAGAGCAACTGCCTCCCACCATCCTCAAACAGCTCGCCGCTCTTTGGGACAGACGTGTGTCTGTGCCTCACTGAGCGCTGCAGATGTTACGAAAATAACCTGCTCTCCTCTGCCTGTCGGCCATGACAGTCTCCAGCCAGACGACGTGGAAAACGCTGTCGTCATCGCTACATCGAGAGGGACCAGACCGCGGAAGACCGACCTGCTCTATCTTTCTTTCCTTACATCATATAATATATGTTTTATCTATAAATGATAAAGTCACACTTTACCCAACCACGTGTAGAATTGTCCCGCTCCCTCTCCTTCCCTTCAGCCCAGTGGTTGTAGTGTGGCGTAGTTTAGCCAGTGTTCATCCACCACCATGTGTCGACCCCGTGTGCCTCATGAGCGGGCTGGGTACTCGTCGCATGTTGTCACATGTTCGACGTGCGAGGTGGGCAGCTTGGTCTCTGTAACAGGTAATGAGCGCGGGGAGACCAATATCTTTTGTCCCTTTATTGGGAGCTCTTTCATTCAATAAACCAAACTTAGGACATGCTCTAAAACTATATTATAATGGTCGAGATCCGGGTGCCATGCCGTAATTCCGACGCCTCATTGTTCCGACGTCTCAATGGTCCAAAATATTTCCCATTAGATCGACATGCCACTATGCCGACGGTTCAATGTTCCGAAAACGGAACCCATTGGTCCGAAGGTCAGTTTGTCTGACTTTTCAAAAAGGAGGCGCATTGGGCCGACGGTTCAATATGCCGAATAGGCCAAGGCGCAATTCCACATGTGTGATTATGAAACCAAAAATAAAAGATGATAGGCTAAGTTCCAGCAGTGCACTTCACCAAGCCAGACTGTTGCTTTGGGCTTGAACGGTCACAAGAGGTGAATTTATGAAGCGCACGTTATACAAGGACTAATACTTTTCCCGTAAAGAAGTTATTTTTTATCTTTAGTAGCTATGTGTCAACCCGGTATCACGCGATTGCGTGCTCATGCGCACAAACGTTAATCTATTGAAGCGTGTTCCAGAGTACGATAGTCCGACTTTTTGCGTGCCTCACAGAACGAAATGTAAACCACTGCTTTCTGAATGGGAGTGTTGTCAGACAATGAACGTGCTCCACAAAACGGTACGAGAGAGAGAGAAAGAGAGAGAGGGAGGGACAGAGAGAGAGAGAGAGAGAGAGAGAGAGAGGCTTCAGAAAGGGTGTGCGCAGATAGTACAGTGGACCCTAGTTATGTTTATGCCAAAACCACAAATGCTATATGTATATATATGTATTGCCTAATTATATATATTGCCTATATATATGTATAGGCTATATATATTATTAGGCTATAATTATATTATTTAGCGTGTAATGAGACAATCTATAGTCAAATTGTCGAAGATGCCCGAGAATCTCCGGGGATATCAGCATGGGAAATCGGCGAATCAGACCCATGAACCTATAAAGAAAGACGTCATCTCAAGCGGGAGAGAACGGTTGCGGTGCTGGTTTGTGTCACGTAAGTACAGTGCCGTGTTCCAATACCCGTACTGTCCGTACTTACTAGCCAAAATTTGAGTATGCAGTACCAGAGAATGTCTAATATGAGGAGAACTGGCACTCGCGGGTTAGTTCCGGTTTTCAGGACTGGTTGCAGTAATAATCTTTGACCACGCGGGGCGCTCGTAGGCGAGTCCAGAATGAATGGGAGCCAACTGGGTTTTATCCTCAGAATCCACTTTTCTCACGATGTAATTTTTTGTCAAGTAATTTTAAAGTTGCTATCAAAGGGTGGGGCTAAAATAATAAACTCAGCTGAATATTGCATTTTTTAAGGTCACGTATCTGTTCTAAAAAGGCGTTAAAAACATGCGATGACGTCACACACTGTAATACTGTCAGAGGTACTGCTTTACGGCAGTTTCTAAAGCACTTCCCTTGTCCCGCAACGATAACACCAGCTGTTGGAGGTAAGGCTTTTTTTTGCCCTACTTACAGAGTTTTAGTGAGCTAATGTAAAAAAAAGAAATGCGCGAATGTTTTACATATGTATGTTACTTACAGAGAGTGTTTTTTCTAATCCTCACTAGTGCCGATGATAAAGCTTTTTTTTTTTGTAACGATTATGAGCCATTTCTTTCTCCTAAAATAGAAGCCTGGATTAGAATCATAATTTTAAGACTGCATCAATTTAGTTTACATCAGTAAACAATCTGCTAGAGAGCAGTGTTCTGTTGTTCTCCTCATGCCTCTTCCTTTCTTGATCTCTACAGCCGGACCTTGATGCTGTGACAACGGACAAGTCTTCTTCCTCTGTCCTTTTCCCCTGCCTCTGTTCAGTATGTTCAGTGTTGTTAAATCATTTCTCTTTTTTTTTATTAGTTACTGTTCTTATTGTGTTCTTGTTAGTGTGATGTTTGAATAAACTTGCCTGTTGCAATGTTGGTATAATGTTTGTATAATTACTGTTATACAACTGTTACAGTTTCAATGTGACCCAGACCATATTTCTCATTTAACAAACATGTGTAGCTTATAATGTGTTGCATGGCAGAGCAATTACGGTATATTCAATGGCTTAAAAAAAAAACATCTGTAAAGATCATTGAATGCATAGAAATCAATGACAAGTGGTGTAGATGGTTTTCTCTCTGTGCAAGGTCATTAGCCCAAGTCCTACAAAAAAATAACGACTGTAATAGCAGATGTTGAAGTTGTTAAATCGTTAACTAACCATTTGTATGGAACAATCGGTTAAGGTAAGTTAAGTGCTTGAGTCTCGACACTTTAGAGAATGTCTAGCGCGCAACTTGAATAAGCCATGTGCGATATTACCCGGGCTCCAGCGCAACTTTCCTTACCAGGTGAAGCCTCAGGTAGCCTAGGACCATTCATACAGGACTGGAGCAAGCAAGAACGTTACCTTTTTCTGTCCTTGGTAAACGAAAAGACGGACAATACGTTTCCACTGTAAGTGCAGTTTATCATTGCACATTTACAAGGCATTTCTTTTTTAAACTATCTTTATTTTCGAAAAATAGACAATGACAGATTAAATGATATTGAGCGGGATATTGACTGTATTATTTAAGGTGGTCATACCGTACCTACCATGTATATAACACATTGAACATTGAACACAAGAAATGGAAGAAATTCCATTTATGCCCATGTACTTTCACCATACATACTATCTAAAAAATAAAAGGACCTGCAGGAAAATATAAATACAGTACTCAAAAATTGAGTTAACACGTTTCTGATTGCTCTTCAGCTTCAGATGCCGTAAGAGGGGTCTCCGGTCGTAATCAGTCGCAAGTCCGTCCCTGACCAATCAGCATTCATTAGCAGAATGCTAGCGTGTATGGCCAACAACGGCCCAAACTGTAAGAAATCGAAAGGACATAGGTACTCACTCATTTGAACCATAATCTATATTGAACTTGCGGAATCTACAATAAAATTTGCGATATTTCAACGACAAGCAGGTGAAAGAGGCAAAATTAGCCGTTTAGCCCCATAGACTCCCATTCAATCTGGACTCGCCCGCGATCATCCCCAGTGGATGTCTCATGGAACTACAACCAAAATCGGTACAATGGGGCGTATAGGGAGTGCCCAGGCTCTTCGTAGACGGGCTCTGGCAGTACGTTCCAATTCAGATCCGGCGAAAAGAAGTATACTTCAAGGACCCGGATGCCGTACTCAAAACGGGCTAATCGTGAAGTGTGGATCACAGGACACTCGACACTCCCCGTACTCAACGGAAGCCATCTTAGCTACGTAGCGAAAGAGGCGGAGCCAGGCTGAGCCAAAGTCGGCGCATTTCCCACATAGTCTGCATTAATAGAGTCATTTTGTAGTTTTTATAGTTTTTATAGCTTTTTATAGCTGCTAGGCGTAAAGAGTTCACCGTTCAAAGCGGGATGTTTATTGCGGGGGAGGAGCCAAGGCGGCAAACGTGATCGTAATTTCCGGTTAGTGCACCACGGAGTACTCGATTTGGAACAGCACTCACATCTGAAAAATTAACGTAGTAGACAGTGCGGATAGTATACTTCCTTTAAGTATACTCATGGAAGTACGGGTATGGTCTCACGAAAATACGTGTCACTGTCACGTTATTTAATCTATTGAACGTGATCAGGGACACGTAGGCCATTTTTCTACATTTTGTATTTCAATTGGAAGTAGGCTATTTGTCGTGTCACTAAGCATGACTTCCAAACTAAGGTTCTGTCCGGGAGCGTTCTCCCTAATGTCCCTTATGGAGCTCCGTACAGATCATTCATTGTTGAAAATTGTCTGTGATAACTAATAAATGACAGCTTTTGGCCACCCATTTCTACTTAAAATTGTCTGTGATAATGTGGTAGAAATTAGTGAGTATATTCTATGGTAAACCATGATTATTAATAGGTTTTATATTTTAAATAATGTAAAGCATTGTGTTTGCAGAATCTGGATTCAGAACAGATGGTGCACAGGAATGTATAGGGAACTGGGGGGAAGCTAAGTTGGTCTCAAGCTTTTTCAGCCTTGGGTCAAGCTAAAGTTGACCTCAGCCTTTTCAGCTTTGGGTCATCTTGGCTAATGAGGTTGATCCATGCAGACCACAGAACTGGGCAGTTGATAACATGCTGGGACGAAGATTGACGGGCGGAAACCCCGTTGTGACTCCATTGTAAACAAAGAAATTCCTATACGTGTATAAGTGAGGCTGCAGCCCAATGTGGGGCCAGTGACTCTGCAAACCCACTCAGGCTGTTGTCGTTGTTGTTTTTCTTCACGATAAAGTCTTTTTCAATTCTTGCTCCGGACCCCTCGATTTCTTTTACACTCTCTCTTAAATTAGTCTAAGGGTTTTAAATCTCGATTAATCTCCGACATATTTGGCGTCACGAACAGGATGAAATAGGGACTCGCCAGCTGCCGGGCCAGAGGACGGGACGCAAACGGATCATACGACCAGAGCTCAAGGGTAAGTTGTCTTGCCATATATAGGATAGAGTCGTTTGATCTGTTCTTGCCCCGTCTGAACGCCGAGCAGCAGGTAAAGTGTCTCTTCGATCAAACAAACCGAAATTATAGATAAATGAGCGAGTGAGAGATACGGGGGCTCCGGGAGAGATTGACGTGCGCGCGCACATATGCCATAAGGCGTTCTGTGGTTCTAAATGACCAAGACGCTTTGTGGCTCCCTATTTTTGATACGAGTTGTTGTTATTTTGAGTTTTGAGGTTTTGGTCAAATAGACCTATTATAAAGTCCTGTGGCTGTATTCTAGAGGATCGAATTAGTGGGAAAGTTCCAATAGGACAGTAACAGGTCCGCAGGTCGATTGAAGTGCCTGTTGGATGTTTGAGAGTATCACAGAGAGTTGAGTTGGAATTCATTGCCGTTGATGAATTCATTTTTATTTTAGAGGTTTGCTTGGGATGTCGACTGGTGAATTTCTAGTTCCGATGTTGGCATTTTTGAGAAAGCAGATTCTCGCACTTTTGAATAGATAAGGTTCTTGGTTGGGGTACCGTTTGAGTTGGTATTTTGAGAAGTTCCTTGTCTGTTGGAATTCATTGCCGTTGATGAATTCATTTTTATTTTAGAGGTTTGCTTGGGATGTCGACTGGTGAATTTCTAGTTCCGATGTTGGCATTTTTGAGAAAGCAGATTCTCGCACTTTTGAATAGATAAGGTTCTTGGTTGGGGTACCGTTTGAGTTGGTATTTTGAGAAGTTCCTTGTCTGTTGGAATTCATTGCCGTTGATGAATTCATTTTTATTTTAGAGGTTTGCTTGGGATGTCGACTGGTGAATTTCTAGTTCCGATGTTGGCATTTTTGAGAAAGCAGATTCTCGCACTTTTGAATAGATACGTTTCTTGATTGGAGTACCGTTTGAGTTGGTATTTTGAGGAGTCTCTTGTTTGTTCGTGATCTGGTCGAGTGTTTATGTATTCAGCCATTGTTTTGGAAGAATAGGCTTGTTGTTTGGAGTGCCATCCGACCGTTCATATTTTAATCAAAAGGCCAGTTTCTACACTCGGTCAACTTTTTATTTGTAATTAATTACAAACAATTCGGACATTTTTCAATATAAGATAAAGAAATTGTATGAACCGGCTTATTGTCTGTATTTAAGTCGTGTTAGGATTAAGTTACCTCTGAGGTTTTTACGACCCGGTTCATTTTTGTTGTTGTTGATTCTGTCATAAATAAATTAGGCGGACAGAGAATAGTTAATTTGTTTAAAGTAGTTGATAATCATAAATAAATTAGACGGATAGAGAATAGTTAATTTGTTGAAGTATTGAATAAATGTGTAAATCTTCTTTGACATCACCGCGCTGACTAACTGCACGTGCACGAGCAATCACACAGGGGACGAGCAGGAGCCTGCAAAGCAGGGAGGGAGACGAGCGCCGGGGAGGAGTTCACGTTTGTAGCTTAGAGCTAGTAAAGTATAGAAAATAACTAGCAGAATAAACTCAAATAAATTGTATTAATAAATAGTGTACTTCAGAATAGATAAATAAAGTAATAAAGTAATAATTAAAAATGGCACCAACAGCGGTAGAGATTTTGAGTAGAGACCGTCTATTGCTCAAAGGTGAGATGAAAAAGATCTCTGAGAATTGGGAAGAAAGGAAAGAAGTAGCAGGTACTATATGGCCCATGGGAGGGACTTTTGATCCAATAATGTATAGGGACATGGAGGTAGTAATAAGGAGTTACATAGATAACAGAAGTGGAAAAACGGCCTTAGCGAAGAAGGACAGGGAAAGGTTAGTGCTAGCTTTGTTCGAAGAGGAGGGAGAGAGGTGGCGCTCATTACAACGAGTGGCCAGAAAAATAATCACAATGGAAGAGTGTAACAATGCTGACATTTGTTGTATTGAGGGTGAAAACGAGAATGAAGGAGAGGAGGAGGATGACATTGAGAATGTTGGTGAAGGGTCATCACAACCATGTGTAAAACACATTACTAAGAATGCTAAAAGGAAATTAAAGAAGCGGAACAAAAGAAAGGAAGAGTGGTCTGGGACACAAGGGGCAGAGGAGCCTGGCTGCAGTACAGCAGTACTAAGCCCCACACCACTCGAGTTAGATGAGAAACTAAGAAAATCACAAAGGGGGAAAAGGGCACCCGAAACTTCCCCGGGAAATTATCCTATTCTAGACAAAGGACAACAGGTCAATTTTCAACCGTGGGGTTCACAGGACTTAGAGGGAGTCATTTCTAAACTCCCTAACATAATTAACGGGGCGTCTAAATGGATTAGAACATTTGAGGAGCTCACAGTGGGAAAGCTAATTGCAGTGGGGGACCTGAAAGCTCTGTTGGCAAGAGTGTTGGGGTTATCCAAGATGGAGTTTGTACTGAGGAATGGAGGGTTGAATATACTGGATGGAAAATATGATAAGACTACACTTGATCATTACAGAGGGGCGTTGTGGGCCACAATCAGGAGGGAGTTCCCGGTCCGTATGGATCCTAAAAACATGAGAGTTCTCCCTATTGGTTACACAGAGAACCCTGCATCCTACCTGCAGGCCCAAGTAGACAGATGGCGCATGGAGACGGATGAGGATCCTGAGATCCATCCGGTGTTCTCTGTCATGTTTAGAAACTCTGTGATAGAGACACTTCCCAGCCAAATCAAAGCCAAGCTAGAGGATGTGGTTGGACTGTCTACATCAGGATCTCATAGAGATTTTAAAGACCATTTAGTTCATGCAGTGGATGAATATCGTCAGAATAAACAAAGAATACAGGAACAAAGCAAGGAGGTTCAGAGGAAGCTATATCAGCTTCAGCTGGAAGATCTCACAAGGAAGGAAAGAGATAAGAAGAGACAGGCAGGTGTTTTAGAACCAGCTGCTGTAATATCGCAAGTCGCCCAGCAGGGCGCACTTCAAAACCAATATCCACGTTTGGCATTTTCTCTCCCAGTACAACAGCCTCAGAGCCAACTGTCACCTACTCCACCTGTTACACATGTGCACATCCATAATTATGGGAACCCCACAAATAAAAATAGACAGAATCAGCAACAGGGGTCCCAAGTACAGAATAGAAATAATCAACAGCAAGGATTCCAAGGACAACGCAGAGGTCCTTTAATATGTTATGGGTGCAACCAGGAAGGACATACTAAGAGAAATTGTTTTACTAACCCTTTTCCATCCCAGCAAGGACAGGGCAACGGTAATCAGGGGAGGCAAGATCAAGGGAACTACAACCAGGGACAGCAGGGTCCCTTTATAGGTTAGGGATACTGGGGGTGCCCAGAGAATCCACAGGGGGAGGGTCAGCTTGTAGCAATCACAAAACAAGCTGATGAGGAACCAATACTGCAGGTTCTGATAAAGTATAGAGGCACGCCAATGATGGCCCACACTGGGGCCACTTACACTTGCGTAGGTCCAAATTATGCCTCTCACCTCCCCCTGGCAGGAAAATTCACCAAAACTTTGGGATTCGCAGTTAATACCTATGACAGCTCCAAGGATGACAGTCTGTGAATTCTTATTTTAAGTTGTATATGTGAGCGAATGAGTGTGTGAGTGAGTGAGTGAGCGAATAAGTGAGTGAGTGAGTGAGTGAGTGAGTGAGTGAGTGAGTGAGTGAGTGAGTGAGTGAGTGAGTGAGTGAGTGAGTGAGTGAGTGAGTGAGTGAGTGAGAAAGAGTTAGCATTGAGTTGAGTTAGAGGGGACAGATGAAGTGATTTGTGAAGAGTGAGACAGAGAAGAGGAAGAGTGTGTAGATTGGCAACAAGAAGTGGCGATGAGATTGGAGAAGGCTTTCCGGTTAGAATTTTCTTTGGGAGAATGATATCTTACGATGGTCTTTTAAGATTAACAATCTAGTTTTGGAGTGTGTCCAAAATCGAACAAACCAGAAAGGAAAGGAAAGGATCACTGAAAGTGAAAATGGTTATGGAGATTTGTGAAAGCAAAGGAAGTAGGTAAAGAGAGGTAAAGAAAGTTAGAGAGAAGGAACGTAAGTAAGGAAAACCCGCCGGTGGGGGCTGGACAGAGAGACAACAGAGAGAAAGAGACTGAATTTGCATTGTTTTTAATAGATTATTTGTGCGTTTGGATGTACTCTGTAATTGGTTCCTGAATGTAACCCTTGTCCACTGTTTTAGAAAAAACATAGAACCACCACTGGGATTGGTGGTTCTGTGGTTCTTGGAGACTCTCCAACGCGTCGGAACACCATATGGTATATATCATTACATCTTGGTACACGGAGCACTGGTGAGACAACGGGTTGGATCGGAGAGAGAAGGAGTTTGGAGAAGGGAGAGGAATGTAATGACAGCAAAAAGGGCGGACACGGACCGACCCAGAGGTAATAAATCAGCGGAGAGGAGGCTGGGGGTCGGTTTAGCTCAGGAAGTAGAGGGTGTCTTGTAACCGAATGGTTGCTGGTTCGATCCCCATCTCCTCCTAGCTGAGTGTTGATGTGTCCCTGAGCAAGTTAAATGGTGATTACAGGATTTAGGGATAATTATCTAGACTCCAAAACATGAGCAATTAGCGTTAAAAATTGTCTGCACACCATACTCCACAGGAGTCAATGGGTTCAATGGCGCCAGGGTAAAGTGACTCATCAAAGGAGGAGCAGACCCAACCCATGGACTCTGCGTGGATAGGTGGATGTTATTTTGGTGCTTGGGCCTGACGAGGTCTAGGTGCCAAGATAACAACACAAATAAAATATTTCCTTCGAGATTATGTCAAGTAATAGACAATTTATTAAAAGCAATCTTATAATTTAGAAAAAACAATCGGCAATACTTAAAAATTAGACCAAATAAGTATGATAAAACATTATCCAAATTTCTAATTTAGGTTATCCACAATGACAAATGTAATTTAAAATAAATAAGTAAAAGAAAATAAGGAAGGGTGTGTGTGAGCCTGTTCTCATGTGTGTGTCAGGGCTGCCGAGGTAGGGGAGAATCCTCTCCTACTCCGAGTGATGGAGTGCACAAGGGGATACACAAGCATACTTCAGATAAAACAATATGGTTAATTACTAAATAGAAACAATGTATCAATTCAGTGTTGAATAAACTAGTTAAGATCAACATAGAGGATTTGGGTTTGGTATAGTAGTGAATCAAAATATGGAAAACACTAAATGCAAGCAATAGGTAGAATAAAAGGTTTAATTAGGTCGTCCAATTTAAATAGATAGTGAAGGGCAATCGGGTAGGATTATGAAGAGAATTGTGATTTTGAGTAACGGTTAAAACAAAAGTGAGTCGCCCAATATTGAAGATGCAAGTTTTAATATTGTGATTTTTGTTTTCTTTCACATCTCCCTAGTTTAGGACAATAGGTGGATTGACGCTACATCTGCTGGGAAGGAGACATACATGCTATGTTGTCAAATTGGATTCGGAAGTAGTGGGTTTACCTTCAAATGCCACTAATACTGCTGCAACACTTTAATAATTTTAACTCTGATAAATTATCTTTTGTTTTATAGTCGCCCTGATGTGTATTCATGACGCACACATATGGCTGCATAAGGCAGATGCGGCTGAAGACTCTGTCTCCATCCCTCCACTTTGCGATCTATACCACCATATAGGTGGGGATTGATCGTATCCCAGGTACGGCATCCTGCAATAAGCCAGTATGGAAGGCTGGTTAGCCAACGACGGGTAAGATCCCACCTTGAAGCCCGGGACAACCTAATTCAGGCACAGTCACGATTACTTGGCAGAGTCACTGTGAGCACTGGCTCACTTGATCATGGAGTGACGGGCTGCAACCATCATAGGAAAAGCCGGCTGATGAAAGGTGGAGGGGGAACAGGAGTCAGATATGTCAGCTCTGGCAGCAGAGGTCGTCTTGAAACGGGGCATGTCGCGTTTTATTTCATTTTATTTTACCTTTGTGGCATAGAAGGCCACTAACGCATGTACGTTTTTTCGGTTTAGTGCATGACTTTGGAACAGCGTGGTTTCGGGCGGCTGATGGTAAACCCACCCATATTGGGTTTAGGAGTTGGACATACTGGTTTCGATTTCCCTTCCCAAAAGATTGGTTTCAGTTTGCTGATGCTTAAGGTTAGACTTTCGAAGTTGGGTGCACCAACGGCGTTATTAGATTTGCCTATCATTTAATGCGCATGTTTTTGACCATTGCGCAAGGGGGGAGGTATTGAGGAGAATTAGGAAATTTTTTGAAAACAAGGTTTTTGTTCACTATACTTGCAAACAATGATTGACATCCAGCTAAATGAGTGTGAAATATTTGAAAAAAACAGTGTTCAACAGATGGGTAGAAGCAGTCCCATCAGAAGACCAAAGTGCGGCTACGGTAATCAAGGTTCTGACTAGAGAAGTCATGCCAAGGTTTGGAATTCCGTCACAAATGAGCTCAGGCGACAGAGCAGCGTTTATTCAGAAAACACTCAAACAAGTGATTTAACATCTGCATGTCAAACAAAGATTAGGCTGTGTCTACCTTCCTCAAACCACAAGGTATGGTGGAGAGAGGAATCGGACGCTTAAGACAAAGATTAACAAAATTAAATTAGAGTACTAAATTAAAGGACTAATGCATTACGACTGACACTAATGAGTTATCGCATGAAAACTAACAGAACGACGCATCTAACCCCGCATGAAATGTTTACGGGTCGACCCATGCCTTCACCTGTCATTCGAGGGCCTCATAAAGGACCTCCATTAGAACAATTGGAAACTGAATTAAGACGTTATATGGGACAACTAACTGGCATACACAGGCTTATTTTTCAACAAGAGAAAGGCAGAGTTCCAGAGTTGGAGAAGGAGCCACCAAGGGGGGTGGAGCCGGGTGACCACGTGTACTTCAGAGTCTTCAGGAGGAAGTGGAACGAACCTAGGCGAGAAGGACCATACAAAGTCACCAGCGCAACACCAACAGCCATCCAAGTGGAAGGAAGTGCCACGTGGTATCATCTCAACCACTGCACAAAAGCTGCTCAACCCAAAGCCAGAGACGATCGTGAGGAGGGGGAGCCAGACGCAGACACACGTGGGGCTGACCAGCTGCCCCAGGACCAGATCCAGTCGAGCCAAGAGATACAGCAGCATGATGATGCTGAGAACGGGGAGCCTGTTTCTGATCCTTTACGGGTTGTGCCAGATTTCGCTGGCACAAGCACAGACCCCGAGGAAGGATGAAACCACGGGGACAACACAAACCTGGAAGGGCCAGGAATTAGGGGGTGGTAGGCCTACTGAAGAAAGCCAGAGAGGAACACAGGATAATCCGGCCCAAAATCTTTCAGGAATAGTCAACAAGAAAGGGAAAATAGTCTTATATGCTCAGATACCACCGCGAGACCAAGTTAATGAATTTGTGTTTACTGTTATGTCGGATAACCAACCGTTATGTACATTAACCTTCCGTCAGAATCATGAACATGTGCATAGGAAAGATCAGTGTGAATTACATATCCAATTTAATTAAATGAAATGGTGTCTGGCATAGAGGCGTCGGGTGACTGGGAGAGGATGCTCTATGGAGAGATAGATTGGAGTGACACTAGAAAGGAGACCGGAATGTGAGAATCGGACATCAGAAGAAGGTCCTATTCTCTTAACTGGTGACCTCTTCATGTGAACCACAACCATTTCAGACAGTGTGAACAGATGGACATTGGACTAATGGGTTCCAGGGCATGGTGGCTGCGAACAGGAGCAACTGCGGTGCCCTAACCCCCACGTTATATAGTATACCAGTACATGATGATAAATCAGAGCTATCCAAATCCATGCAAGCTTGTTAACAATTTTAGTTTTTAATTTATATTATTTACTTATTTTTTGAAATGTCATTTTTTGAGTTTCATATTTTTATGTCATATATTCCGAAATGCTAATTTTCAATGCATGCTGAAAATACTGTGTTATGTGTGAATTCTAGTTAGACATGTTACGGTGCGGCCACACCAAACGCGTTACTCGCGTTGGATAACGCGAGTAACGCGCCTAACCTGACGCTTGATCATTGTGGGGTGGTTACTCGGTTCAACGCTTCCAACGCGTCAACGCGCCAACGCAGCTAGATGAGTCCATGTTCATGCAAGTGAACGGAGCGTTCCCTCTTCGTCATAACTATCAAACCAAACAGCCTTCACATTCACAGAGCGAACATTATGAAAGTAAAATGCACATTTCTCGCTAAAAATGTTTCCATAAACGCATTTAATGGCGTAACTATGTTACTATTTCCACCCAGAATAAAGATAGTTGTCGGCCGTGGCTGCGCTGGAGTCCGAGGTAGGAAACCCAAACGCCGCCGTGTTTGGGTGAAGAGTTTAGAATAGAATAGAATAGAATAGAATTGACTTTATTTGTCATTGTGCATTGGATACACAACGAAATTTGTTTGTGCAACCACTAACAAAAGTGCAGTTGTGCTGGGTGGAGGGTAGGAGTGTAGTGTGATTATTAAGTTCTGTGATGGCCCTGGGGATGAAACTGTTCTGCAGTCTGGAGGTGCGGGCTGTGGTGGCCCGGTAGCGCCTGCCAAAGGGTAGCAGGGTGAAGATCGGGTTAGATTAAATAATCTCTGATATAAATAACAATAATCGGTTTAAATAACTTCACATGGTGTGTCTGGTGTGTTTCCAGCATTCGTAGTGTTGATCAGCAGAGAAATAGTCCGCCAAGACATTGAGGTTGCTTAGCATCCAGAGACTCTGTCCATGCAAGTGAACGGAGCGTTCCCTCTTCGTCATAACTATCAAACCAAACATCCTTCACATTCACCGAGCAAACATTATGAAAGTAAAATGCACATTTCTCGCTAAAAATGTTTCCATAAACGCATTTAATAGCGTAACTATGTTACTATTTCCACCCAGAATATAGAAAGATGTCGGCCGTATGCTTCTGTCCAAGCTCACTACTCTCTGCCAGTGACGTCGGGTCAAGCTCAACGCTGATTGGCTATCGCGGCCAAGCGTCACGCGTTGGAGCGTTGAAAGTTCAGATTTCTGAACTCCGGGCGTTGGCGCGTTGGGCGCGTTACTGCGTTTACGTGCGTAATTACGTGCGTCTGACGCGCGTAACGCCCCTAAAGCGACGCTTCATCGCATGTAACGTGTCTACGCGCCTATACCAATGGTTCCCTATGCAAAAATGCCGAATTTTGACGCCCCTAACGCGAGTAACGCGTTTGGTGTGGCCGTACCGTTAGACATTTGATAGATCTTTTTTGCCTTAAACCAGGTTGAGACTCCTGAACATGTTTAAAGGTTTTTTAACGATGATCAAATGTAGTGCAAAATATGACCCAAACGACTGTTATGTTTTGTTGTGATCTTAGTAGTCACAAAGGGGGGATGTGTGGTAGAAATTAGTGAGTATATTCTATGGTAAACCATGATTATTAATAGGTTTTATATTTTAAATAGTGTAAAGCATTGTGTTTGCAGAATCTGGATTCAGAACAGATGGTGCACAGGAATGTATAGGGAACTGGGGGGAAGCTAAGTTGGTCTCAAGCTTTTTCAGCCTTGGGTCAAGCTAAAGTTGACCTCAGCCTTTTCAGCTTTGGGTCATCTTGGCTAATGAGGTTGATCCATGCAGACCACAGAACTGGGCAGTTGATAACATGCTGGGACGAAGATTGACGGGCGGAAACCCCGTTGTGACTCCATTGTAAACAAAGAAATTCCTATACGTGTATAAGTGAGGCTGCAGCCCAATGTGGGGCCAGTGACTCTGCAAACCCACTCAGGCTGATGTCGTTGTTATTTTTCTTCACGATAAAGTCTTTTTCAATTCTTGCTCCGGACCCCTCGATTTCTTTTACACTCTCTCTTAAATTAGTCTAAGTGTTTTAAATCTCGATTAATCTCCGACAATAACTACAGTACGACAGCTTTTGGCCACCCGTTTCTACTTTCACCTTTGATACTGAGAAATTGTGACAATACACGGATATATTAAATGCAGGTGCGCTGCTCTGTAGGCAAACCGCGAAGGAAAAAGGGTAGCTGCTTCATCTGTTCTTTTTAGAATTGTATGTCTTGATGTTTATTTTATCTAGCCGTCTATTCTCTTGTTTTTGGCTATGTGAATGAACGTCCGCGTCGATGCCTCGATCGCAAGTCCAGTGTCGCGAGCGGACGTTGCCATGACATCTAGAAATCATACCGTATTTAATGGGTTGTAGTGAGTGTAACATAATTCACCTACAGTATTTTGTTATGTGTTGTTCTTTCAATTGTGTTAGGCATGTCGTTTACTATCTTGGTGGTTCAGGGATCGCTGTCCCATTTAAGGATTACGAGCGTCTCATGACGTCAGAGCCCATGCGGGATTTGTTTACCTTCAGCACGTTTTGATTTCCTGTTTCTCTCTTACTAAATAAACGAGTCACACAACTGTGTGCTCAACGTGCGAAATTGTATCTCTCACTTATGGCAATTTCCACAGGGTTATCATTGATATTGATGTGTAGGGGTTGTTTATAACTCGTGAATAATATTGTTTAGACTACGGTCTGGGGGAATACTCTGATTCTGATTGGCTGCAGTGCGTGCATTAACTCCTGATATAGCCCTACAGTAGGGTGACCAGATTTGAGTTTGTGAAAAAGAGGACACTTCGTCGCCGGGGGGGGGGGGGGGGGGGGGGGGGGGGGGGTGTTTGTATCGTGAGCTACGTACTTCAGTGGGGGTTTCATTCCGTCTATACACGGCACCTTCTCAACGAGCACATGAGATCGGTCGCCCATGACAGACTCTCTCTACAGTCAGCTCGCGCAAGAAGGTGGAACGTAAGGGAGATACCATTTCCAGAACTTGGAAGGCCGTAATAACCATAGACATATACAATGGTAATAACTAGTAGGTTATGTGAAAGACCCATAAACACAAATATGCGACGAGGCAAAAAAAATAAAAAGATAATAATAACAATAATATATATTTTTTCTTTTTTTTGCGACGAGGCAAAATACCGGACGTTTTTGGAATCCCTGCCGGACGCATTTTTTAGGTCTCGAAAAGAGGACATGTCCGGGAAAAAGAGGACGTCTGGTCACCCTACCTACAGACACCTGCTAGGTAGTTCCAGTCAGTGTTTAGATTCTCTGCCCGAGCCCGAGCCCGACAGGGGCCGGGTCGGGCCGATATTTCCCACCACTATACTCGGGCCGGGCCTTTGATCGAGCGTTTTTATTTTTATTTTACCATTGGTTTATTGGCCTAATCTGAGGAGAAATCTATGCCATAAACAGAAATATTATAGGCCTTTATTACACGGGCCTTCTCAATGCCGTGGAACGCTCCGTTCATGGGTAGTAGTCCGGTGACTTGTCTATCCCAGCGTCTTCCGTTGCTAAGCGACGTCACCGTCTTTGCGGACAAATTATTTCTCTGCTGATCAACACTACGAATGACCAAAAGACTTGAATCCCCCCCCCCCCTTAAATAAATACTATGGCAGAATGGCTGCATAATACATGGTTTCTGAGACTATTTGGGTCAAGAAATTCACAAATGATGTAGATTTATTGATTTGACCTATTTTTGACCTTCAAATTCAAGATGGCTGCCACTTTTGGCTCTTTAAATGTCAATTTTTCAAAATCGTCAGAGAGCCTTAATATTAGGCTCAAATGAAAGGTCTTCTCATACTGAGTTCAGTTATGGACAGTAAAATTACAAGTAGGCTATGCAGAAGTCATCTGAAAGGTAAAAAAGATCAAGGTTTGTGGTTGATGAGAATTAAACTGCTGATGTTATTAGTTACCTGAACTGTGCTGTTCAATTGATCCCTTCATTTCATTATGAACTGGAAGATAATTAACAATTCTCAATGGCATAAAATATCTCTAAAGTTGTCTTCTGCAGTTATTCAACAAAGCATACCTCACTCCCAATCAGTCAGCCCCACATCCAAGTGATGTGCAAACACGCTCTCTCTCTAATGTTTACGTTTCAACATTGGTCTCCTTCCATTCGTCCTTTACACATATTTATTATTCCCCCTTGTCATCTCTCCCTGTAATCAATTCATCCTCAGTTTGTCCTTTCGGTCCCGGGTGTTTTGATCACAAACCTCAGTGTGTTTTACGTTAAGGTTTCATCCTCAGAAAGGGGAGAGACAAGGGAAGATTACAAGTCGTTTTTTCTCTTGATAGCTCTAACCTTCGTCGGCGGTGTCGCCGGCATGGCAGGCGATAAGAAGGCTCCGCTGTCGGCTGGGGTTTGATTGGACGGTGATACATCAACATTATTCACTTAGATTATTTTTATCATTATGAATGTATGACAGCAAAGAGATAATGTTACGTGCAGAAGTTATCATTGTGTTATGTGCAGAAGTTATCATTGATATTTAGTGTTGGCTAAGCTAAATTAGGTAGCTATCTAATGTTTGCTTAGCTGTGCCTCAATTTATGTTGACTGACATAATCCAGCTGCTTGTCATGGAAAAAAGCATAATAAAAGCAACATATCTAATTAGTTTGATCTAGCATTAATATGATAACCAGCAGTTCCCACAAGTAACTAGCTAGCTAGCTACTTACATGGTTCAGGTTTGCAACAATGCTAGTTTCAGCTCCAACAGGCCTACCCTAGCTAGATAGCTGAAGACTAGCTCCTCTGGTACTTTACAGTAGTTTTTTTTCTCTTTTTAGGTTTATGTGAATATAGCTAGAAAACAAGGCACAATGTCCTATGAATGTGTGCTGAAATGTGGCAAGCCTTGTGAGTCATCTGATAAAATCAACCAAGGAAAATGGGACCGTTTACAATCCAAAGCCAAAAACTGGTCAGGGCATGACAAATTTGGTCATGTTTACACCACCACCTCGTGGCAAGATGGGCCAGGGAATCATTACATACATCAGTCATGTTATATATCCATCTCATCTTCAGACAAGCTTGAAAAAGCCAGACGGCGCACAAACTGAACTGAGTTCTGAAATGCCAGCTCAGAAGGCTCTGTGTGACAAAGAGTCAGAGGGGCCATCACCAAAGCGTCTGCGTTCCGTGAGTGGGCCTCTTCACGACAAGACAAAGTGTGTGTGGTGCATGCAAGGTGAGGACACAAGACACCCAAATAGAGTGCGAAGCAAGCTGTTCAGAATCAACACACAGTCAGCATGGCGCACCTTCAAGCGCCACACAGTCGTTATAGAAGATGAACAGTTGAGGGACCGTGTCACACGGCTCATTGAGTCAACATCAGCACTGTCAGATCCTTTTGAAAATGATATCATGTACCACCAAGTCTGTTGGATGAAACATCCACAATACACATTTCAAGCCAGATGATGCAATGCATCTCCAGAGTGTGTCACTCTCAGAGGCAAAAATGTGTTCTTTAGACATGTGATTCTGTCATCTTTACTGAGCGTGAGATCCGTTCACTACAGTCTCTTTTAGCAGACTACAAACGCATAGTCAGTGAGTATGGATATGCAGTGGGTGATGTTAAATCATCTTATGTCAAGGACCTGCTCATTAATGAGTATCGAGACAAAATTGGCTTCAAAGATAGAAGTGAGCTTAACAAAAGCGAGTGGGTCTATGATGTTGGGGGAGGAGGTGATTAAATTGAAGCAGCAGTCTCATCCCTTTGCATCAGCGATGAGCAGCTCGTTCAGAACTTGGCTGCACGGCTATCGAAGATGATAAAAGTCACACCTACTGTTCCATGGCCACCTTGCATTGATCATCTTGAGGAAGATGAACAGTTGTGTGAGTTCCTGTTGAAGCTTTTGACTTGGCTAAAACAGCCTCAGAGAAAAACTGCCGACCTCAGCCCTGCAACACTCAGTCTGGCTTCCATGATCAACCTACCACATTACTGGACAGCGCACTACCACTGCAATCAACCGGGGTGTAAATGTCCATGGCATGACTCGAAGTAAAGATCTGGTAGACAATCTACACAAGAGTGGTGGTTGCATCAGCTATGTAGACACGCGGCGCATTATGACAACTGGGCTTTGATGGATAAGAGGCATCATCACAATGCCAAAGGAGATTGCAGAGGCAAGCCAGCTATTGTATTATCGCAATGATGACGTTCAAATTGACCACACTGACAGGTAAACTCACAGGAGAGCCCATCGAACAAATGTATGTTGTGCAGCCAGAGAGCTATAACAGAAACCAGATGAAGTTCCTGCTGCAAGGCTCTCCAAGAGAGAAGGAAATCTTGACAGCTGAGGCAGAAGTGGGCAGAGCTGACAGGTCCTCAGTACAGATGCCACCCTGGTTACGCAAGGTAAGCCACCAGCTCTCCCATGGCTAGATCTACCAGTGACCTGCGGCACAGCTCCACAGCGTGATCGCTCTGTCATACATGCACTGTCTCGCATTAGACACTGATTGGTTGAAGCCACCACCTCAACAAGAGAGGTTCCGGATACAGTGGCTCAGTCGCCATCATCTACCACACAACAAGAGCAAGCCTTACTACCACACAACGTACAATGAACCTCCAAACAAGTCGGTGATGCATGACATTATGATTAAACAACTGAATGCCATGCACAAGAATAATATTCCCTTCTCCTTTCTCGTTGGTGACCTGCCCACCTACAAGACAATCATTCAGCTCAAGGCAGAGAATGCGCAAATGTTCAAGGACATTGTCCCAATCCTCGGTGCTTTCCACCAACAGATGTCCTACATGTATGCCGTGTATAAGAGATTCAAAGGCTCTGGAATGGCAGACACTTTGGTTACAGCAGGGGTAGTAGTGGAGGGTTCAGTAGACCAAGCACTAAGAGGGAAGCACTACAGGCGGGGTGTGCGCTGCATCCAGCTCTGGAGAGAGGCTCTAATAAATAAACGACTGGCAAAGATTCTTGAGCATGAAGAGCTATCAGAGGACATTAAGGAGAATCTCAAGACCCTGCGCAATGCACTCACTGAAACTCAGGAGGCTTTACAGAAAGCTCACAAGGATCTTGAGGAGGATGGTGATGTAAAGGAGCTGATCAACAGAGTTTACGAGAAACCTGGCACAGACATGGGGGACTTTTGGGTCTCGTTCCTGGAGATGACCGATCCCCTTGTACAATGTCTTCATGCATGTCATGCAAGAAATGGTACAGAGTACCTTGTGTCAACATTCAACATGCTGCCTGGACTGATGGCATACGACAACCATGATTATGGAAGGTGGTTGCCAGATTATTGGGCAATGCTCTCCTCGCTGTCAGATGAGAGAATGGCATTTTTTAACATTCACTTCACCCAGTCAATGACAGGGCTACCTTACTCCTGTCAGCCACTCGACCTTTGGATTGAAACTACAATGAATCTGAACTCGAAGCTAAAGCAAGGGTGGATTCAGCTTCTACAGAATGAGAAGCAACTGTTCTCAACAATAAGAAATGCAAACAATGTTGCCAGGGTGAAGTCTACTGTGAAGCAGAGCCTCAAGTGCCAGCGCCGCCATAGGAAGCATGTTGAATGCCAGCCAGCAAGGATGAGAAGGATGAGCAGGCAGTTCAGGACCTGCTGGCATGCATGACGGATTTTGAAGCTGAGCCCTTTGACATCTCTTCACCTATACTGAGGTCGCTTCAGTCTGGCCTGGTGGCCTCACCAGAGTTAGTGCATGACCTAAAGACTGCACTTCCAGATGGCCAAGCTCAGGTTGAAACCTTCCTGCAAGAGCGAGTGTTCGCAAAGATCAAGCCTCTCACTGCAACCATCCACAGGAATAAGAGGCGAAATTTCACTGGAGAAATGGTCTGTACACCATCTGGTGCTCATATGAAGGTTGCCCATATGGAGAGATCGGGGCTGGCAGCCCTAGTGGACCTTGCAGAGGGATCAGGAATGATCCAACTTGAGTCAGCCCTTGAGAGGAGAGTGACTCAGGAGTGCCTTTCACTCTACAATGTAGATGGGTCAATGCGCAAGACTGTGAAGAGCAAGTTGTTAGAGCTCTTCAAGCTAGACCCAGTAAGTGAAAAACCGAGAGACCACGTTAGCCTTGTGGACATGGGGCTGATCTGGCGGCTTGCCACCCCCACACCTGAAGACCGTGAGTCTCGGAAGCGGGACGGTTCAGAGTACCACTGGGGTGACTCCTTGGATAAAATCTGTACTATGATCTTCTCACGCCACGCCAACGCATATCTCATCATCCTTGTCAATGACATATATGACCTTCCTTTCAGCATCAAGGATGATGAGCACGATCGTCGTGCAGCAAAACATCCAAAAGGCCCAAATGTTTTTCCCAAGCCCGAAGACAGGTTCCCAGGTGCTGCTGAGTTCAACCAACTCATGGTTAATTCCGGAAATAAGGTCAGACTACAGAAACTTGTAAAGGAACAGCTGAAAAGACAAGCGGGTCAAGTGCATGGAGACATATACTGCGAGGGAGAAACATCAACCAACCTGAGCACTGGCGTGGCTAATGGGGACTATGTCTTCAGACATCCAGAAGCAGATACAATGCTGCTCTCTGCCTATGCAAAGGTGAGAGCCAGTAAGTACACTGGACCTGTTGTTCTAGACTGCGAGGACACAGATGTGTATGTCAGCAGCTTACGGTCTCGCAGCAAGTCAGGGTGATATGCTGATTAAACGCAAGGCATGTGTTAATTAACTGCCGCGCTATGCTCTCGGAAGAGGTTGCAGATATCATCATACCTCTCCATGTGATCACTGGCAGTGACCACACCTCAGGGTTCTATGGGCATGGGAAGAAGAAGGTGTTGGAGAAGAAGGTGAAGATCAATTCTGAGGCAAGAGAGCTCCTGGGACGAGTGGGCGAGAGTCTTGAATTAAAACATGACGTCAGAGCGGATATGAAGGCATTTGTCCTCTCCGTCATTTATGCTGAGAGTGCAGATGTGAGCTGCTGGCAGGCCAGAGTTTCCAAATGGCACAAACTGAAGAATAAGAGTACAATCCGTCTCCCACCCGACGATGACTCTTTGAATCTTCATATGGAAAGGTCAAACTACCTTACATATTGCCAGCTCCATTACAATCTACAAGAGCATCCTTCTCCATTGGTCACGGCTGGGAACTAGTGAATGGAAAGTGTCGACCAGTGCGTCACACCCTGCCCCCCTTGCCCCAGCAGTTCACACCTCATGACTGCTCAGACGAAAGTAGCAGTGATGATGAGATGAGTCAGTGTGGAGACTCAACAGATTCAGATTGAGAGTCTTTTTAGTTAATTCAATAAATAAATTGTTAAAAAATGAGAGAGAGAGAGAGAGCGCGAGCGAAGTATAAAACTCTTCATATGTAGGGCCGCATCGTTCAACCTCTTTAGGAGGTTGATGTCGTAGACCTGCTTGTTTTCGCCCCTGTCCGAACACGCTACCTCGTTATCCACGTCCCCGACCCGCCGTGTGACCACAAAGGGCCCAAGCCACTTTGCGAGTCATTTGGTGCCAGAGGTGGGCAATAGTACAAGGACTTTATCCCCCTGGGTGAGATCGCGTTATCTAGTCCCTCTGTCGTACAGGCGTCTCTGACACTCCTGGGCTCGGTGCAAGTGCTCACGTGACAATACCCCTAGTGAGTAAGTCCATGACGTACTGGATTTCGTTCTTGCTGTCACTTGACCTCTCCTCCCAGTTTTCTTTAATGAGGTCCAGGACGCCCCTGGGCTTGCGCCCACAAAGCAACTCAAATTGCGAAATCCCCTTGGAAGCCTGGGGCACTTCCCGCACTGCTAACAATAGAGGGTCTAGCCATTGATGCCAATTCCGAGCATCCTCGTGTATGATTTACCGATCATGGACTTTAACGTCCGGTTAAACCTCTCACACAAGCCGTCCGTGGCTGGGTGATAGACGCTTGTGCGAATGGTCTTGACCTTCAACAACCCGTAAAGTTCCCTAATCGTGCGTGACATGAAATTGGTGCCCTGGTCAGAGAGAAGCTCCTTTGGGATTCCCAACCGCGATATCTCATGAAACAACGCCTGCGCAACAATCTTCGCGGAGATGTTGCGCAACGGAATTGCTACCGGGTACCGGGTTGCGTAGTCGATCAGGACTAACAAATCGATACCCGCGTGCGGAACGTTCTAATGGCCCGATAATGTCCATGGCGATGCGATCGAAAGGGGCTTCCACCAGGGGAAGGGGCCTGTAAGGGAGCCCTGCGGACGGCCGGGGGATTCATCAATTGGCACTTGGGCAGGATGCGCACCACCTGCGCACCTCCGCCCGAATACCCGGCCAATAGAACCGGGCCATTATCCGGTTCAGTGTTTTTTCGTACCCTAAGTGGCCCGCTATTGGGTTATAATGCGCCCCCTGGAAAACCATTTCCCGGCGGCTCCTGGTTACCAGCAACTGGGTGACAACCTCCTCATTCTGGGTGTCACGACTCACCCGATAAAGCCTATCCCTAACCACTATAAAGTGTGGGTAAGTCAGCGCTGCGTCTGGCCGGACCTTACTCCCATCAATAGCTATCACCTAGTCTCAGGCTGAGCTGAGTGAGGCGTCACGAGACTGCTGGAGGGGAAAAACTCCGCCGGTGGGAACCTCGGCGCTGGGACCTCGGGTCGGGGATCCCCCGCCTCCCCCGATCCCTGAGCAGCGTCGGCCTCCACCGCCTCGGCGCAGAACACAGCACACGACTAATATGTCCCTACCGGTCGTGTCCGCACCCCCATAGTCCCCCTAACAGCCTGTGGAAACCCCACCCAATCCCCCCCAAGAATCAGGGGATGCGTGAGGCTCGAACTAACCGCCGCCTTAACACTATGCTTTTTCCCCCCACAATGAATTTCGATAGTCGTGCACATCCCTGTGTATACACCTCAGCAAAACGCTCGACACCTCTGTCACACCAAATTTGTACCGGGTGCCAAATTTGTACCGCCTACGTAATCATTTCGACATTCATTCCAAACCTGCCTGGCAAAAAACGATTGCGTCAAACATTGCCTGGCAACGGATGATCGCGTCGAATGACGTGGGCAGGTTCAAGAACATTCGCGAACTCGTTCATTGAGCTCGACAAGACAGATAACACTTATTTTACAAATTACATTTATTAGCGTTCCTAACTTTATATTTGTTTTGTATTGTATTGTATTTATCTATTTCCCTACACAGTAATAGCTAAATGTTATGGGGATAACGTGAATAATAATAATAAAAAACAGTTAGTAAATGCCTGCTCACCTATCTACCTATCTATCTATCTATTAGCTATCTATTACCTATAATCTATTCTCTAAATTTAATTAAGGAAATTAAATTAACACAAGCTAGCTAGACTATGAACACATTAAACACTCAGTTTACTAGCTAAATTAGATTAAACAATTAAATGCAATACAAATATAAAGTAAAAACAAGTGTTATCTAGCGCGATCTGTTATCTGTATTATATTATTTCGTCTTCGGCAACATGAGCGCAATTGAAACCTGCCTGGCAACGGACAACCCCTTACGTAATCTGTTGTCCGTTGTCTTGCAACGGACAACTGATTACGTAAGTGGTACAAATTTGGCACCCGGTACAAATTTGGTGTGACACCTCCACCAATGCCTGGGACCGTACCAGACGTGGGTGGATCATGGTCTGCATGCAGCCTACAGAGTCCAACAGCGCCTGGTGCGTACCCAGGGATACGGTACGCCTCACCGGGACCGTGGGGAGGAGACGGGGCACCGATGACGCGGACGACAAGACCCACCTCTATCATAGGGCAATCCCGCCGGAAGTGGCCAGACCGCCAGCACCCCTCCCCTGCCGTCTGAGCGCCCGTCTGTGGAGTGGGGGGGGGGGGCGACTCATGTGCCCGCTCTGGACCGGACCCCCCCATCTCGCCCTTGGTGCCGGTGTTGGTCTGTCCCGCCGCAGGACCGCCGCACCGGCCCGTGGGCCTGCTACCAGCGGTCGCTGGCTCGCCATTGGTGGCGGCAGGTGGCTCTCTGCCAGGACGACCGCAGCGGAGAGACTATCGGGCCGGTGATATCGGACCCAGGCGGATGTCCTCGCCGGCAGCCCCTCCACAAATCTTTCCATGTCCACCTGCTCCACCACCTCCTCCGCTGTATTCCTGTCCGGAACCAGCCACCTCCTGGCCTGGTCCCTTAGTTGTTGGGCGAAGGCGAAGGGCCGGTCCCCCTCGCCGAAGGCCAGCGCCCGGAACCGGCGCCGATGTTCCTCCGGGTACAGGCCCAGCCGATCCCGGATGGCTCGGGTGATGGCGTCATAGTCCCGCTGAGCCCCGACCGGCAGACTGTGGGTGGCTAGCTGCGCCTCGCCCGTCAGGAACGGTAGGAGATGGTGCGCCCACTCCTGGCAAGGCCACCCCGAGACCTCGGCCACCCCCTGGAAGGTCCCCAGAAAGGCCTCTGCGTCGTCCGTCTGCCCCATTTTCGGGATGTGAATGTTGGGAGTGGCCCCCCGGGGTCCCTCGCCGTGTCCGCTGGAGGTGAGGAGCTCCCGGAGCATGGCCCGATCGGCGGCCATGGACTGGGCCAGTTCTGTAAGCACCCTGTTCTGCGCGTGGTGTATTTGGCTTTGTCGCTCCGCCATCTGGGCCAGGTGCCCGAGCACGTTTCCCAATGGGGACTGGTCCATTTTCTTTGCGCTCGCCCCACGTTGGGCGCCACTGTAACAGATAATGAGCGCGGGGAGACCAATTTCTTTTGTCCCTTTATTGGGAGCTCTTTTATTCAATAAACCAAACTTAGGACAGGCTCCAAAACTATATTATAATGGTCAAGATCCGTGTGCGTTTCCTGGTTCTGTCGATCTCAGTATCTGGATCTCTCTCTCTCCTGCTGAACCACAAGGCAGGCACATAAGTACACATTCCCTGATTGGACCTGATCACGCTCACCTGCTCTCAATCAGGTCCAATCCCCCCAGCCGATCCGGTGTGTTCCCAACCGTCCTCTACCTCCCCCTGCAGGCCAGACGTTGCACGTCCCCCCCCCCCCCACAGTCTCCTTCAGTGCTTACTGGAGAAACGCTTTGCTTTCTCCACTATCAAAGTCCTTATGACAGCCGTTTCGGTTGGCCCCGCAGGCTGTGAAGGTAACCTGTTTTTCAGTCACCCACTGGTCAAGAGATTCTTGTATGGTTAGACATGTTGAAAACTGTTTTTTCTCACGTGCTTGCCCCACGGATGGATCTTCCCATCGTGTTGCGTTGGTTATCCAGGGAGCCTTTCGAGCCTCTGTCTCATGCCCCTTTCGATGCTCTGTCTTTTAAAACGGTACTCTTATTGCCTTTGGGTTCTGCCAGCACGCCACACAACGGTTGTTTGAGTGTTATAGTGAAGCTGCCAAGAGCCGCTATACGCTGCTTTACACAGGGGGCCCTATCTTGCATCCGGCGCAAGTGACTTAGTCACTGGCGCATGTGTCGTTGCTAGTTTACAACTGGCGCCAGAGCGTTCTTTTCCACCAGGCGCCACTCGCGGTTAAATTAGGGATTGATCATGCGCCGCAAGGGGCGGTTCGGCGGAAGGAGGAGGCGTGTTCTGGCGCAAACGGTATTTTGCCGTCTCTGAATACCATTGCGCTACTGACCAGGAAATACCTGGTTTAAAGTCAGTGGCGCGTTGTTCAGACGCTATTTTAAGGGCGCATGCATACATGCGCATGCGATGCATACGGATTGCTTGTGCACCTCGCGCATACACTTTGCTTCTCTCATCTACCTAGCCGCACATTCTTGGTAAATTATTTGGGAAAGAACAGCTGATGCAGCGGTAATAAGTTGTACTTTTAAATCAATGCATCTGCAAACACCGTACAGCAAACACATATTTTCTTGACACAGACATCGTGTAGGCTTACATGCCCATAACTTTTAGGATTGATGAGTAGGCCTATTTGATCGTGAAAAACATTGTTTTACCGCGAGTGAGTGTTAAAAAGAATGAATGAATGCGGGCGCGCGTGTGTGCTCTGTACGGCGCCCAGTTTCCAACCTCGAAATTTCACTTCATTAAAATTTAATTTGCATGGTATTTCTTATCCTTACCAGATGCCCGAACCACCTCAGCTGACTCCTTTCTAAGTAAGGAGCAGCGGCTCTAATCCGAGTTCCTCACGGATGGCTGAGCTTCTCACCCTATCCCTAAGGGAGACGCCAGCCACCCTTCTGAGAAAACTCATCTCGGCCGCTTGTACCCGCGATCTCGTCCTTTCGGTCATCACCCAACCCTCATGACCATAGGTGAGGATAGGAACGAAGATCGACCGGTAGATGGAGAGCTTTGCCTTGCGGCTCAGCTCTCTTTTCGTAACAACGGTGCGGTAAAGCGAACGCAATACCGCCCCCGCTGCTCCGATTCTCCGGCCAATCTCACGCTCCATAGTTCCCTCACTCGCGAACAAGACCCCGAGGTAGGCCTACTTGAACTCCTTCACTTGGGCAAACTAAACACGTAACGCATAATACAATCAATGGCAATGTCTATTACCGCGGGGACACATGCATATTAGGATAGCATACAATACTGATAAGAAACAATGTTTATAATGTATTGCGTATATCATTAAATAGAACCACAGTTACCGCATATCATATGTTATAGCCTATCATACGTTTTCTTTGCCGAAATTTATTTGAGGACTCAGTATTTCTGAAGTTGTGGAAGAAAACCCCTTATTCCATGTGTGAATTAGGCCATATTATTTGGCAATAAACTAAGCCATTTGCAGTTTGAAATTCTCGGAGACTGCAGACGCGCTGTCAAAATATCAACTCGTCCGATTCAAATGCGCTCATGGCTCTTAAAGGGGATGGGAGCTGGCACTCTCATTGGTTTGTTGCACGTTACGCCCAAACCACACCTACGGGTAATTAGGCTGCTTCAGACCAACCCTTTTGACACTTGCGCCGCGGCGCAAGCGTCATTTATCCGCCTGTAAAATAGCGATAGCGCCGTAGAACCGCCCACAAAGCTACTTGCGCTTTGCGCTTCCCACTTGCGTTTCAGACCGTTAAAATAGGGCCCAGGGTGTGGCCAGTCTATTCTAGGGCATTTCGGTGGAGGACTTTTGAGCAGATGCGTCATGGTCCTCCCCCGGCACTTTTTATCTGTTTTTACATGCTAGACATACCTAAAACTCTCAACGACTCAAACTCTGTGTTTGAGTCGGCGACCCCTTCCACGGCATGGATAAAGGCTTGTGTTACGAGAGTGGCGTATGTGTGTGCGCGAGAATGTGTGTGTGTGTGTGTGTGAGTGACGTCAGCGAATGAGTCGACGAATGAGTGAACGAGCGATTGAGCGTGTGTCAGTCTAGGAGGAATGAAACGAGTCCGGTTGTGTTTTCCGAGTTACGTGTACTGTTATAAATAACTGAATAAAGTACCAAACGCCGAGAATCCGTGCCCGTATCTTCCGACCAATAAACAGACCCACTGCCGGTTATAGTGAAGGGTGTTACCCCCGAAAGGACATCGGCCCTGGAGGGAACGTCTCCCCTGTGCTCCCGGACTACGGTCTGAGAGCCAAGAAGCAGGAAAGGTGTAACATTGGCGACCACGAAGGGACCCTCTCACGCAAACGGAAACGCAGTGGTGAGCAAAGAATGAACGGTGAAATAACCGGAGAAGTTAGAAGAGACAAAAGAATAAGCGGGAAGCATTGTTTACCTGATTCAGCTAAGCTAAAATGGCGGACGCTAACCGTCGTAGCCCGTGCAATCTCGGCTACTCAAAGTCCAACCCGTTCGTAACGATAAACGACGGTGATGTGGAAGAAACCATAGACAATATGAGTGAAGGAAATACAAGTTATTATGGACTTTCTAACGTGTTCCACCGTGAAGTGGAGCCTATTAGAATGAAGCATGCGGCGGCACCATGTGAGCTCATTCAACCCAAGTTCTCAAGCTGGAACCCCTTCATTAATTCCGAAGAGGACAGCTACCGTTTTCAATGTGGTGCGGCCAACAGACCAAGTGACTTTATTCCACAACCTGCTGCTATTGCAACACCACTTTCAAATCCCTTTTCTTCGGACCAGGGGAGTTACATCCACAGCACCCCCAAGATCGGTTGCCCCCCAGCCCCCACATGCCTGTGCACCTGCCCTTCTTCATCAAAGGATATTAACTATGGACATTCGCCGCAGCCAGGGCACAGTCAGACTATGAAGTTAAAGAGCTCTTTTCGCAAAGGTGAGCAACCAAAGTCACATCAGCCCTCCTCCGAGAGTGAGGATGACTATGATCATCGAGAAAGAGTCCCCACTTTGAGACCCGGACAGTATGATGGCACCACACCCTGGACAGAGTTCCTGCACAGGTTTGAGAGTTGTGCTAAAGCTAACTACTGGTCCGCAAAGACAATGGCTGTCCAGTTGAAGTTCTGCATGGTAGGTGCAGCCGGGGCCATCATCCACAGAAATCCCGGTCCACCCAGTGGGACTACGTCCGCCTGGTGGAGGAGATAGAAACTGCATACGGCCCTTCCTCGCAGCATGCAGCTGCAGTAGCTATCGAGCTGAGACAGCGTGTCCGCAAACCGGGTGAGGCTCTCCATGTTTTGCGAGATGACATCTACGGGAGAGTGTCAGTAGCCTACAGCAACAGGGCTGATGCTGAACAGGACGCCATAGGAGTTGTCTTTACTAATGCTCTAGGGGATGCAGAAATTGTACAAAAGCTTTTAGAGCAGCGCCCACAAACATTAGCCCAAGCCTTTGACATTGCCCATCGCTATGAAACCACGAAGCGAGCAGCATCATATGTCGCCGGTCTCATGCACTCAGGAGCCCGTGACATAGCTGAGCGCAGGCCCCGTGCTATGGTGATCAGAGAGGGAACCGACGAAGAGGAATTAAAGACAGCTACAACGCCCCCATCAGCCATCTTTAAACCTGCGTCTTCCAGTCACAGTCACACACCATATAGAGGTAAAAGCCCCAGAGACATTAAATGGGATGAGATTCGGTGTCACAACTGTTCAGGCTTGGGTCACATGAAGAGAAATTGCCCCTCACCAAGAAATGCAACTAGGGCTCTAACTTCAACCATGTCCCCTCAAAGCTCAAGGTCAGCTGTGCTTCACCTTAAGGCCCAGGGACAAGAAATGAACATTCACATGATTGTGTACGAGCTAGAAGTGTGCGCTGTTTTGGACAGTGGGGCTCGGAAAAGTGTTTTTCCTCTGTGTCATTACAACGCCATTCATCCAGATGTCAGGCCTCCACTTCAGTCATCCATCGTAGAGACTCTGATCGGTGTTGGGCCTGGTGACATACCCGCGCTCGGCGAAGCTCACATCCCTGTCCAGATCAACAACCGTCAGGTGAGCGTCCTCTTCCTGGTTGCTGATATAGCTGGTGACGAAGCCCTGCTGGGCCATCCATTCCTGAGCCAGGCCCAGGCACGTCTTGATTTTGGGAATCAACGGATTGTGCTGTTTGGAGAAGAGGTGCCGTATTTCGATTCCAAAAACAAACCAAAGGCGCACTCAGTGAGAGTGGCCCGGACGGTGGTGCTGGAGGCTGGGCAGGAGTTTGTGGTAAGAGGCAACATCCACCTTAAAGATCCAGTTGAAGGGGGATTGATGCTGAGCCCCACCAAAGGCTTTGTTGAAAAACACAGACTGTTAGTGGCCCGAGTTTTAGTGGAAGTTCAGCCCCATATGACCATGCCCCTCCGCATCTTCAATCCAGGCAACAGTGCCGTAACCATTAAAAAGGGGGCCATCGTGGGACTCCTCCAGCCGGTAGAGGTTCTGCAGCCTACAAACGCGGTTGCCCACAACCAGCCTGAACAGACTGTCAGCAGCCGCCCTCCGGTCCCCCAGCACCTACAGGAGCTCTATGCCCAGAGCTCTACTGAGCTTAACCAAGAGGAGCAGCTGCGGCTAGCTCAGCTGCTGTGCACCTATGAGAATGTGTTCTCCACAGGACCCACTGACCTCGGCAGGACCAGCCTGGTTCAGCATGACATCGTAACCATGCCAAGCCTCCCAGTCAAGCAACCACCACGCCGGATGGCATTGGAGAAACAACAGGATGCTGACCAACAGATACAACAGAGCCTGGGGGCGGGGCTGGCCCGCCGCAGCAACAGCAGTTGGGCATCTCCCATAGTGATGGTGAAGAAAAAAGATGGAACGTACCGCCTCTGCATTGACTATAGAGGCCTGAATGACTGCACGATCAAAGATGCATATCCTCTGCCCCGCATCCAGGACACGCTGGACACCCTCTCTGACGCCAAGTGGTTCAGCACCCTTGACCTCGCGGCCGGCTACTGGCAAGTCGAACTGACCCCAAGAGCACGCAAAGCAGCAGCATTCTGCACCAAAAGTGGACTGTTTGAATGGAATGTCATGCCATTTGGACTTTGTAATGCCCCGGCGACATTCCAGCGCTTGATGGACCGGGTGCTGGCCGGCATGCAGTGGGAGACCTGCCTAGTGTACCTGGATGACATCATCGTTTTGGGCAGCGACGTTCCGCAGATGCTGCAGCGGCTGGGCCAGGTTTTCAGTCGTCTCGACCAGGCCAAACTGAAGCTAAAACCATCTAAGTGCTGCCTCTTCCGCCGCCAAGTAGCCTACCTGGGTCACATAGTTTCAGAGAGCGGTGTGGCCACTGACCCCAACAAAGTCCAGAAAGTGCAGGACTGGCCGACACCGACATCAATCCAAGATGTCCGTCGCTTTGTGGGCCTTGCATCTTACTATCGGCGGTTCGTTAAAGACTTTGCTTCCATTGCAGAACCTCTCCATGCCCTGACCAAGAAACATGCCCAGTTTCGCTGGTCTGAGGAATGCCAGGCGGCATTTAATGAACTTAAAGGCTTGCTAACGACCGCGCCAATCCTGGGCTACCCACTCGACCAAGGCAACATGATACTAGACACAGACGCCAGTGACGTCGGTATCGGCGCTGTTCTCTCGCAGGTTCAGCAGGGTGTGGAACGTGTGCTAGCCTATGGAAGCCGCAAGCTGTCCACAACTGAACAGAATTACTGTACCACACGGCGAGAACTGCTAGCCGTGGTCGACTTCACGTCACACTTTCGCCAGTATCTCCTTGGGCGGCGCTTCACGGTGCGCACCGACCACAGCAGCCTTCGGTGGCTAACAAGGATGAAGGAGCCTGAGGGACAGCTCGCCAGGTGGCTCGAGAGACTTGGCGAATACAACTTCGAGATCATCCATCGCCCTGGCCAGCTTCACGGCAACGCAGACAGCCTCTCCCGGAGACCCTGCCGTCAGTCCTGTCCTTGTAAGCTCCCCAGCCCATCTCCTCCTCAGTTGAACATCAGTCACCAGGCTGTGCAGTGCAATTTGGACTCTGACATCAACCAGGCTATGCTGAGTCCAGTGGGGGTAGAGAGACACCCAGCTCCCGCAGAAGCAAGTCTAGTGGGGGTAGACAAGGCCCTGCCAGCTGACTCTAACAACTTAAAGTCCCCCGAGAAAATATACCTGATTAAGTCACAAGAAAATGAACTGTTTGCTGGTTGGTCCCTGGAGGAGCTGCGACAAGCCCAGGAAGACGACGCAGACATTGCACCCATCATAACCTGGTTGGAAACCAGCGGAGAGCGTCCTGCATGGGTAACAGTCTCACCATGCAGCCCAGCCACAAAGACATATTGGAGCCAGTGGAAACGCCTCTACATCAGAGACGGAGTGCTAGTTAGACGCTTCTACTGCCTGGACGATACCCAATTCTATCCACAAGTAGTGCTGCCCCGCACCTTCCGGCCAGGCATCATGAGACAGATGCATGAGGGACAGGTTGGCGGACATTTTGGTGTAGAGCGCACGGTAGCTCGGCTGCAAACCCGATACTTCTGGTACAGAATGAGGGAGGACGTCGCCCTGTGGTGTAACACCTGCACCAGCTGCGCATCAAAAGCCAGGCCACGGAAGACACCGCAAGCCCCCATGGGCACTGTTCGAGTCGGAGCGCCTATGGAGCGCATCGCTTTAGATATTATGGGGCCACTGAATGAGACTGAACGCCACAACAGATATGTGCTGGTAATACAGGACTATTTTACAAAATGGGTCGAAGCTTTTCCCCTACCTAACGAACAAGCTATAACTGTGGCTGAAGTGCTTGCCTCCGAGTGGGTGTGTCGCTATGGAGCCCCGCAGACACTGCACAGCGACCAAGGCCGGAACTTCGAGTCTGAGGTGTTCCAGGAAATGTGCAAGCTGTTCGGGATCGACAAAACACACACCACACCTTTCCGTCCTCAGTCCGATGGGCAAGTTGAAAGGTTCAATGCCACTCTGCAAAAGATCCTGGCCACGACAGCCGAGCGTTGCCACTGGGATTGGGACCTCATGATTCCCTATGCTGTCATGGCCTATAGAGCAACAAAGCACAGTTCAACTGGTTTCACCCCGAACTACATGATGTTTGGCCGGGAAGTGAGTGAGCCAGTAGACCTTGTATCCGGCCTGCCGCCGGACCCTGAACCAGCTCCCTCAGCCCCTGAGTATGTCCAGCACCTTCGAGAGCGGACTGGAGCTTGGTCACAAATCACCAGAGATGCTCTCGGAGAGTCTGTGGAACGTGCCAAAGAGGACAATATGACAAGAACTGTTGCCGCACACATTACAACGTTGGTGATGCTGTGTGGTACCTCATTCCAAAGGAACAAAAAAATTCAAGAACAGAGTGAGGATCGTTCCTCCCATCTACGAAGGGCCATTTCTTCGTTCTGGGTCAGTTGGACGAACCCCTGGTTTATCGAATCCAGAAAGGGCCAAGAACTAAAGTAACGGTTGGTTCACCACGATCAGCCTAAAGCCTTATCGCTCGCCGGGACCCACTGGACAATACTTGGGCCCTGGAGCAAGCCCAGAGCTGGACACCAATGGATGGATGCTGTCACCCCCAGACAACGTATGATCCTGCTGACACTCTACTGGGTCTGCCCCAGTCTCTTCTCCTAACACTGATGACAGCTCCAGCTTTCCCTCACTCGATCCAGCTGTGGACATCCTGTAGCTGCCTGCTTCTCACCTGACTCCTCCGTTCTGTGAGTTAAATGGACAGTGGGGGTTGTGCGGCGGTGCAGAACCCTCAGAGGCCATAGTTCTCAAAGGCCCCAGCGCCAGGCGTAGACCACCGACTCAGTTTGGTGAGGGTGGGTTGGCTCAATGAGTGAGCACGGCTCACTGAGCGCCCGTTGTTCATGGCAGCAGTTCCAGGACTTTAAGGGCAATGTTTACAATGTTTTTTTAAAAACAATAATAAGTTTGCTATGTTTTGTATTTCTCTTGGTAAAGAAAATATATAACTATATGTTTGATACAAAGTCAACTGTTTATAGGCTCTTCCAGGCTAATTGTTTATTTTTCTATACTTAAAAAAAAAAGAAAGAAAAAACTTGACGTAATAGCTTGTTGAATGCACTATGGGGTAAACTGCATTTGCGTTCTGCAGGGTTTGCATTTTTCTGTTAATATTTGAGTAATTACAGAGAACTACTATGATATCCTTAAAATGCTAATTATATCTTCTACTCGTAGTCTGAACGATGGGTATTGTAATGCCTTTTCAGATTTGTTTCTGCTCAACTGTGTAATAGTGCACTAAACGCAACACACTGTTCAATTCTCTTGCCTTTGCACTACAAGCTTACACTTTATCGTCATCCTCTTAAATCGACGCCTACTAGTTATACTTGCACCCTTTGAACTAGATTGAATGTGTATGGGGGCTGTATATCTGTATGGACAGGTTGGTGTATTGTGCTGATTGTGAAAAATCTGTTTTGATTGTCATCCAGAGTGGGGGTAGTGTTACGAGAGTGGCGTATGTGTGTGCGCGAGAGTGTGTGTGTGTGTGTGTGTGTGTGAGTGACGTCAGCGAATGAGTCGACGAATGAGTTGAACGAGCGATTGAGCGTGTGTCAGTCTAGGAGGAATTGAAACGAGTCCGGTGTGTTTTCCGAGTTACGTGTACTGTTATAAATAACTGAATAAAGTACCAAACGCCGAGAATCCGTGCCCGTATCTTCCGACCAATAAACAGACCCACTGCCGGTTATAGTGAAGGGTGTTACCCCGAAAGGACATCGGCCCTGGAGGGAACGTCTCCCCTGTGCTCCCGGACTACGGTCTGAGAGCCAAGAAGCAGGAAAGGTGTAACACTTGTCTCTCGGAGCTGTTACAATTCGTAAGTTGCTCTTCGATTAAGTCTATCTCTGCTGTCACCAAGTGGTGTCACAGCATTTGCTGGGATCTTTTAATTAATTTATGAATTAATTCATCAATTCAAGTTAATTATGAATACGTCACCCATGTCTCTTATACGCCTTGCCTTTATTGAGAGCTTAAAGTGTGTTGTGTGGATGTTTAGTCCACCACCACATTCGTTCCTTGCCGGCACACACGGAGTGGTCACCGGCAAACTAGAGCTACTTGTTGCATGGTTATGCCAATTAAGCTGCTCTTTGTCACTGTTTATTTTCATGTAGGCTATGCCGTCTGGCGCTGCCTCATGTTGATGCCAGGCTTGGCTACGCTTGTCTCTAGGAGCTGTTACGGTTCGCAACATTGCTCCTCAATTAAGCCTCTCTGCTGTCACCAGGTGGTGACCTAGCATTACGCTGGGAGTGACCGGTTATTATGGCTTTGGTCACGGTTCGTAACCAGCGTCTTAATATCGTATCCTCTAACAATTTATAATTGATCCGCTACCCCTATCTCTTATACGCTTTGCGTTTATTGAGAAGGTTTTTTGAGCTGAGTCTACCATCGATATACAGAGTGAGACAAGAGTGAGAAGTGGGGGGGGGAGAGAGGGTGAGATGGAGAGAGTGTCAGATAGATGAAAATAGACTGCATACCAGAGAGAGAGAGAGAGAGAGAGAGAGAGAGAGAGAGAGAGGAGAGAGAGGAGAGAGAAGAGAGAGAAGAGAAGGAGAGAGAGAGAGAGAGTGAGAGAGAGAGAGAGAGAGAGAGAGAGAGAGAGAGAGAGAGGAGAGAGAGAGAGAGGAGAGAGAGAGAGAGAGAGGAGAGAGAGAGAGAGAGAGAGAGAGAGAGAGAGAGAGAGAGAGAGAGAGAGAGAGATGGGGGCGGCATGGAGGGACCTCATTAGGCTGGTAAAGGAGATTGGTCAGTCAGTTGGGACAGTGGCGTACAATTGACGGCTCGCTGTAACAGAACGGGGGGGGGGGGGGCACCGGAGGGATGAAATCTCCATAAAGTCATGTTTTTGAGTGTGTGGGTTTGTATGTGCTGGGGGGGATAGGACAAGGTGAGTCAGGACAAAGAAGAGGGCTAAGCGAGGCCAGTGGAGTTCTGCCATCAGCTATCGACATGTCATAGTTAAGGTCTTGGGATCTGTCACGGCCTCTGCTCAGGCCTCATCCACAGGGATTCTGTTTGTTAACAGGGTTTATTTCATGTTCTATCCTTAAAAGGGGTCAAGCTTTCATTTGGTTCTTTCTTGGGTCAATGTAATCCATTCTATTAGTTCTATAACCATCATTTTTTCACCATTTCACCAACCCTTGTTAGGCAACCGGTGACTTTTGCATGAGTCAACTGCCTCTAGAAAACGGGAACGATTTGTTTACTTGCTATTTTTGCTGACCGGTACAACCATAGACATAAGTAACTGGAGAAATCATTTTTATCAATATTTAGAAACAGCCATGTTGGATAATGGCACTTTTTGTTTGGGTGGTCACTCCCACCGTGTTACGCCCTGACTACCGGGCGACAACCAGTGCTTCGACACAAACACACAAAGGCTAAGCTTGCGAAGTCTACAGAACAGTGAGCCAGGCTCAATGTACATAAGGATTGCAGTCGGGAGATTGATCAATGGGACCCAAACATTACATAAAATGTTTCAAATAGGGCTATCAAGTCTCATATCGCTTCGATTATCAGGCCTACCGAGTTTACTACATTAGCACAGCACCCATACCCAACAGAACGCCTGCTGTCTTTGAGGGGTTAGAAATGAAGTGGCCTACATTGCTTATTCTGCTTTGTGAGGGTATATTGGGCGGTAGAGCGGGTTGGCTGGTAACCTGAAGGTTGTTGGTTCGATCCCCGGCGCCTCCTACCTGAGTGTCGAGGGGTCCTTGAGCAAGGCACCTAACCCTAACTGCTCCCGAAGAGCTGGCTGTCGACTTGCATGGTTGACTCCGCCGTCGGTCTGTGAATGTGTGCGTGTGTGTGTGAATGGTGAATGTGAGGCAATATTGTAAAGCCCTTTGGGTGGCCAATGGTTAGAAAAGCGCTATATAAATGCAGTCCATTTACATTTATAATATTTTCCGTATGGCGATGTGTGTCCAAAACAATAACACAATATAATTTTTTTTAAAGGTTTTGTTGTTTGTTTGTTTGTTTGTTTGAGAGAAACACTGGCATTATAATTATATGAATAAACAAATCATATCCAATCAAGCAGTTGAGGATTTTTTTCAAATATTGACTGTATTTGGTTAGAAATTATAAACTATTTTCAAGCTGCTTAAAATGGAAAGCACATTATTATATTGGTGATGATGAACATATATTCGTGATGATGGATATGTATTCATCATCGTTTACAGAAACAATGCATATATATGTACATGTATATCTGAATGAACTGAGGCGACTTTGTAGATAGTGCCCACGGTTATCACATCTGTTTAACCCGGAAGGTTGATTGATGCAATACAGGCAAGATCCATTCCTCAAGATCAATGTGTGAAATATCCCCTAGTCAACAGGATACTCTGGCAGCTATCAGCGAAAAGGTAGTGGGTTAGGTAAGTGATGTCTGAATGTGTATTTGTGGCTTTGGATGAAATAATTTCTTTGAGTACTATACAAGCACTCGTAAGGGGAAAGGAGAGGAAGCTTATACTCAAAGGAAATACGCTGAGGTGGGAAATGTGTTGATTTATAATCACATAACTTTGCCTTAAAAGCAAGTAAGACACAAACAAACAGCCCTTTTTTGGTGTGACTGCCGGCATAAGTCAATGCGGGGGGGTGTCAAGATACAGTACAGCAAACAATATTCACAACGACAAATTCTTTGTCCTTGTGATAGGATGACGAAGATAATACTTTCTACACTAACACAGACCTTGGAGCCATAATGGTCCTCAACAAGGTAATATATAATTTGAGATATTCCCAGCAGTCTTGAGTGTCCTCCCACACAGAGGCAGAGCGTGCAGTAGAATAAATATTAACTCGTGAGACGACACTCCAGTCCGACCCTAACGGGAAGCATCTCATTAAACCTGCCAAATCCATCCGGATAATAGGCTCATTTCAGGAGTATTTTGCACTCTCTCTCTTTCTGTATTGTCCGTTCAGTCACTGTGCAAATCCCTTTTGTTTATGAATGAGCTTATGTCATTTTTTTCTTCTTCTATGGAATCAAGGACTGTGAATGGAAACAATATATGGATAAGTATCTCCGGCCTAGTATGTTAAGCAAGGAAAAAATTAGCCCTGAAGAGGAAGCATGAAAAGGTACTTGGAGGGATATGTCACGCAAAGCTTTTCTTTATTGTAGCCTGAGGCCACCAGGTTTCCCTGTTCAGCCTGCCACTGCTACAGAGAGACATATGCACCCTCCTAGCAAATGGGCAGCACTCACAGGACGGCAGGTGTCTAGGTCTAGACGCTTTGTTCTCACTACATGAGTCCGTCGGCGGATGGCCGTGGGTGTGTCTGACGTATAGGTGGGACTAGTCTTTGTAGATGCATACTGCAGCCAATCAAACGCCTCCCCCTACAAAGCCGAGGGGTGTTTCCCAATGTCAAGGAAGCACGCTCAACGGCCGCCCTTTTAAGGACGCTACGTCATAGAACGCTGACAAGCACTGTCCCAATGTTGAGGACACTCGAAAGCCGCGCCATTTTCGCGTCCTTTGTTTTTGAGAATTCCGAGGTTTTTCAAGGGTGCATCGCTGCATCCTAGACAAGCCTAAACTACCCACAATCCTCTGCGTTCACACGCTGCACGGGATATTAATGAAAATGGCAGAGGGAAAGCAGTGCACGTTATAATGTAAGTTATATGAAAGTTTTCCGAAATATTTTGTGCCGTATTGGTTTTTATAGATTCATCATCTTAATGCAAATAATCAAGCTTAAAGACCTGTGCCACTTTTCAAACGTTTTTACTTTATGATACGTTGCTATATTTTGCATGGACGTAGCTGGTGTTAAACACCACTGTGTCACCAATGTCAATTACTCGCTCACAAGATTACATTATTTATGTATACCTATTTATGTTTGTGTTTAATCTTTTTTTTTAGGGTCAGCCCAGCAAACAGAGGCTTTTGTGCACCTTAGGGTGGCGCACAAAAATGGAGTAGGCTCTGTCTGCGTCCTGCAAGACGGAGGCGTAACTTGTAGTAGGAGGCGTAACTTGTACTTTTCTAAATCACGGTCTATGCGAGATCTTCTCTTTTCGCGGTAAAAAAAAAGCCTTGTAATCCACGGTTAACACGAGATCTTCCTTGAAGTCGGATCTTCAGATATTCATGTCGGTAAGTAAAAAGAAGTGGATTAACAAGGATGATTTGTTTTTACAAGCTTAATGAACTCTAAAACTAGGGCAGACTACTTGTGGTTGTGATACTGTTTAACATTCTTTACGAAATGTTCGAACGCTTAGGCCTACTGTTTTAACGTTGGAAGAAACCCCAGCTTTCGCCACCTCGGTGTAGTTAGTTCGATGCACACGTTTGAGATACACACTGAACAGTCACAAAATACTCGATACTCTACAGGCTAGTAGATGTTGCTTGCTTCTTTCTGCCCCGAGTTTGCCCAGTGCAACAGTGATGACGTACCTGAGAAATCCATGTATTGAAGACCGGCAAATATGTATAAAATGAGGGCTTGTAATGTGAACGCTATAATATGAAGGCTTTCTCATAACTATCCTCATGTTAGTGACATTGTTCTTGTCTTGTTTCTATCAGTAATATTTATTTTAATTAATTGTTTTCTATCTCATGCAGGACCTTGAAAACATGCAGCATGCGATCAATAACAATGCGTATTCAATAAAACTATTTGAATTATTAATCTGCAGTCTTTTTGTTAAAGGTATAAAGGGATTAAGTAGGCTAAACTTAAGCAGGTTCCCCACGTTAAACTGCTATATGCATTACATGTCATTGTAAAATTGTAATAGGCTTCTTTTCTTAAATGCATGTGACTCAGGGATGTCAGTTTCAAGTTAGGCTATGATTAAGCTAATCAAGAGCATATCAAGATTAAGCTAATCAACAGCATATTTTTAAATGAGCGGGTCGGGTGCATTATTTTTATATAAGGCCTAATATTTGAGGTCCGAGTTGCGGTCATTTATGCACCCCCGCACCACTGCTACATACTTCAGCGATTTAGAAAAGTACTAGACACGCCTCCGACTACAAGTTACGCCTCCGACTACAAGTTACGCCTCCTCCGACTACAAGTTACGCCTCCTACTACAAGTTACGCCTCCGTCTTGCAGGACGCAGACATATACTATTGCAAAAATGTTGTCAAATAAATGCACCACCGATCATTTGCAATGTTTGTAATTTGTAATGAACGTATATAATTGTATTTTATATAATATACTTATGTGTTCAAAGCACTGTGTAGGTATATATGAATGAATCAGATCAGTTAAATAATATATCCAAATAAATACATTTTTATCATCACTTTCTTTGTCTATTTTCCCCTGCATAATAGTAATCAACCATCCTGTAAATGTGATGCATGAATTAAGTTCTCAGACAATTTCACTTAGTTTTATAAAAATTGAATGATTTTTTTTTTTAATAAAGACGATTCGATCAACCGCAACAAAGCTTTTGTGACTTCCTCAAAGAGGCTCCATGCGAAGGAGACATGACCGCATTCATAACAGACCAGGTAAGGTGAGGTAACTTTATTTGTACCCGAGGGTAGATTTGGTTGCAGGTAGAAAGAAAGAATTGGCTGCTTACACACACATGCAGACAACATTAACATCATCGACAGACAGAGACATAAAAGTGACAACAGTACTCCAGACATAGGAACATGGATAAAAAGCATACAAAAGGGTATTACTATCAAAAGATAAATAAATACTAAATGCAAGCCATCATGGCAGATAAAAAAAACAATGTCAGAATAAATAAATAAATAAAAAGATGAAAAAGGCCATACAAACCATAGGTTAATATGTTAGTGAGTAGCTTAATTACCGTATTTTCCGGACTATACGTCGCTCCCGAGTATTAGTCGCATCAGTCAAAAAATGCTCCATGACGAGGAAAAAAACATATATACGTCGCATCGGTGTATAAGTCGCATTTATTTTTAAACATGTCTTTAGTTTTTGAAATGTTCATGTGTAGAAAGGACCTATCGCACCAGTCTACAAAATCCTGAGCGACTGGGCCATGGCCTGTTTCATTCCCTTGTAGCAGGCTTACAATGACAGAATCATCTGCATACTTTACAATAAATCTGCCTTCTCTTTTGCTGCGGCACATGTTTGTGTAAAGGATGAACAGGAGAGGGGACAAAACACAGCCCTGAGGGGAGCCACTGGAGGAGCAGATCTGGTCAGACAGTACTCCATTGACTCACACTCTTTGCGTCCTATTGGTTAAAAATTCTAAAACCCATCCAACAAGATTTTTACTCAAATCAAATTGCTCTAAAAGTCTTTCTGTTAAAATGTGGGGTTGAATTGTATTAAAAGCAGAAGAGAAATCTATAAATAAAAGCTGAGCATGTGTTCCTTTTCCTTCCAGATGTTTAAAAAGCATGTTCATCAGAGTGACTGTGGCATCCTCGACACCTCTATGTGGCCTATAGGCAAACTGCAATGGGTCAATATCAGACTCTGTTTTCTTTAAAATGTAAATTCTCACTAATTTTTCAAAAGCTTTCATGACAATAGATGTCAGAGCAATAGGCCTAAAATCATTCAGAATTTTTGGGCAGCTTGTCTTGGGAACTGGAACGGCTACAGCATCTTTCCAACATTTTGGGACATGCCGATTTTGAAGGGATTTATTGAAGATGTAATGAAATATTCGACTAAGTTCTCTAGAACACAACTTAACCAGTCTACCACATATATTGTCAGGTCCATGGCTTTTATTTGGATTTATGGAAGAGAATACCTTTTCAATATTTTCCTCTTCAATTGTGAAGTGGTTCTGGTCAGCTAATTTATGACTGAGCTCCTGTTTTTCTTCACTGAAATCATAGGTGTAAAAACGGGAAAATAAATGATTAAGTTCATTTGCAAGGTCAGAGTCTGTGTCAAAACCCTCTAAAGTGACAGTGCTTATATTCTTTGAGTTACTAGTGCCTGCAATAAAATGCGAGAAGCCCATTGACGAGCGCAAAACACTCCTCGGAGAAAACAATCTGTGCTTTAAATGTCTCTCTACCTCATCTCACATAGCAAAGAGCTGCAAACTCAATGTCCAGTGTTTTGAATGTAAGAGCGACAGGCACAACACAGCGCTTCACCCTGGACCCGCACCCTGGCAGCAGGAGGCTGACCAGGCATCTGAGTACGGCGGGGAGGAGGATGGAGCTTCACCACAGTCTCAGGTCACCAACAAATGCACAAAAGTCTGTGGTGGGGAACTCACAGACCGCTCCTGCTCGAATATATGCCTCGTCAAAGTGTTTCCAGCCGGCCACAGAGAAAAAGATGTGAAACTGCATGTGATCATTGACGAACAGGGCAACAGCCCACAGTTCTTTGACATGTTCAACGACCAAAGTCCAAGCGCTCCTTACAGACTGAGAACATATGCTGGAGTGAAGCAATCAGCAGGCAGAAGGGCCAGTGGCTAGGAAGTGGAGTCTCTGGATGGAACCGTTCGCGACCCGTTGCCAAGCTTCATAGAATGTAACGACATGCCGAACAACAGAGAGGAGATTCCGACCCCCGAAGTAGCTCTTCACCATGCTCAACTAAGGTCAGTGGTACAGCTCATCCCAGTCATTGACCCACAAGCCCCCATTATACTTCTATTAGGGCGGGACATTATCAGAGTGCATAAAGTCCGTAAACAGGTGAATGGCCCTCACAATCTGCCTTATGCACAGAAGTTAGACCTGGGGTGGGTCATTATTGGAAATGTTTGTCTAGGTAATGTCCATAGACCGCTGACTATTAGCACGTTCCACACAAACACCACAGAGCTGCAATGGCCCACTCTCTTTGACACGTGCTCCAACGTGTTCCATGTGAAGGAGAGGTTCAGTGAAACCCAAGCCACCAGTGAGCCTCCAGCGTATTCTGAGGACCAACCTTTCTGTGAAACCGACCACCTTGGATGCACGGTGTTCAGGCGGACCAGGGATGATAACCAGGTGGCTCCCTCCATTCAAGATTCAATGTTCATGGAGATAATGGATGAAGCCCTGCGAAAAGACTCAAGCAACAGTTGGTGCCATTACCTTTCAAAAGCTCACAACCATGGCTCCGAGACAACAGGCCACAGGCGCTGAGGCGTCTCACGTCTCTCAAACTTAACTTTGAGAAAAAACCAGAGATGAGAGACCACTTTCTCACCTTCATGGACAACATGTTTCGGAACGGTCATGCGGAGTTAGCCCCCCTCTCAGCCCGGACAAAGAAAGGTGGTACCTACCAACGTTCGGGCTGTATCATCCGAAGAAACCTAAGAAAACACGTGTGGTGTTCGATTCCAGGGCCCATTACGACAGCGTATCACTCAACAACGTGCTGTTGACAGGACCTGACCTGAACAACACACTACTGGGAGTGCTGATTCGGTTTAGAAGAGAGGCCATCGCTTTTATAGCCTCAAACATTAACAGCACAGCAGTAAAGACTTACCGCTCAGACAAGGGCTGCACCTAGTCCTTCAATTAGGGTGACCAGACGTCCCCGATTTCCGGGGACAGTCCCCGTTTTCGGTGATCTGTCCCCGGTCAAAGCTGTCCCAGGTAATGTCCCCGATTTTGACACTGAATGGGGGAAAAATGCGCGCAGACTCAAACACCAGTTATTACGGTAGTCATTTCGCATCACGCATCACGCATCACCAGAGAAGACGTCGTATGACGTACATACGTTATCAGGACGTACGACCAGACGCAGCAGCGTCAACAACAACAATCTAGAGGCGGCAAAAAGGAAAAAGAGAAGATCAGCGGTCATAAATGGTAGGTTGTGTATGAACTTATTCATTTTGTGTGAATTGGCAGTAGACTTGGCTGTGTGTGTGTGTGTGTGTGTGTGTGTGTGTGTGTGTGTGTGTGTGTGTGTGTGTGTGTGTGTGTGTGTGTGTGTGTGTGTGTGTGTGTGTGTGTGTGTGAGAAGTGATGTAACGTTAAAATAAGTATGATTGTTTATCTGAACTGAAGACCTAACGTAATGTTATAAAAGTCAGTGAACGTTAACATTATGACAAAGTTCTCATATCTGTCATTAGTGAAGCTGTAATGTTAACGTTAGCATGAGATTACCAGGTGATGACATTGTATGTGGCTCTGTTTTGGAAGAGGGGGAGGTGAAAGACTGCTTTGGTAGCATATGATTTTCCAGTAGGCATAGGGACCTGAGACTGTTAAAATAATAATAATGATGATATTATTGATTAATAATAAATTAATTAATAATTAGTCAATGGTTGATAGTTGTGTGTGTTAGGCTGCTGTTTTTTGTGTTGGGCTGTGTGGGTAACCAATGGCTATAAAGATAACTATAATAAAGAAATAAAGAAGTGAAGGAGTGAAAACAGAGTGAAGGAGAGAAGAGGAAAAGAGCAGGAGAATAGTGTGGAAAGGCAGAAATAAAGAAGTAAACAACAGAGTGAAGGAGAGAAGAGGAAAAGAGCAGGAGAATAGTGTGGAAAGGCAGAAATAAAGAAGTAAACAACAGAGTGAAGGAGAGAAGAGGGAAAGAGCAGGAGAATAGTGTGGAAAGGCAGAAATAAATAAGTAAACAATAAAGCTAAGGAGAGAAGAAAGAAGGGTGAAGAAAAGAAAAGCATTGAAGGAGAAGAGAACAGACGAGAGGCAAAAAGAGTAGAGGAGAAGATGGCTCTTTCAAAGAAGCACAAATGCCATTTTACCAAAAAAATCCAGCAAAAATTTAAATTTAAACGCCCCTGTCGCCCAGGCCAAGACGACACAGTGGTCCACTGCACCCTTTGCCAGTCTTCTTTTTCAATTGCCAGTGGGGGGAGATATTATGTGGTGGAGCATAAGCAGACAAAAAAACATAAAAAAGGTCTGACTGCCAATGCTGTTACGCCCTCTACCACCACATTTTATAAGAAGACAGAGCCTTCCCAAAAGGAGTTTGAGTTAGCTGTGCAGGAGGGCATCTTGGCGTACCGCACTATGAAGCACAATCATAGTTGCCGATCTATGGACTGCACAGCACAACTGACAAAAAAGCTTTATGAGCCAAAGTTTTCATGTGACCGGACCAAAGATGAAGCCATAGTGAATAACGTCTTCGCACCGTGGGCAACCAATACGGTAAGACAGGACCTAGAGCAGGTTTCATTTGTTTCCCTGTCGATTGATTCATCCAATCATGGACATTTGAAGCTGCTGCCATTAATGGTCAGGTATTGCAAAGCAAATGATGGCAGCATGTCCATAGAAACAAAATTGCTTGATTTTGTTGAACTTTAAGGAGAAAATGCAGTGGAACTTGCAGCAGAGATCATGGTGGTGATTGAAAATTTTTCCCTGGAAAATAAAGTAGTTGCATTCTCTGCCGACAATACAAACACCAACTTTGGCGGGCTGAATAGCGTGGGGAGAGTCAACGTCCACAACAAAGTGAAAAATGCACTGCAGCGGGAGGTGATTGGCCTGGGTTGTCCTGCCCACATCATCCATAATGCAACCAGAACAGCTATGGATACCCTTCCCATTGATGTAGAGTACCTGCTCACAAAGATATTCGGGTATTTTCATATTTACACATATTTACACGTGGAAAGATTGAAGAGTTTTTGTGAATTTGTTGGCCAAGAGTATCAAAACATCTTAGGACACAGCAACGTCCGCTGGCTGTCCATGCTCCCTGCTCTAGAAAGAGTGCTTAAAATGTATGCACCACTTAAAGCCTTTTTTCTTTCTGAAGAGAAATGCCCTGTTGTCTTGCGAAGAATGTTTGAAGATCCACTGACTGAACTGTGGCTTGCCTTTGCCCATGGAAACCTGGCCATATTTAGTGAAACAATCAGGAAGCTTGAAGGCCAGGACCGCTGTGCTGTGGAGTCAGCTGCAATCCTGAGAGAGGTGGAGGTAAAATTGACAGCAAGACGTGACGACAGCTTCATTCCAGTACTGGCCAGAGGACTGCTGGGGGAGCTCGTGGAAAATGCAGCAATTACTAGAGAAAACGTTCTCAATACAACTCAGTCTTTCTTCACAACGGCTGTGAACTACTTGCAAGCTTGGGGAAAGCATACAGACAATTTAAATGACTTGCATTGTCTCCTTTTAAAAAAGAAACCTCTGCGCGAAGAGATCCAGAAGGCAACAGCCACACTGCAGGAAAAGTGCCCCAATGTGAAAATCAAAGAAGATGATTTATTTGATGAGGTTTCTGCCCTGCAAGAGTTCCTAAAGGGGGAATCACTCTTGAGACACCACTCAGTCAGAGATGAAGCACAGTATTTACTCATTTCAAAGAAAATGACATCCCGCACGCTGACCTGGCAAGATTAGTGTCTATTGTCATGTGCTTACCCGGCAGTAATGCACCAGTAGAGAGGGTGTTCTCTCAAATGAATGTCATATGGACAGACAGCAGAAATAGGTTCACTGTTCCTTCCATCAAGGCCATACTTATTGTAAAGACAAACATCAACCTCCCTTGTGATAAGTTTATGGAGATGCTGGCCAAAGACAGAGCCATCCAGAAGAAAATACAATCTTCTGAGAAATATGCAAATCAGGTAAGGAGAGGGAGATCAATATTGTAAATAAGAAACTGTTCTTAATGTTTTATCTGGAAAAATAAAGGTTAAATAAAATAAAAAAATAAAGAAAGTGGGAATGAGGGAGAGTGAGAGACAGAGAGACAAAGTGAGAGAGGGGAGGAGATAGAAGGACAAACAGATAATATATGAGCCCAATTCCTATACTGGAACTGTCCCCCTGATGAGTGACTTTTGTGGGTGCACTTTATAAATGTAGGTTTTGATTTTAATACAGTAGCCTATTACTATTGGCTCTGTTCTTGCAGTTTTTCTCATGTTCTCTGCCCTTATTCTACCCAGTCTCCTGAGGCGGAGGTGGATGAATGAGGGGATCACGGTAATGTCACCCATTTTTTTGATTGCCACCTTTGGTGTCATAAATATCAGTTCAGTATTCAGTTGTGAGTAGAAACTTTTGACCAAAAAATCCATCCTAACTCAAGCAAACAAGACTAAGATATTTTTGTCTTCCTCAGTGGATGGATGGTTGGTGATGTCACCCATTTGTTCTTTGTTTGATTGCAACCTTTTGTGTCCAGCCTTCTTACTAGAGATGTATTTTCTTGTTGTGACTTTTTTGTACTATTTGGGCCAGGCCCACAGTTTCCACTGGCACACATTATGTGATCCACTTACATATTTTTATATGTTTTGACTTGGTAATTATTATTAATTACATCTTGATGATATTTAATAGCTACTGGTCTGGCAGCTGTCATTGCAGATGACACTTAACTTTGGAAAAGAGATGTTTTTTCTCATGTATTATTCTATATTTGTGTTTTTGACACTGCTGTGCACTACTGATACATGATATTTGTGGGTGCTGATATTTTGATTTATTAACCTTTTGCAGGGGCTCCACCAGGGATGTTGGGCCCCATGAAAAGATATCACACTGGGTCCCACCATCACACACAGGCAACACCAACCATGTGCAGTTTCTGTAACCACACCTCTACCTGTGAAGGCTTCAATTATCTTATAGTCCGATACTAACTTTACAATATCTACTGACACTGAGCTGTGATAATATAACACTGTGAAGTCATGCAGGAAACATTCTGCATACTGATAAAGTGTTTGTCTAATTATAAATTTGATTTTCTATTAAAATCCATTAATGATGTTTTTTTATTAACATAACTAATGTTCTAATATTTTTTTAGGGCCACTGTCAGTCACGGGCCCTCAGTATTGTCCTAACTTTTCGCCCCCTTATGGCGCCTCTGACCATTTGTGTAAAAAAGTAAAAAGAAAAAGTACTTGTCCCCATTTTTTATTTCATAATGATAATTGAAAGTGTCCCCGAATTTCATTTCAGAAAACTGGTCACCTTACCTTAAATCCCCCACATGCATCCCATTGTGGTTGTTCATGGGAGAGAATGATAGGGCTGGCGAGGTGAATTATGGACGCAATGTTCCTCCAGCTGAAAGACAAGCTCACACACGAAGTGCTGGTGTTTTTCATGGCAGAATTCGCAGCGTTCATCAACGCCAAGCCACTTGTTCCAGTGACTATGGACCCTAATGACTCGTTCATACTCACGACTGCTGCTCTTATCACGCAAAACACGAACATTGTTCCTGCTCCTTCGGTTGAGTTTGTAGTTGCTGACCTCTACAAGTCCCACTGGCGACTAGGGTTGGATTTAGTGATTCGTTCCCGTGATTCAGTTTGCGTCATTCAGTTCGCCAAGAGGAGTCGTTCGCGAATCGTTTGTTCGTTCAGTCGAGTTTGAATCATGGAATGCACACTATGCATTACAACTTTAACCAAACGCAGCGGGATGGGGGTGTAGTTGATTATTGGATGTTTATCATATCAGCAAGATAATAGACTTGATTTGTCAATGATGGTGGGTGTCCCGGGTGTTTTAGGTTCTCATAAACAGAACCCTGTGCAGCCCAAGACTAAATCTAGCTGCCAAAATTAACACTGCCTTCAAAACGAGAGCTGGTTAATTGTGAAAAATGCATTAAACTGTAATCAGAAAATGCGGTTATATGCTATAGACCCTTTAGTATCTGCGGTATAAAGGCGGGGACGAATTTCTAATAATAAATATGTACACTTATAGACCGTTGCGATTCCCATTGAAACGAATGGCTTTGACTTGTCTTCACAACGAGAGCTGGTAGGTTGTGAATAATGATTTAAACTGTAACGGTGGTGGTGCAGAGTCCAGTCTCCTGTTTGGGGACACCCCCTCGACAGTATGTCTGTTCAGGACACCGGGGATGTACACTGCTCTGATGGAGAGCAAGTGTGTGTGCGCCCAGCATAACTGCTGTCTCGCTATGCTCAGCAGCTGTGCCGAGCGCACGCCCCCTTTGGAGATTTATGTATGCTGCTGTCGCCTTGTTGTCCGTGCGAATCATTACGTGTTGATTTGTTAACATTGGGGCAAAGTGTTGGATTACTTTCAACACAGTGGAGAGCTCCAATGCGTTTATATGCATGCTCACGGGGGGCGGCCAAATGCCGCCCACTACGTGAAACTCGCATGTTCCTCCCCAGCCCGACAGAGAAGCATCCGTGAACACTGAGATGTGTGACGTTGCTCTGCCCAACGGCCCTCCTCTCGTGAGGGTCCGGGGATCGCCAAAGTGGGTCAAATCGGGGCCCACTGATAGGGGAATGGTCACTTTGCGCCGCCGTTGGCGCACCGGGTCGATGCGCAGGCGAGAAAACCATCTCCGCAGCTGCCTCATGTGAAGCAGCCCCAGCGGCACCACCGTGTGTGCGGCTGACATCATGCCCAGCAGCCTCATGACAGAGAGGGCTGTCACAACGCTGCCCGGGGAACAGCGACGGAGGAGAGACCACAGCGTCTCCATCCTCTGCTTTGAGAGCCATGCTCTCATTACAGCTGAATCCAGCTCTACCCCCAAATAAATCACACTCTGTGAGGGGAGGGGGGAGCTTTTCTTCCGATTTATGGCGAAGCCTAAATTTGACTGGTGAATTACCAGCTTTTTTGTCTGAATAGCTGCTTCCTCCTTTGAGCGAGCCAGCAAAAGCAGATCGTCCAAGTAGAACAGTACTCTCATTCCTGTTGTGTGCAGCGGCTGGAGAGCCGTCTCCACGCACTTGGAAAACGTTTGTTGGGCTAGAGAATAGCCGAACGGTAGACGTTGTACTGGTAGTGTGACCCCTGGAATGAGAAACGCAAGAATTTCCTGTGTTTGGGGATCACTGTGACGTGGAAGTATGCGTCCTTCAAATCTATTGAGGTGGACCAGTCGCCCGGTTTCACACACTGTAACACTCTGATTGTTAACATGTGAAACAGCCTCCCCGTGGTGCAATGAATTAAAAAATGAATTAAACTGTAATTAGACAACGCAGTTATATGCTTATACCCTAGAGCAGGGGTCTCAAACTCAATTTACCTGGGGGTCGCTGGAGGTAGAGTCTGTGTGAGGCTGGGCCGCATCAAGTATTCCACAAAAAAGTACAAACATCCAGTCTTCTCAAGCTTTACTATTAACAGTTCTGCAACATGAATGGCTCTTTTGAACATAAACGGCTCTTTAAAACATGAACCTTCTTCAGAACATGAACTGTCCTTCAGAACATATGGCTTTTCTTGCCTAGTCCTCCTGATCACTGCTGCTCTTCATCTGTTCATCATTCTAAAACGGGAAGAAAAAAAAAGAAAAAAGCCCTAGACGCGCGAGGATTGCGGCAGAGAAACTACGTAGTTTAAACTTCCAGGGTCGAATATTTTTGAGAAGAGATGCATCATGCATGTAATAATTTCCTAAATGTATTACATGATTTTATCTCATGATATATAAATTTCAATTAATATGTGTCGGCCTCAACTTGATACAAAACACTCTTTCCCACCGTCGATATTTCCACTCCCACTGGACACACAGGAAGACACACACACGCGCACACACACACACACACACACACACACACACACACACACACACACACACACACACACACACCCCGACGTATCCAGGCCCATGCAGTTATAAAATGCAATCAAACATGTCAAAACATAGACATTTTCTATAAATAGCCTACCAACGTATGCAGTGAGAAGAACTGACACACATTTCATGCTCAGGGATATGAAGCTCCACAACTTGAGGAACTCAGTTGCTAAGCGGTTAGTTTCAGATGCTTCAGTAAGCTCGACATACATCAGAGGAGTCACACAGGAGAGAAGGGTGTATCTCCAGCGCACACAAACTTGGGAGAAGCCATACCATTGGCCTACGTACATTTCACCTCATGCAAGGTCTTATGCAAGGTTTTTTTGCGCAGCAAGCTTTATAAATGAGGCCCCCGGGCAAGCGCAACGACTCAGCAGAAAAAATAAAAATAAAAAGAAGGTGACTAAACTTTGATGTCAAGTAGGGGGCCACAAAATATCGTCCGGCGAGCCGCAATTGGCCCGCGGGCCGCAAGTTTGAGACCCCTGCCCTAGAGTATATGGCTATATAGGCTGGGATGACTTTCAAATGATATGTACACTTTATGTTGAAAGTATCCCGTCGCGAATCCCATTGAAACTAATGGTGCGGTGACTAGTTTTCACAACGAGAGCTGGTAGGTTGTGAAAAATGTGGTATAAAAGCTGGGACGAATTTCGAATTATAAATATGTACAATGTATCCAGTGACGGCTGGTGGTGATTTTGGGTGGGTGGGCTAATGAATGCATTAAATGTATCAATACTTCACAGGGCTCCGGACGCCATGAGGTCACCTTTATATCTCTGTTCATAACTTTCATATAATGTGAATGATTTTTAAACAAGAATAAGGTGTAGAGAAAGGCGTGTCTTTATTTGAAGCACAATTAAAAAAAAGAAAAAAAAGAAGGTGTTTCACTGAGCTGAAATTGAACATTTCGAACTAAACCATTAAGCAAAATACAACTTTTTTTGTGCTTAAAGTATTACACAATTAAAATGTTGACAGTTTTCCCTTTGCGCAAAATGCGGCTGTAGACGATCACACACTCTTTGGTAGAGACGTCTGTGTCGCTGTCAATCATGAAGGACATGTAGGCCTATGTGGCGTTTCCGACGTCCGCAGCTGTCTTTTGCTTTAAGGTGTCGCCTATTACTGCAATGAATTGTGCACATGCCATCTCATTGCTATACGTCGGGTTGACGTTTAATCCATTTTTCTTCATGAGAATAATTTCGGATTTAAATTTGGTGATTGGCAACTCCTCTTCGGCAATGTTGTATGCAACATTAAATTAGATAATTTCCGATTCCTTAGAGAACCTTATTGTTACTGCCTGTCGCTGGAATGCAGCTGGGAGAGGAGCCACTTTCTCTACACACTTGTCACGTCATGTCGGGTTATTTAGACAGCTTTTTTAATGTTTCGATACGAAACGTTGTTGACCCGCTTACAAATGCACTCTTACCGGCCATATTCTGACCGCACTCCTGACAGTAAATCTGTACATCGTTTGGTTGATGTGTCCCCAATCTCTTCACTTCCAATTTTTCCTCCAAAGACATTAAAGAAAACCGATTACAAAGTAAATAATCCACTTCGTTCATTTTCATGCTAACGCCCGCCATACTGCACTTGCGCTACTGTGCTGTGATTGGTCGAAGGTCACTGTACTGTAGCTACTGTGCTAGGTCAGCCTATGGGCTAAACTAATTTAGCCCAAATGGAAAGCATATGAAGGGGGCGTGTCAGGGCACCTGTCAATCAAACGTCAATGGAAGCTTACGCTACTGCGCTTGGGCTAAATGAAATTAGCCCAAATGGGGGCGTGTCACGACACCTGTCAATCACAATAAAATGGCCGCCTACGCTACTGTGCTTGGGCTGAATGATTTTAGCCCAGGGGTGCCCAACCAGTCGATCGCGGCCTACCAGTAGACTGCCGACAGATCCCAAGTCGACCGCGAGGGGTGAAGAAAAAAAATAAAAAAATTGTAAAAAAATTATAGTGTGGTCTCCCTGTTCATGTCACAGCTGCTTTGAGCCAGTTGGTCGTGACAGTAATCACACACTTATGACGACATATGGGGCCACATTCCAAATCAGCGCACTTGAATTTCCATTTTTTCAAAGGCGAGCAGGATACCTAGTGCTCGTTTTACACCGAACACAAGTTGTAGCCACTGGGGGACCATAGGCAACCAAGGGGAACTCATATTAAGGTTAGAAAACCTCATGAAGTGAGATTTCCATGCCATGGGACCATTAATATCCTGTCCTCTAACCATTTACAATGGATGTTACCCATGTCTGATGTGCTATGCTTTTATTGAGAAGGTTATTTATGAATTTGTGTGCCTGCTAAGTCCACCATCGGATACATTTGTTGTCAGCTTTGCACATTCGATAGGTTCAACAGCAAGATAGTGTCTTCATTGTGAGGCTGATTCGCTGCTCTGTTCATGTTTTCATACGCCTGCCAGCGGTTCATCCTAGCGCCTTCGTTGGAAGCGGACGTAAGAGGGGCCTTGCTGCTCGCCGCAGCTGGCAGCTTTGGTCTTCCTAGCTCCGCCTCCAGTGGTGGCGGACGTAGGAGAAGTGTTGTTTCTCTGCCTTGCCCATTTTTCCTAGATTCTATGAAATACGGGTTGAGTCAGAGTTTAAAAACTCTGATTATTCTTTTGGTCATCGCTCTATTCGTTCCTAGGAGAATTTTGAGTTTTGATTTAGCTACATTGATCAGGATCTAAGGCACCAGGATTTCTGGTAAACCCAAATTATTCAGGATAAGTGTGCACATGCACATAAAACACACAGGTATTTGTTATGCTTCATCAGAAAGTGACAACAATAACTACGGGGAGGACCCGACGTCAAGTCCGGAAGAACATTTGTGGGGTGTGGGGGTGACGTCAGACGGGCGAGATGTGTGTGGGAGGAGAGGGGTGTGTTGGGGTACTTGGGGAATATTTAAGGTGTCAGGGAAGTAGGGGGTAAAGATGGGTTTTAGACAAATAGGTCTGGAGTAAGGTGTGTAACTAGGGGTGGGGATAGGTAAATCGGAAATGTGTAGGGGAGGGTTAATTTAATTAAAAGTGGTATGGGTCGGGCCATGTAGGATATATTCAGGTCCAAATCATGTAGGTGGGGCAGAAGGGTCTGAGGTGAGCGTGTGACAACACCTGGGCCGTGTTTCAATACCCGACTTCCATGAGTATACTTAAAGGAAGTACACTATCTGCACTATCCGTACTCACTTGAGTACGCTAATTTTTCAGATGTGAGTGCTGTTCCAAATCGAGTACTCTGTGGTGCACTTACCGGAAATGACGATCACGACTGCCGCCGCGGCTCCTCCCCCGCAATAAACATCCCGCTTTGAACGGTGAACTCTTTACGCCTAGCAGCTATAAAAAGCTATAAAAACTACAAAATGACTCTATTAATGCAGGCTATGTGGAAAATGCACCGACTTTGGCTCAGCCTGGCTCCGCCTCTTCCGCTACGTAGCTAAGATGGCTGCCGTTGGGTACGGAGAGTGTCCTTCGATCCACACTTCTCGATTAGCTCATTTTGAGTACGGCATCCGGGTCCTTGAAGTATACTTCTTTTCGCCGGATCTCAATTGGAACGTACTGCGTACGGGTATTGGAACACGGCCCTGGCTCTTAGACCAGCCAAGGGCTTAATTAGTGCCGAGGGGAGGACGGTTGTTTTTAGATTGAAAGTTTAGATTATTGAAAGTTATTTTGAATTATTGATTTTTTTGTTTCTTCATTTTTTGCCTCCTGATGGGACATTTTTTGTACCTGAATAGATTCTTGCCAACGGCCTTGCTCACATCGGTCGCACTGCCTCCAATCCTTCCACCGCCGCAATGGTAACAGCTCCAAACAACTCAAATCTGGAGCCTATTTTGTTTTTCTCTTCCAGGGGGCAAAAACTCAAATATGTCAAAGAACGAGGAAAATTAAATTGTGAGTAGTACATTTTTTGACAAAGAGCCCATGATCTTCAAACACTTATTCCCTCATAACTGTCATGAAAGATGAGGAATGTTTGCAGAATATTGACCATTTGAACTCTGAGCACTGCGAGTCAGTTATTCAATTATATGAATAACTGACTTCTGACTACATTGCCGCCTATAGGTTTGGCATAGTTATAATTGTGCTCAATGGCTTATTTATGCGGGTTGATGTAAATGACAACCTTTTTGAAAACAATGTGTGCACAATGTTATTTTTGAAAACGGAGGCGGGGAAATATACATTCTCTAAATACCCTGTATTTAGAGAATGTATAAACGTGGCCTCTGTCAAGGGGAACCCAGCGTTGGGTAACTCTTTCTATAGCTTTGCTTTAGCTATCGCTTCTCTTTCTCTGGCTCCCGCCTGTCTCTTTTTTATAAACACCTTTACTTCTGTTGCATTCAGTGTGTGTGTGTGAGTGATGGAGAAGTTGACACTCAAACATCACAGCTTTCCCTGTGAATGTTGATGGTCTCATATAAAGAGGTGGGGTTTATGAATGTACATATATTTAATTGATAACTGCACAAAAGCATAGAGCGGCTTATTTATGAATGCAAGTGTTGGCAATAAAAGTTGCCAGCAAAATTCTGTACAAATAATCCCAGTATATTTCTGTATTAGTTTATTTTTAAGATAATTTACAGATCAATGTAGTATTAACGTACACCATTTTATTGTATTTTTTACAAAGAAAATGTTACTTGAAATGCAGATTACAGCATTTTAGATCTTATTTTCAGCATTTATTTCATTATCTATTTTACAGGATTTTGCTGGAAACTTTGTCAGCTAACAGCTTTAAAATAGCTATACAAATGAATGCTCTCAATAAGTTTACAGAAACTACAAGCACAACTGAAAATAACCTACATGTTGCTGTAAAGCACTAACACTACAATGTTATAGTAAACAGAAATGACAGTTTGACAAAAAATGACAAAAAATAGCTGAACAATATTTTACTGCTGGCTGCTGTAACAGGTAAATTAATTTAAAAATAAACCACAGAATGCTGTCAACATTTAACAATACAAATTAGATTATTTTCACGATGTAAGAGTTGGGGATCGAGCCCGGATCTACAAATCCACAGTTCTACTCTAAACCAAGTGAACAAAAGGGAAGGGTATAGACTCAAGTGCAGAGAGGGTTAACTGAAGTGTTGTTTATTATAGCAAAGTCTTTGGGCAAAAACACAGAAGAGCACAAAATTCCAAAGCGAGGGCAAAATCCAAAAAGGGCAAAAAGTCCAACAGAGAAGGCAGAAGGTAAACTCAAAAACAGGTAAATCTTCGACAAAAAAAACAAGAGTACAAAGCGTCATACCAGAGGGGCAAATCCAAGTGGGTAGTCCAGAGAGCAGGCAAGCGTTCAAAACACAGAGAATCAATAATAATGTCCTATACAAGACTTAGCTTGGGTCAGAGTACAAACGTGGCACACCAAAGACTAAGCGCTGAACAGAGGCTAAAGCAGGGCTTAAATACATGGCTTAATTGGTCATGTGACAGGAGCAACAAGACACAGGTGACAGGAGTAATTGGTAATGCAAGGAAACAGAAAATACTTAGATAACACATGAACGCCACTAAATGCCGCCAAAGTCCAAAGTGCAAAAGAAAACATTATTCAAAACCATGACACACAAAGCACAAAACAGAGTTGCTTTAAGACAAGGCAATTATTAAGGCAAGCCCATAATTGATTTATTAGAGTGGACATGCAGGGTTCATTTTCATCTTCTTGGCGGCCATCTACGGGGTATGGACACGATGAAGTCCGATGAGACATCTGATAATACAACATCAAATCTTTAGAAAAAGTGTATCAACACAAAAATTTGAGCTAGATATCTATATCTATATTTCCTCATGTCCTAACCATACAATTTATCTTAATTCTAAGCAAATGCTGACAAAGGCTTTCACTCTGTCGTCGTTCCTCGTTCTGGGCTCCTGCATTGGTCAGATGCAACAATTTAACATTTTGTATTGATACCAACTTAAAAAATATATAAAGAGGGTCCAAGGCATGTCTAGGCATGTTGATGTTGGCGCATATTTGTTGAAGTCATTGCTATAAATTATCCAGGTTACCAACTACTTTCTCTTACTTTTTCGAGACAACATGTTTGACAACTGTTTGGCAATCTGAACTATACCAATTATAAAGGAACACATGAATGTTCTGAAAACCATTTCTCTTTTATCGATAACAGACTGTATTCACATGTTGACTTCACGCTAAATCCCACATCAAAATCACATCTAACTGTTAAATATTTGGTTGTCTCAGGATATCAATAAAGTAACACAGTAAACTCTAAAATGTACAAATATATATTGTTACGTATTTTAAGAACCTAAGCAACCCACACATAGGGCCCTATCTTGCATCCGGCGCAAGTGACTTAGTCACTGGCGCATGTGTCGTTGCTAGTTTACAACTGGCGCAGAGCGTTCTTTTCCCACCAGCACCACTCGCCGGTAAATTAGGGATTGATCATGCGCCGCAAGGGGCGGTTCGGCGGAAGGAGGAGGCGTGTTCTGGCGCAAACGGTATTTTGCCGTCTCTGAATACCATTGCGCTACTGACCAGGAAATACCTGGTTTAAAGTCAGTGGCGCGTTGTTCAGACGCTATTTTAAGGGCGCATGCATACATGCGCATGCGATGCATACGGATTGCTTGGGCACCTTGCGCATACACTTTGCTTCTCTCATCTACCTAGCCGCACATTCTTGGTAAATTATTTGGGAAAGAACAGCTGATGCAGCGGTAATAAGTTGTACTTTTAAATCAATGCATCTGCAAACACCGTACAGCAAACACATATTTTCTTGACACAGACATCGTGTAGGCCTACATGCCCATAACTTTCAGGATTGATGAGTAGGCCTATTTGATCGTGAAAAGCATTGTTTTACCGCGAGTGAGTGTTAAAAAGAATGAATGAATGCGGGCGCGCGTGTGTGCCCTGTAAGGCACCCAGTTTCCTCGAAATTTCACTTCATTTACATTTAATTTGCATGGTATTTCTTATCCTTACCAGATGCCCGAACCACCTCAGCTGACTCCTTTCTAAGTAAAGGAGCAGCGGCTCTAATCCGAGTTCCTCACGGATGGCTGAGCTTCTCACCCTATCCCTAAGGGAGACGCCAGCCACCCTTCTGAGAAAACTCATCTCGGCCGCTTGTACCCGCGATCTCGTCCTTTCGGTCATCACCCAACCCTCATGACCATAGGTGAGGATAGGAACGAAGATCGACCGGTAGAGCTTTGCCTTGCGGCTCAGCTCTCTTTTCGTAACAACGGTGCGGTAAAGCGAACGCAATACCGCCCCCGCTGCTCCGATTCTCCGGCCAATCTCACGCTCCATAGTTCCCTCACTCGCGAACAAGACCCCGAGGTAGGCCTACTTTAACTCCTTCACATGGGCAAACTAAACACGTAACGCATAATACAATCAATGGCAATGTCTATTACCGCGGAGACACATGCATATTAGGATAGCATACAATACTCATAAGAAACAATGTTTATAATGTATTGCGTATATCATTAAATAGAACCACAGTTACCGCATATCATATGTTATAGCCTATCATACGTTTTCTTTGCCGAAATTTATTTGAGGACTCAGTATTTCTGAAGTTGTGGAAGAAAACCCCTTATTCCATGTGTGAATTAGGCCATATTATTTGGCAATAAACTAAGCCATTTGCAGTTTGAAATTCTCGGAGACTGCAGACGCGCTGTCAAAATATCAACTCGTCCGATTCAAATGCGCTCATGGCTCTTAAAGGGGATGGGAGCTGGCACTCTCATTGGTTTGTTGCACGTTACGCCCAAACCACACCTACGGGTAATTAGGCTGCTTCAGACCAACCCTTTTGACACTTGCGCCGCGGCGCAAGCGTCATTTATCCGCCTGTAAAATAGCGATAGCGCCGTAGAACCGCCCACAAAGCTACTTGCGCTTTGCGCTTCCCACTTGCGTTTCAGACCGTTAAAATAGGGCCCATAGACCCTATGAAGCAGGACCAAACATATAAGCCGTAAATACTATACATAGCCACCAGGGGAGCGGGACCTTACTGAAGGCTGCAATAATTAGTTTAGCCACAGAAGGCAGCACCACAGACAAGGGAGGAAGCCGAGGGTAATACGTCACACCGGCTCCTCCCACTCCTTCCGGGTCTTGCGGACCAGACGATAACACTGCGAACACGGGGAGAGGTCTCCAGAATCTTCTTTGCAGCTATTAGACATACAAGGGTTATTGTTTTTGATCAGCTAGGAGACGCTCGACACGTGTTAAGATACGCTTCAACCTCCTTTTGCTTCATAGTCAGTTTACCATACCGAATTACTTTACCAATTAAAGTAACTGTTAAAAGCTAACCTTTGGATTTGATCACTTTCCTTGAAGAACTCTGCAATAATATGAACACAGTTTAAATTAATCACACCTAATGCGTGAGTTGAGTAATTAATTGATTATTTCGAAACATCATATATACTTCAAATCTGTGAATTGACGGACATAACATGGGGCAGTTGTATTGATCTATTTTCAATCTTTTCAAAAAGATGAGGTGTTAATAATAATAATAATGATTTTTTTTTATATAGCACTTTTCTCACAATCAAGGTCGCTTTACAGTGTCATGAGCACACACAGAACAAGACAGCACAACACGAAGTTCAACAACACAAAAATATATATATATATACTGTTTACACGGGGTCTATGCAGTGGTGATGGAAGAGGGGAAGTGTTCTTGAAACAGAAGTATCTATCATACTTTATGATAGAGAACCACTTCTGAGCATCAAAAAGTCAGCGAAGAACACTTTTTCACTAGCCAGGCTAACGCCAGACCTCATCTCAATCTACATTGAGATGAGGTCAGGGAACCACACATTCATTTTCTCGTATTTGAGGCGTGATTTACGATTGCCCGGAGCCGTTTATTGGGCGCTACGAATGTCTATCATTTGAGTCTGTACGTAGCTCGCCAATCGTATCAATTATACCAGAAGACGTATGTAGAGCGACAGAAAATCGATGAGGAAGAAGACGATTGGTGTGTCACATAGACGTCGTCATCGTCTTGCCGTCCCTCCCCGTTCTGTGATTGGTTCCCTATCTCAGGCGAAAATCGGATCCATGGAGTCCAGGCTGCCTAGCAGCGCGAAATGAAATCGCACGCAAGGCAGCATGGGTATACCCTGGCTACTTTTCACCACCACCCGCAAACAATGGCGATCTACCTTGGCTACCTGCTGCTTCACCTGGCAAATGCAGGAGACGGAGGAAGCGTGGGCCGCGGGCTAGAGTCCTGGGGCCGTATTCACAAAGGATCTTAGGGCTAAAAGTAGGTCCTAACCTAAGAATTTAGGAGTAACTCCTAAAAATAATGGGCGTGTCACTCTTAAATTTAGGACTCCTAACTTTTTTCACTAAGAGCAATTCACAAAGTATTTTAGGACTAAAAGTAGCACCTAAGTCTAGGAGAGCTTAAAAGTCCTCAAGAGGACTCCTAACTCAGTAAGACCTATTCACAAAGAATCTTAAAATGCCTGCGAGACGAAATGTTAGGGTATTCAACTTATTGTGGAGTTAATGCGCGATGCAATGACATCCCCGACTAACAGGAATAATCCGATTAGTCCCGAAATAAAATGTTATAAAAATTATAAGTTATAAAAAAATATAGGCTATATAACTTATAAAAAATAAAAAATAATTGCGCCATCAAAAGACGAGGACGTGTTCGTCAATAGGAAGAAAGTGCATTCCATCAACACGCAGGTTGTTTTTGATGCAAATTTTAACATAGCCTACTGGATGTTGTTGCAAAGTGGCCTGGATCTTCAGCTACCCATGATTCGCGCATTTTAATGGTGAGCGGTCTGAGGCAGCTTTTTTAGATGTACCAGTTGGGTGTCACTTGCTGGGTGACAGTGACTATCCATGCAAGACGTGGCTCTAGACACCCTACCTCAATCCACAACCGGGAGCACAGTTAAATGTAAGTGATTACGCAGATTACGCTTAGTCCTATGCGTAAAACACATCGTATTGGCTCTTTGCGAGCACACAAACATACACGAAATGTTGTGGAGAGAGGAATTGGGCAGATGAAAAGTCGGTTTCATGTCCTCCACGGCGAAATACGCCTCACCCCAGAGAGGGCAAGCACAGTAATCACTGTATGTGCCATTCTACACAACCTCTGCAAGCGGAGGAACATTCCACAGCCAGACGATGATGATGATGATGACGGCGATCAACATTACAAGGAATTTGGCCGTGTGGAACCGAGTGCACAGGCATTTAGGGATCACTTTGAAAACACATTTTAGGTAAACACCTTGGCACAAATCAGTCAACACTTGGGTAGTTCGTAACATTTATTTTCTTTTAGATTTTACGTATTTTTATTGTTTGCTTTCTCTCTCTCTTGAACGTGCAGGCTACAACGTCATTATCGTGGTCTGCACAAAATTGTCATCATGCGTGTATTCTGCTAACTGCACTAATAGGAATTAATTTCTAGCCTAGGCTATTTCCTTGTTTTTCGGTGATTCAGTGGGCTCGTCTGAACAACCAATCACCGAACTGACAGCTTCTAAACTCGTGCACGAGAATTGACGTAATCCATAGCAACGGCGCGTCACTCTTAGTTCACTCTTTGTGATTTATCCTTAGTAAGAGTAGGTCTCAGCGGCTTTGTGAATAACTTTTAAGAAAAAACTCCTACGTAAAATGTTTTAGCGCGAGTTAGGAGCACTCCTAGCGGTAAGATAAAATGCTTTGTGAATACGGCCCCTGTTCAGGTGTGTCACTGGACAACAAGCTGGTTGAACTCCGGAGTAGGATGGCGTTTCAACGGGACATTAAGACATGTAAAGTTATGGTTTTCACAGAGACTTGGGTCAACACTTCGGCCCCGGACTGCGCCATTGTTCCACACGGACTCTCCATTTACGGTCAGGACAGGACAACAACATCGGGGAATAGCAAGGGGGAAGGTGTTTGCTTCATGATCAACAACAAATGGTGCTCAGACGTGGAGGTCCCCATGATCGGATGCCTCATTATTTTTGGCCAGGGAGTTAACATCGGTCGTGCTCACAGAGATGTACACTGTGTGCACAATTACACAATTATGTTTTTGTGCACATCTCAACCTCAGCAAAACCAAGGAGATGATTGTGGACTTCAGGAAGCGACAGGGAGTAGGACACGCCCCCATCACCATCAACGGGATGACGGTAGAGAGGGTTAGCAGCTTCAAGTTCCTTGGGGTCCTCATCAGCGAGGACCTGACCTGGACTTACCACACCAACGCCATCACAAAGACTACAAGACAGTGGCTCTTTTTCCTCCGCCAGCTGAGGAGGTTCAACATGGACACCAGGATACTCCGCAACTTCTACAGGTGCACCATAGAGAGTATAGATCATAGATCCTGACACACTGCGCTGATTTGCCGGTTGTAAACAAAACCAATCAGTGGCTTAGATTTGTATGTTGAATCGGACAAGACACCGTTCGCGGTTCATAGAGGAGGTGGGGGACTTACCTGCAGGGTTCAAGTAGGGTCTCCAGCAATTGCAGTTTGTCCCACTCTCACTCCACTGTGGTCAGCATCACTGACTTGTGAGTCTGTTTTGCCAGAGTAGCCTTCTCAGTCCCCCTGTTGGAGGCCAATGAGCATAGAATTTTACCTAGTGGAAACTTCCATAACCAGCGGCTCTGTCAGTTGTCGATGAGCTGGATCGAGTTTAATGAAATCAAGAAGGCAGTGGCCCTGTATGAGAAGCAGTGTGGGTAGGTGAGAACTCGTGACGGGGAGACGAGTAGCAGCAATAATGTAATAAGTTAATGAATGCATATTATGAAAATCTGGCATGGGGGTCTGTGATACTTTTTTAAACATTGTAAATGGAACAGGATATTAAAAAGGTAGCCGACCCCTTGGGTAGAATGTACACAAACACACACACACGCAAACACACAAATACAAACACATGCTGTTGAAACAGGATGTCTGCTCAATGGTAATATGTCTTACTTTCTAATGTTACCTAACTATAAGTGTTGCTGTATTGCACAACAATAGAATGTGAAATGGTTAACCACGGTGCAGACATCCTGCTTGACGTGTGTGGGTGCACATGCGTTTTCAGATAGTCCAGGACTTGGTCATTCAAGTAGTCTTCTATAATATGATGTGTATTGCTGTGATGAACACGCCGACACACACCCCTACCCATCCCCCTAATTGCACTCACACACACACACACACACATAGACACACCAGTGGCTCTTAATCATAAAAAAATTAGCTGAACACCAATCTTTGGTGATTGCCAATATCATATTATCGCTATAGAAGAAAAGAGTGAATGAGCCAGAGTAACTAATAATGGTGGCAAGGGGAAAGAAAGAAAAAAGGAGACAATGATATCAGATGGTTCACAAGGAGGCAGGTAGACAATCAATAAAGCAATAACGCAAAACACAAACCAAGAGAAACACAAAAACTAAAGCAGACAAATTATATTAGAGGGAGCGATATATGAGAGGGAGAGGATGAAAAGCAAGTAAAAATAATGGAATATGGAGAGATGGCCTCACAAAAACTCCAGCTCCAGAAAGTGTGACGAGCTGGTTTGTTCGCGTGTCTTTAATTGACACAGTGGAAGAAGAAGATGATAATTTAGTAAGTTATGGATTCCGCCACAAGTAACACAGCAACAACCACAATGGTTGGCAGGGAATAAAAGATGGAACTGACTATTTTAATCAAAGAAAGTTCCTCCAAATCACAACAACTATAAATGCTATTTGAGGTGTTGTCGTTGAGTTTGCATTAACTGGTATGGATTATCTTCGCTAATCAAAGTAAATGAAACAGGAAAGTAAAACCAGTGTTTTTGAGGTTTCCTGTGCGATCAGGTCATACCACTAGAACAGAAACTCAAGAGGAGGATGTTCTTTCGCAAACTCTCATAATCTATGTGCTGAAAAACATGTACTGTAAACAAATTCATTAGAAATATAAAAACAAACTAAGACTGATCATGCCAAGTCTTTCTGAATCATCGGGATCCCTCCTGATATTCTCCAAGATTGAGCAAGCATACATTTTTACTGGATAATTAATTTCGCCCATTTAAAAAGGGGTCAATGATTTAATTTGGAGGTACTACTAAGAAGAATAAAATGAAGAACTAAAATTAAATTGTCGTAATTATAATCACCAGTTTTACAACAGTATTTTGACATTTTTTGACAGGTAAATCAAATGTTTTATGGGTGATATAATTTTATAACATTAAATAGACAAGACTTCAGGTAAAACTATATAAAAATCCCACTATAGCAATCTAAAGCAACTAAAGCAATTTTAAGGCTGATTATTTGTATTATAGCAGTGTTCGACCATATTTAAAGGTACTTTCATTGTTTAAATAGTTGTACATTTCCTTCATTAAACATTAGGAAGCCAAAACAATAGACAATATCTCATGTTAAATGAAAGCTGCAAACCTTATTTGAAATATGTCAAATAACTGTATATGGTGTTATTTTCCAGTATTATTTTGGTGCTCCAGCTGTTGAAATATTACCGTCATTTACATTCTTTTTTTACATTCGACTAAGGGAAAACAAAATAAGCCTGATAAGACCCTATTATATATAATTCTTTATTTCAGACCCAGGAGGATCCATCTCAACGCAAACAAAAAAGCACTAGAAATTGTTAGTCAATGTTAGCTTTCTGCATCAAATGTTCTTCAGCTCTTAAGACATAATGCACCTTGGTGATGAGACTGTTAGAAAGCAGCATAGGAGATAATTTGCACTTAATTGCTCCCTGGTGGTTAATGGAATTACCAAAGGTAAATTGGGGCAATGAATGGGATTAATTTCTATGTTGCCGACTAAGTCGGAAGGCCCTCTCTTTCTCATAACCTCTTTTTACTTTACTTTACTTTAATTATTCTCTATTTCTGTCTCTGTGTCATTCAGATCTCATTTCATTGTTTAGTTTGGCACAATGCCTTCTCAACAATCTCTTGACCCCATTTTTCCTGTAGATTATAATGCTGGTTTATGAAAAATGTAAAGTAAAAGTACAAAAACATTCAGAGCCACTATAACTCAGAACTTTCTATAACTTGGTGTTCCCTTTTGAGTTATGAGTCTTTTAAACTAAATTCCCCCTCAACTAAAAAAAGGGTCATTCCTGTTGGTGACCTACTGGTCTCAAAGTGTTGTGAACAAATGATTTAGTCATAGCCCTCATGCCCACATTATATCGTCCCGCACACTAATGATGTTTTTAGAGAATGAAGAGATGTTTAAGTTCATGATGAACCCAATGAAATGGAATGGAAAGTGTACAATCTCTATAGCATATTTTCTCTGTAGCATTTAATGAAGAAAATAGAGCCTAATACTTTATTTTATGGCAACACAAATTATTATTAGGTCTCACTCTCAATGTAGTCTAGTCTTGTCGGGCTATCTCAGCTTTAAGTGTGCTTGTAACAGGGTTTAATGAAATTATTAATAGATAATAATGGATATCCTGGATGACAAATATGTGTGCATACAACCAATATTACATTATATGTGTCCTAATGGTCGTTTTTTTGCTTGTGTCTAGCATCTTTTTACCATTTTGGACACATTTGAACTGTCTCAACATGTGAACTAGGATACTCATTGTAAGGGGCACACTCTAGACCTGGTTATCACAAAGGGCCTCAATGTTTCTGATCTCTCTGTGACTGATCCTTCCTTGTCTGACCACTTTTGTGTTTTCTTTAACATATCTTTTATTCCCGACATAGACAAAATCAAATACTGTCAAAAAACGGTATATCAATGAAGATTCTAATGTACTTTTTAAAAATGGCCTCTCCTTGCTACCACCTCTCAACCCATGTTCTGCTGATGATCTTGTGGAAAACTTTAATGTGAAAATTTTGAAAGTCATAGCAGTGGCGGCTCGCCTATAGAGGGCGCTGGGGCGCCGCCCTCCCACCGACCGGCGATCTTTTTTTTTTATATATATATATATATATATATATATATATATATAAAAAAAAAAGATCGCCTAGATGAGGGATACCGCATTGCTGTAAGAAGGCACAATGAGGAGGTGGACAGGAATCGTCATATTTTGTCAAAGATCATCGATGCTGTGACATTTTGTGGTGCCTTTGAACTTGCTCTGCGTGGTCATGATGAGCGTGACAAATCAGAAAATCCAGGCATTTTCCGAGGTCTAATTGATCTCATGGCCTCCATTGACCGTGAGTTGGAGGTGCACCTGGAACCGTTTTTAAAGGCACTTCGAAGATCGTGCAAAATGAACTGTTGGCCTGCATGTTGTCAGTTCTCAGAGACTGCATTTTGGAAGAGGTGAAACAAGCAGACTACATTGCCATTCAGGCAGACGAGACAACCGATGTCTGCACTCATTGCCAGCTTGTGTTTGTGATAAGGTACATAGATGGCAACAATAACATCAGAGAACGCTTCTTTGAGTTCATCGCGCTTCCAAATGCGACTTCTGAGACGATTGCCACTGCGCTTTTGGAAAGGCTGAGAAGCATCCTTCCCGCAGGACAAGAGAGGAAACTAATTGCCCAGGCCTATGATGGTGCCGCAGTGATGAGGGGTGCTACAGGTGGAGTGCAACGTAAAGTTCAAGATATCTACAGGAGTGCCTACTACGTTCACTGTTATGCGCATCAGTTGAACTTCATCATGCAGCAGGCAACATCCAATATTTCCAAGATCGGCCAGTTTTTTTCAGATATTGGGGGTTTTTCTTATTTTTTCCACAAGTCGTTCAAACGAACGGCAGTGCTGGATGAAGTGGTGGGTCGTCGACTCCCGGGTGCTTCAACAACGCGATGGAACTTCCACAGTCGTGCTGTTAACACAGTTTACGAGCACAAAGATGAACTGGTTAAGTGCTTCCAAACCATTTGAGACAGAGGAGACTTTGATGCCATGTCGAAGAGAGAGGCCGGGGGTTTATTGAGAATGTTGGAAGACGAGGCTTTCTGTTTTTTCTTGGCATTATTTCACAAGATCATGCCACATGTAGACATGCTCTTTAACCAGCTGCAGAAGAGGAACATAGACTTGTCTTCATCGCAGGGATCACCCAAAAGTTCACTCAAAGCATACAGGCCATCAGGTAAGCTATGATTTTACATATTTGCTTAAAACATGCTTACATGTAGCCTTCAGTAAAAACATGAATCCACATGGCTGAGCACAATATAATCTCTCATAAATATCACAATTTCACCATGTTGGACTAGTGAATTTATATGTGATGAATCTAGATGACATTGACTAGGTCCAACACAACAACAGCACATACTTTAATACAGTTCTGGATTTATTTGATCAGCAATTTGGTTTCTAGTGAGTAGTTTCTTAGAGTAATTTCAGGATGGACAGTGACTTGTGAAAATAGTTTTGGACCAGGGACACTGTTCCTTCTCTTGTTGAGGATGAGGACTATAGGGGACCTGTACAGGGACCACCCGCGAAGAAACGGCGGGCAATGGAGGAAGAAACACAACAGCATCTGGCAATAGAGGTAATTTACCCTAGAGGTAAAACTTCTTTTTCTGTATTCCACTAGCCTATATGTATATTGTTTGCACATTTTTGTATTCAGAGTTGTCATTATTAGACATACTATGTTTACTGTATATCTACTGGAGTATGCAGACAGTCATTTTTTTCTCCACATTTATGTTTTTTAATTATTACTGTTAGCTTTACTTGCTAAAAAAATAACTGGTAGGAATATGCTGATTTTATTGTATTGTTGAACATGTTTTCTGTGGTTATTATTTCATAGGTCTGTGACACCATTATGAGCCATGCCAAGGAGAGGTTTTCTTTCACCAAGCATCTCATCAGTGCTACTCTTTTGCAAGGTGACTTGTTCCCACAACACAGCAGAAAGTTCCCAGATGCAGTGCTGGAAACCACGGTGGATGCCTATCCCATGTTGGACAAAGGCAGGCTTAAAACAGAACTGTCCCTGATCTACGACCATGAGGACTTCAAGGGCTGCAGTGGAGCACTGGCTCTATTTCAGGTTCTAATGGGAAATAACCTGCAAGACGCATTCAGCGAAACTCTAAGTCTTCTCAAGATCCTCATCACCACACCAATGTCAACAGCAGAATCTGAGAGATGCTTCTCCACCTTAAAGAGGATAAAGACTTTCCTTAGGAACACTATGGCACAAGATCGCCTCAATGCTCTGGCTATGCTCTCTATAGAGAAAAAAGTCACAAGGGACATTCCAGATTTCAACAAAAGAGTAATTGAGAAAGACAGACGAGCAAAGTTCCTTTACAAGTAAGAGTTCTCTTACTAGTCTCTCTCACCCCCCCCCCTCCTTCCCGTGAGGTGGACACTGGTTACAGACCCTCACAACCCCCCCACCCCCTCCTTCCCGTGAGGTGGACACTGGTTACAGACCCTCGCAACCCCCCCACCCCCTCCATCCCGTGAGGTGGACACTGGTTACAGACCCTCACAACCTCCCCCCCACCCTTTTAAGTGTACATACTGTATATAGTCCTCTGCAAACCTATTGTGGCATCATGCCTTCAGTGTGCATATTGTATACAGTCCTCTGCAAACCTATTGTGGCATCATGCCTTCAGTGTGCATGCATATTGTATAAAGTCCTCTGCAAACCTATTGTGGCATCATGCCTTCAGTGTGCATATTGTATACAGTCCTCTGCAAACCTATTGTGCCATCATGCCTCCAGTGTGCATATTGTATACAGTCCTCTGCAAACCTATTGTGGCATCATGCCTTCAGTGTGCATATAGTATACAGTCCTCTGCAAACCTATTGTGCCATCATGCCTTCAGTGTGCCTATTGTATACAGTCCTCTGCAAACCTACTGTGGCATCATGCCTTCAGTGTGCATATTGTATACAGTCCTCTGCAAACCTATTGTGCCATCATGCCTTCAGTGTGCATATTGTATACAGTCCTCTGCAAACCTATTGTGGCATCATGCCTTCAGTGTGCATATTGTATACAGTCCTCTTCAAACCTATTGTGGCATCATGCCTTCAGTGTGCATATTGTATATAGTCCTCTGCAAACCTATGGTGGCATCATGCCTTAAGTGTGTCTTGAATCACCACACACAAGTGTGTGGAATTCATATTTCATTGTATTGGTTTAAATGCATACTAATGCAGTATGTAGATATATTTATGAGTGAAGTTACCAACACAATGGCTTGGCCGTAACACACACACACACACACACACACACACACACACACACACACACACACACACACACACACACACACACACACACAGGGAGAATGATACCGTATGTGTAATTCAGTTTTTGTATTTGCACTCTTAATGTTGCTGAATTCTACAAGGCAAATATATTAACTTAAAACTTAGTTCCCTGGCCCCATTCGTCTTTGTAAGTAAATGTTCTATTTTGCCTTTATTATTTTGTCAGAATGCACCACAATGCTTTGTTTGTTTGTGAAAATCACAAAAAAATCTTCTGGGGGAGGATGCCCCCAGACCCCCCTACAGGGGTTTCGAATGCAAACGTTCAGCCCCCCCTCAAATAAATTCCACCAGCCGCCACTGAGTCATAGATGTCATTGCACCTTATAAGGTTAAAACGATTTCTGGAAAGCAAAAGGCACCCTGGAGAAAAGCTGCTTCTGTAGCAGCACAGAAAAACGAATGCAGGAAGGTTGAACGCATCTGGGGTAAAACAAAACTTCATATTCACCATGATATCTATAAAGAGAGCCTCCGTGCCTACAATTTAGACTTAAAAAATGCTAGAGAAACATTTTTCTCCAACATCATTAAAACCAACACTAATAATGCAAAAACCCTATTTGCAACTGTTGACAGACTGACCAACACAAATTCCACCTGATCTCCATTCCACGCAGAAATCCAATGAGTTTGCAGCTTTTTATACTGATAAAATCGAAGGCATCAGACGCGCCATCAATATCTCCACTTCAAACAAAAATGTTGGACTACCACCCTGTTCAGGCAAAAGTAACGTGGCAAGGATGGCTGTGAAACAACTAAAGCCATCCACCTGTTGCCTTGATATTTTACGTACCAACCTCTTTAAGAATGTTTTCGACTGCCTAGCAGTAGACATATTGCAGATAGTTAGCAACTCTCTCCAGTCAGGCAATTTCCCGAAAGCTTTTTTTCTGAAAACTGCAGTTATAAAACCCCTTTTAAAAAAGCGGAGCCTAGATGCCTCTATTATTAACAACTACAGACCAATATCAAATCTACCCTTCATAAGTAAAATCATTGAGAAAGTTGTCCTCCAGCAACTTAATCACTTCCTGGCATCAACTGGACGCTATGACACTTTCCAATCAGGATTTCGACCCCTGCACAGCACTGAGACCGCCCTTATTAAAGTTGTAAACGACATCCGTCTTAACACAGACTCAGGCAAAACCTCAATACTAATGCTACTTGACCTCAGTACTGCATTCAACACTGTAGACCATACATTACTTCTGGACAGGTTAGAAAACTGGATGGGGCTTTCAGGCACAGTCTTAAATTGGTTCAGATCCTACCTACAAAATAGGAACTACTTTGTTTCCATCGGCGACTTTGTATCAGAATCAACCAACGTGATGTGTGGAGTCCCACAAGGTTCGATCTTAGGACCCTCTTTATTCAACATCTACATGCTCCCACTAGGGCAAATCATGCATAATAACAATATTGACCATCATTGCTATGCTGATGACACGCAAATCTATGTATCGCTATCACCAAATGACTATCGGCCCATAGATCTGCTGTGCCAGTGCATTGAGCAAGTGAAAGACTGGATGTGCCGAAATTTCCTTAAACTAAATGAGGACACAACTGAGATAATTGTATTTGGTTCTAAATCGGAAAGGCTTAGGGTAACCCAACACCTTCACTCTCTGTCCCTGAAAACCTCAATCAAAGCCAGAAATCTAGGGGTTATCATGGATTCAGATTTACATTTCGACAGTCACATCAAATCAGTTACAAAATTGGCATATTATCACCTTAAAAATGTAGCAAGACTTAGAGGGCTCATGTCCACCGAAGACTTACAAAAACTTGTACATGCCTTTATCACTAGTAAGCTTGATTACTGCAATGGTCTCCTTACAGGTCTCCCAAAACAAACTCTGAGGAAGCTTCAGCTTGTTCAGAATGCTGCTGCTAGAGTTCTAACAAAGACCAAAAAATGTGAACATATTACACCAATTCTGAAATCGTTACATTGGCTTACTGTAGGTAAGAGAATTGATTTTAAAATCATGTTGCTAACCTATAAATCCCTACATGGTTTGGGCCCAAAATATTTAACTGATATGCTGCCACTACATAAGCCTTCTAGACCTCTAAGATCCTCTGAGACCAATCTGTTTTCCTCAGAGTAAACACGAAACATGGGAAAGCAGGATGTAGTGCAACAAATAGCTTGAATAAACTCCCAGAGTATTTAAGACTTGCCCCAACTCTGAGCACCTTTAAAACAATACTGAAGACTTTTATGTTTGCTTTTGCTTTCTGCTAAATCTTAAATACATTGCACTTTCTAAAAAGTATATTTTAACTTTGCCTTTAATTTCTATTTTAATATTGAAATACCTTTTTAACTTTCTATTTTACCCATTTCTTTGCATATGTTTTCTTTTACATATCTATTATTTTATTGTATGACAATGTTTATATGTGAAGCACTTTGAGAAGTGCTATATAAATAAAGTTGCTTTGCTTTGCTTTGCTTCGTACTTTAACTACAGAGGAAGCACACAGGGAAAATGCATCTCTACCGAGTGTGCATGTCAAGATCCAAGACCCAAGAACCAAGACCCCAAAATACTGGGAATGCAGTGCAGGCCAAACTTCCTGCAAGGATGGTAGTTTCCCAGATAAATGTGGACAAACTCATTGTTAACCTTATCTGTGATGCGATGCTCTCCTTCTCCCTTGTTGAGTCTCCATCCTTCAAAGAACTCATTACAACTTTGAGCCTTACATCTTCAGTGATGGCCTCGGAAATCTCTAAGGGGAAGAATCAATGTGGCGTGTGAGGCCATGAAAACTAAGTTGAAGCAGGCACTGAGCTGCACTGATTACGTGGCCACAGGCCCGCCGACAGGGGGGGGACAAACGGGTACGTTGTCCCGGGCCCTGGACTGGCCCTTGAATGGGGGGGGCCCATAACTGGACCCCCATGAAGTTGGGATTAATTATTGTATGTATACTTCAAAATGTGTTGATTTAGAGAAGAAAAGTGCTTTATTTGCATTCAATTAATGACTCCTAGATTGTTTGCCTTCATTGCCCTTGAAAAAACGGCCAATAACCCCCTATCACCCCTATGCCAAAATGGTTTGGTCTTTGGAGAAGAAAAAAGACGACATCATTCCTTTAGTGGTCAGTGCGCGAGTTGATTCAACATGCACAAGTCAGGAGCCCTGAAAAAAAAAGAAAGGTGAAAAAGAGAGGAAGAAGCCGAAAGCCTGAGGGGAACTCTTTATAAATATTAATAAATATTTCAGAAAAGACTCAGGTGATGCTGCAGCCGGTACCAGTAAAGGCAGCTGTGCAGCACAGCCAGGTAAGACACGGCCAACTTTTTCCAGCCCCGTCGTCAAGTAACACAGGCACAGGCGGCGTGTCAAACATATTAGCGCAGCACCACATGAGCAAGTCACACGGAGATCAATATCAGACAGACAGGGGGCATTGAATAATTTGATAACCACAACGGCTTTATTACACTGTGTTTCATACGCCTATATCTAATTGAATCTTAGAATATGCACATTACCCCGCAAATAGGCCCATGTCCAAATCAAATGTTTCAGGCAGGCACGCGCTGCGCACTCCAATCAGGGTGAATTGATTTGAGAATCATTCCCAGTCAGCTGAATTACAGCCAGTGTAACGCGGCTCATGGTTTAAAATAAGCCAGTGGCATGGCAACATGCGAAATTGCCATTTAGATAGAGTTGGATGTAACGAATGGGTTATAAACGTGACGTTTTGGGGTAGCCTGTAACTTAGTTTCTGATTGCCGTTAACTTGAAACTCGCCAGATGAATGGGCTCCGCCTTGTTCCCCAAACATTCTCTGGAAGTTCAGCGGACATAAACGCGGGTCTGGCGATAAATAAAAGTACCCTTGACATGATTCCCCTTGGTCAAGTGAAAAATGGTCGATGAAATGTGCAGTTAATGAGCTCTAAATGAATACAATAGCGTGAGTTTTATTGTGGTATGATTCTGAAAGCCATAACTTCACTTTCACTTTGGTTTATCCGTAATAAATGGGCTGGTCATCCCGACGTCATGTGTTTGGGAGCTGCACAAGGGAATTCTGTGGTTGTGTTTCGGCGTTTGACAATTTTGGGAACAAAAAAAAAACCTTAGATTTTTAAACTTTTGTAGTCTTTGGGATAGAGTTAGCCAAGTTGATCAGTCTATTATTTTCTGTGTTAAATCGTCAAATTAAGGGGTTTTCAATTTGTTCTTTTTTAAATGGTTCATTTTGACCCCCCCTTAATTTAGATATAGCCCTTTTTATCGAAATATGTTCACCTTTATAGGAGAGGCTAGAGAGGATGAGAGAGAAGAAGAACAGGCTACCAAACAGGATGAGAGAGAGGAAGAACAGGCTACCAAAGAGGATGAGAGAGAGGAAGAACAGGCTACCAGTGAGATAGAGGAAGAACAGGCTACCAGTGAGAGAGAAGGGGAGGAGAGTGAAGGGAGAGAGAAAGAGAAAGACTCAGGGGGGGGGGGGGGCCCATTGAGAGAATTTTGTCCCGGGCCCAGCCAAACCTGTCAGCGGCCCTGCGTGGCCACCACAACAGTGGCTGGACAGCCCATCATCGCAGTTTCCTCGGCGATACCTGCCATTGGATTGATGAGGTCAGCCTCCAGAGGTGTTCCGCTGCCCTTGCATGTCGACCCCTAAAAGGGTCACACACATTTGATGTCCTCGCGTCTGCACTCGATGATGTGCATAGGGAGTACCACAACCAGAACAAAGTAGTTAAAACAACTACAGACAGTAGATCTAACTTTTTGAAGGCCTTTGGGGTGTTTGGTTAGCAGCACAACATTCAAACGTGTGTACCGTTCGACATTCGCCAAATGTTCCGCTCTGTGGAATAAAGTTGGCCGTTCTAGCCAGACAGCAGAATTTGTTGACCAAGAGTGTGATCTCCAACTCATCAGGCCCATTCCCACACGTTGGAATTCCACGTTCCTTGCTGTTCAGAGGTTACACTGTCTATTCAAAGAAAAAGGTGAAGACGCCTTGAGGAATGTCTGCTCAGAATTCGAAATCAAGATGTATGTTTAATTCACTGAGTGAATCTCTCTTACCACTCACTCACTCAACAACAGTCATTCACCTGTCTAACTCACCCTCCCTCACTCACTAACACACTCTTTCACTCACTAAGTTAACTCATTCTTGTAATTAATACTACATTTCCTCTGCTCCTTCAATTTAAGGTTCAATCCTCTAGAGATGTCCTTCCTAGAGCAGTACGTCTTTGTGATGAATCCTATGGCAGCAGCGCTGAACATTCTCCAGTCAGAGACAAACGCCTACATGGGCTGGCTACTAACCACCACCTACATTCTGGAAGAGAAGTTGGTGAACATGGAGTCATCAGCTAAGGTCTGCCTCCCACTCCTCCATTGTCTGCAACACGGTCTGAAGAAGCGCTTTCAGGAAATCAAAAAGGACCCGGAGCTTATTGCTGCGGCAATACTGCTTCCAAAATTCAAAAACAAGTGGACAAATCAGAACAACATCCTCAAGCTCGGTACACTAAATACAAGGATTGATGTTATATGTTAGAGATGGCCAGGGAAAACCATTTCATTTAATAATAAATTATACACATACTGTATATCCCTGTCCATTTCTACAGGGCTGGACTACATCAGGCGACACACTCATTTTGAGGCAGAAATTGAGGAAGACATTGACCTTCTTCACTAATTTTCTGCTCTCAAGAAACTGTCCATAAAAATAAACACTGCACTTCCTGCATCTGCAGCGTGCGAACGGCTGTTCAGCTGTGGAGGGCTGCTCTTCGCAAGCAGAAGAGCAAGACTAGGGGGCAAGCATTTTGAAAACCAGCTACTGCTGAAACTGAACAAAAAGTTTACTCAGTAATTCTCCCTCTCTCTCTCTCCCACCCCCCAGCTAGCCTCGTTAGTGTTTAATTGGTAACTGTTCCTACAATGCTTTTGTCAAAGCTGAAGTTAAATTACGTGTTTAGTGTAAATTTGTTTGATGGCCTATGTATGTTTAATGAACAATACACAATGAAACAACGAAGAAGAAATGTTTGAGAGTGCATCTCTTTCTCACACACACACACACACACACACACACACACACACACACACACACACACACACACACACACACACACACACACACACACACACACACACACACACACGTTAGGTCTTTTTCACTGATTCAAGCACTGCAATACAAAAATGAAAAGTAACTTGTAATTTGAGTAAATTTAAAACAAAGTACTTTTTTACTCTTACTCAAGTAGGTTTTTACAATTGGAATATTTACTTTTACTCAGGTAAATTTTGAAGGAAGTAATTGTACTTTTACTTGAGTATAGATTTTCAGTACTTTACCCACCTCTGCGGTTAAGGCAGGTGAAGTTCCTGCTGCATTTTTATAGTGCTTGAACCTGATTGGTGTGTCTATAATTAAGCAAGCATGTGTTTGTGTACCTGATGACTGTGTTTAACCAATTGGCTCATAAGTGGGGTCATATTAAAAACTGTAATACTTGAGCGATTTTTGGTTCCTATGATAGGAAGTAGAGAACAGGACGCTGTTGAGGTACCAACATTATACAATGCCAGCACAGGCCAATTTCTTACATGTTTATGAGTTCAATGCAGTAGCGTACCGTGGGGTTTAAGTCAAGGCCTTCAGTAACGAAGGCCTTGACGTGATAACTATGGGATAACTATGCCTTGAAAGTAAGATTTTCGAGAGGCACACTCACAAGCAAGGGTTGTAGAATCCCCCACAATGCCTTGCAAGAAAATAGAAAATCAAGAAAATCCTAGGCAAGAGGGCGGCGAAAGATGAGAAAGGATTGAAAACCACAAATGTAAGTGTTTCTTCCTCAATAAACATAAAGAAATTATGACCATTGCATTATCATTATGCTGTTTCAATGTAGTATTGACCTTTTCTTTATACAAACCAGTGTCTTATTTAATTTATTTTGGTTGAGTCTAGTATGCTTTAAATATACTAGACTCTACAAAAGAAGAGTCTACGATGCTTTGAATTGTGTGTGTGTGTGTGTGTGTGTGTGTGTGTGTGTGTGTGTGTGTGTGTCTGTGTGTCTGTGTGTGTGTGTGTGTGTGTGCCCCCCTCGCCTGAGAATCGGAACCCAGCTTTCTAGGCTTCCAGTGGACTGAAGTCGATACCACATAAAAACATCTCTGTGACCGCAACAGCACTGGAAGACTCAGTTCCACCTTGAAACAGCGTCTTTGCTATATGTGTCTGTTGCTGGGTGTTGAATTATGTGCACTTTTTACACCTTTTTTTTTTTCGCGGCATGGTCCGCACGTTTAAACTGACTGAGGTTATTTACCGGCTTGATTTCGAAGCCAAATTTGCCCTCTCAAACCCTACACATATTGGGGGTTTCTCATGAAAATGAGATTAGACGGCGGATTACCAACAGCGGGACTTGGGTAGTGGTGTTGTAGCATTGTCTCTACACATAGTCAACACTACCAATCAAGGACCTGGCCTCAGTTCACTCCAGACTATTTGCGTAGCCTTCCTTTTTTTGCAAATGGTAGTTGTATCTATAATGCTGAGCACATCTCAGTCCTTTCAGATGCGTCCGGACCAAGATTTTCATCGGCCTCCTATCATACATAGAGCAATATTGGCTGAGTACTATGCCGAGAGGAGCTTACAAGAGAAAGTATAAAATAGTCGTAACGGACTTACATCCACTGGAGAATGTTCGATCGTAGCCGGCGGCTCCATTTCAAGCCCTTATCCATCTTGATCTGTGAAGTTGATGAATTGTCATTTTTAGGTTTTCTACCCAGTAACCAAAAAAAAAAAATTTGAACATTTGCGCTGTGGCACGCACACGGTTTGCATGTGTTACTTTGAAGACAAACAAAATCCAAAACACAAGATAAAAAGAAAAAACCTACATTCAACCAGTGGGGTACCCTCACATGGCCCCTGACTCTCTGAGGAGGTACCTCCATGTACCCCCTCCATGCCAGGACGCTCTGAATGTATGTCTATTGCCAGCTCTTCCACCGGGGTCAAGACAATTTGATCCAGTCTGCCGACTGTCTGCCTTTTTACGATTGGCTTAAAAAAAAAGGGCTTATTTAAATGCAGGAGTGACAAAAAATACCAATTCGGTGGTGGGAAAATACCAGTTTTTATGTTTTTATACTTCATTTTTACTTGATCCGCTGACCACTTGGGAGCCATCGGAGTACATATTTTTTTGAACCCTGGCAATCCGCTGCCAGGCTTTGGTTCTCTGGGTTGCAGAGGCTTTAGCGTTCCCTTTTCTTGTGATAATGTCCTTCTCCTCGTCATAGCTCCTGGAGAACCTGGAGTTCCAGGGTGGCACTGCATTCCATTAGGCATACCAGGCAATTGCCTGGGGCCCCGCAATTGCTTGGGGCCCCGGGCCACTACTAGGGGGCCCCCTAGAGCCAAAAAAAAAAAAAAAGCGCTCCATACCCCCCCCCCCCCCCCCCGTCAACAATCCTTTGCCTAGGGCCCCCACACTCCCTAGAATCGCCCCTGAGGGTTTCCAATTCCATGATCCATACATCTCGTCTTTATAGGTTTGGCGTGGACGCGCACAACCCTGTGTTAACCAACCCCGAGTTGATTGAATCAATGCATAACCCGTTTAGTTGGCACAGGGTCACGTTAACTCTGTGTTTGTTAAACCTCCGTTCGTGGAATACTCCTCTGGAGAGACAGTGAAATCCGCAAGCTTCTGACCATCATTGGAGAGAAGGTGATGCAGTCGCATTTAACAAGAAGGGGGAAGATGGTGCGATCTACGAGAAAGTAGCAGAGGAACTTTCCTTCAAGGCTTTTGTCGGGATTAGAAACAAGTAGTCAGCAAAATAAAGAATATGTTGGACTTTTTAATCACGTTTTAAACCTACACAAATGTCTACTCATTCTTGCAACAAAAAAAAAATTTGGAGTATGCAAATTATTCTAAAGTGGTTTACTCACCGCGAATAGCCCTGCCTACTTCACTGAACAAAGAAAGCCGGCTCCTTGACGAAGGCGGAATATACCCCTTCGGTTTAACACATACAAGACACTGAAATTTCAGGGTAAAAAATACCTGAACTGTTCATTTATGTGTATTTGTGAACGTGTATGTAGCATATTTTCCACTACTCTCTCCACACTGAGCAGTGGGTTGGTGATACATGGCCATGCCTTGAGGCCTTTCTCCCATGCATGGACTCTGGCTGTGTTGGTCATTCTGTGCCTGTGTGTGTGTTTGTGCCTTCAGACACGCTTGCCTGCATGTGTATCTATGTGGCTGATCACCCTAAATGGGTCTGTGAACCTTTGCAAGTATTTATTCATGTGTGTGTGTGCATTTACATGCTGTCCACGTTTCTGTTCTGGCCCCCTCACACACCACCAAGTCAGTATTAGCAGTAACAAATCCTCTCTCTCTCTCTCTCTCTCTCTCTCTCTCTCTCTCTCTCTCTCTCTCTCTCTCTCTCTCTCTCTCTCTCTCTCTCTCTCTCTCTCTCTCTCTCTCTCTCTCTCTCTCTCTCTCTCTCTCTCTCTCTCTCTCTCTCTCTCTCTCTCTCTCTCTCTCTCTCTCTCCCCAGAATGGCCCATTCAGTCAAGCCCCCTCTGGGCGCATCCCTGTCAGGCATAAATATGGAGGCTAGATGCAGGACTGAAGGAGCCGGCATTGTGAAGAAGAGTCCGGGCCTTTGGAGTTCAGACTTGGAGTAGGGATGTTGCTTATGACTAATTTTCTTGAAGAAAATACAGAACAATCAGTCAAAATATATATAAAATGGAGCAAATTACAGTTTAGGAAGGCAGACACAAAAAAAGAGTATATTATTTTCATTTCACATGCTTATTCTAATTTATTAAAAACTAAATTTATATTTTAGATGCAGCTGAAGGTCGGCTCTTGGTCAAGTTTAATGTCCAAATGCCTGCAGCAGATGAATTGTTGATAGTTTATTGTTGCACAGCATCCAATATATGTTGTTTGGTGTCATGCCAATTGGAAAACGCTGATGGTTTAACAAGCTGGCCTTTTGTTGGCTTTTCTTGCTGAAACTTGATTGACCCATACAGAGCAAACTATTAATTTCTTTAACTTGTATTCAGGAATAATTTCTGCCTCTCAGTTTGTTGACCAATTGACAGAACAGAAATCCTTATCTTTCACGATGTGGGCGGCCTTAGCGACCGAATTACAAAAAATATTATCAGTTTTCACTTTTAATTGCTTGCCACCAAATGGTTTGACACTGAGATTCGGTAATTAAACATGATGTTTACATTTTTTTTGGCTGAAAAGCAAGCGCAGCAATGTAGTGTATACTAATAGTACACGTCCCCACTGGTTAGCACTAGGTTCCATGGTCTAACTAATTAGACATGTGATCTGATGTAACCATCCTCTGAGTGCACCATCGCTGGCCTCAATGCATTGACCGATACTTACATGTTATATTCCAGAGGCATCTGTTAGCCAATGCTTTATGCCTGTATATTATAATTCAATTTCACAACTTATTTACTTACTGGTAGAAGATTTCGGCATTAAAACATGTAAAAACAAATAGACTTGTTGAAGTGGTCAGGTGAAAAGTAACGGTGACTAACGGTGCAGTGGGCATGAGGCGTTTACCTAGGGTACTGTCGGCGGTGGAAACGCGAGCCGTAACTGAGCTTGGCAATAACCGCACCCTCACTACCAGTGGTGGATTTAATGATTAGTTTCCGTGACCCAGTTCGCGTGATTCAATTCGCCAAGAGGAGTCGTTCGCGAATCGTTCGTTCATTCGAGTTTCCGGTAGCACTAACTCCACTGAGTCTGACTGACTCAGCTGAGAAATGTGCAATGGCGTGCATTCCATGATGCGATTTACAGCTACCGGAAACCAGGCTGAACGAACAAACGATTCGCGAACGACTCCTCCCAGCTCAGTCGAGTTTTCCGGTGAATCGATTCACCGGGAACTCAACTGAACTTGGAGGAGTCATTCGCGAATCAGCCTAGTTTCCGGTAGCGGTGAATCGCATCATGGAATGCACGCTATTGCACGGTTCTCAGCTGAGTCAGCCAGACTCAGTGCTACCGGAAACTCGACTGAACTGGGAGGAGTCGTTCGCGAATCGTTTGTTCGTTCAGCCTGGTTTCCGGTAGCGGTAAATCGCGTCATGGAATGAACGCCATTGCAAGGTTCTCAGCTGAGTCAGTCAGACTCAGTGGAGTTAGTGCTACTGGAAACTCGTTCGTTCGTTCAGTCGAGTTTCCAGTGAATCGAATGGCGAACGACACGAACGAGAGAAACGAACCGGTTCGGTTCGTTCGTCCTAAAGACTCGTTCATTCGAACCGGTTCGCGAACGAACGAGCCAACACTACTCACTACTGGGCTGCGGCGTGCTGGGCCAAAACATACCGGCCGGTATTTCACTCCCTTTAGCTAAATTGCACTTATTATTAATAAACATGCCATAATGAAAGACATTAATCCATATGGCTTGTGGTAATGTTAGATATGGCTGTTTTACAATTTCCCCTTTTAGATGCTAATTAATTACCTCTGAAGAGAAATAAGCAAGAGAAAAATGTGTTTAAATCCTCGTGGTTTTAGTATAAAGCAATTGCTTAGGAAGTTTAGTAAGATATACCTTTTATAAACAAATAGCGGATTGAAACCCATTTTACAACTAAAGATTATAGTTTTTATTGATCATGGCTGTTCAAAGTAATATCGATAGATATGGTTTCCTCCCCTCTTATAATGGTCAAGTTAGGAAGAACCTTTGATGAAATCATTCTGTATCCAAGGTTATAATACCTCAACCTTTTAAATACATGATGATTTCCCCTTGACCCAAGCCATGAATCATTCATCTAAGGCTTTTATTTGCTAGTTCGGAGTCTATTAACTTGTCTTTTGTCTTGTTTTGATGGCTCACAATGATTTATAATCAATTACCCAGAATGTTTGCCATTTGACATAGAGAGCTTAAGAGTTAGTGTTAATTAGTAAAGTAATTAGTGTCTAATGAAGTGAACTGTGCGCATGCCATTATCATTGTTCAGTGAAGGCAAGATGAATACAGCCCAGAGAAGGTAGTGGTTTACCCAGACTTCCATAAAGGCAGGGATGAAGTTAATTTAGGTGCACTGCATTCTAGATTCTCTCTAGTGTTTGCCCCTAGGGGAGTTTGGTTAAATTGCAATAAATGTGACACATCTGCCTTCCCTATAGCATTTCAGTCAGTCTGAATGCATGTGATGAAGCATATTATAATGAGGACCATTTTAAATCATTCTATGGCCCCTTAATGTAATCAATTGACTTCACTTTCTACTTTTGTTAATCTGCATGTTTTTTGTGCAAATATCTAAATAGATATATACAGATGAATATGGTTCTGTGTAAGTGATTAATCCCAGAATAATTAAACCTGTAAACTAACTTGTTCATACTTTTTCCTCACACCACATTGATTGAGCCTTAATTGGCAATGGATGCTAAGGCCTTTCTTATTAAGCAGTCAAGATTATAATTTTTTTCTGATTACTTCTGCTTTAAAATGGTTTGACGTTAGCCTACCAGACCGAGGAAGTACTTGACCTGCTTCTTGGAGGTGGGGCGGGGCCAGTCCAGGATGGTCTTGACCTTGGCCTCCTGGGGTCGGACGTTCTCGCGTCCGACTCTGTAGCCCAGGTAGGAGGCCTCCTCCAAGCCCAGACGGCACTTGGTGGGGTTGGCGGTGAGACCCGCCCTCCTCAGCTCCCCCAGGACCGCTCTTAGGTGTCTCAGGTGGATGTCCAAGCTGATGCTCTCCCAAAATGAACAAGCTTTTTTAGCGTGACAACACCACCGGACACAAATGTTTTGGTGGAGGGGGAGGGGGGGGAGGAGGTGCCGCCGGGCCCGGCTGTTGATGCAGCAGGAGGAGGAGGAGAGGAGCTAAAAGCATCGTGCACTGATGACAAAGATGACGAAAATGCCGTGGAGGAGGCGGTGAGTAGGCCTACTGCTGCCGTTTCTGATTCTGACCACCCAGAAGAAAGTGATGCTCTAAGTGATGACCCGGGTTTGTGGCCCACAGTAGTCAATGACAGGGAACGGTGCGAATTGGTTAAAAGAGGGCCCGTGCAGCAACAGTCAGAATTCCTAAAAAATGCTCAAACTCTGCCTCCTCTCTCTCATATTTTCACTTTAAGTGTTGTTGTGATTAATAATTATTCTTTATCATTAAGTTCAGTTACAAATGCTCTGTCACACTGCTTTACTTTTTTACATTTATTTATTTTTTGGCATTCAGATATATACATATATTTTATTTAAAGATATGTTTATTGATTGCACATATAAAAAATACAGTTAGCACTGAAAGCTTCAATTTCCTTTTAAAACTATTTTTGTTGAATAAATATTTTGCATTTTGACATACGATGGTGTGATATCTGAAAACGTATTTCTCGCATATGAATGTTGAGGGCCCCACTAGCTAAATTCGCCTTGAGCCCCCAAATTGCTAAGTCCGCCACTGTGTAGGCGGCGGCGTAGGCCTGGTGTGATCGCAGGAGACGATCCATCATGCGCTGGTGTACTGGTGTAGTCCCCCGGGGGTTGCGAACACCGTTTTTTTTGTAAAACTATAAATCAAAAGTCCGGGCTCCGTGAGCCTCGGGAACCGTTCCGGTCCTCTCTTCGACTCTCGCCCGCGTCCTTCTCCCGATTGAGGGCTGCGGCGCTCTGTCCCTATGGTCCGTCGGCCTTCTCGGGAACGGGTCTCGGTTACAATGGTCCGTCCTGGGAGCCTATCTCGGTCCGGTCCTCGGCCCTGCACTGGATCCACACGTGAGTCATTAGCCCGTCTCTCCTTCCCATTATATCTCTCACCTGTGTCTGATTGCTCTCCCTCGCAGGTGTTTCCCCTTTGCCTTGAGTTGGGCTGCGCCAATGCGGTCCCCGGCGCCCTCTGGGGGAGAAAGGTGGTAGACTCCCTGCACCACC
>NC_079416.1:3155406-3252906 GCF_026213295.1 Gadus chalcogrammus | reverse complement strand
TTTGCTTTTTCATTCATTAATAAACCTCCATTAAACACTCCAGGATTCAAAATAAAACAAGCATCCGCAGGGGGAGTAATTCATTAATTAATTAATCCTTTTAGAAAAAATTAGTTAGTTGAATTAACTACCAAATTAGCTCCAGTCGTCAAAGACAAATTATTTTGAAGCCTTCATTCAGCCAAGCAGAGTCGAACATTGTTGCATGTGTTTGGTTGCTTGATTGACTGATGTTGTACAAGATGCCTTTGATCATAGCTGAATGCATAGTTTTTTTATTAGCTGTATTACCCATGGCCGCGTTGAATGTTGAATGTGCTTTCTGAGAATGTCTCTAAAAGGCCTGTCACCGAAAAGATCAGGGAAAAAATGAGTTTTTAGGGAATGAAAAAGGAAAGGAAAAGCAGAGAGAGAGTTTGTTTGAATTGCTTAGAATGCCTCTGTGTGACCATTTCATGGCACCTGTATTTGTACAGGGGACTCTCTAAATCGACGCCACTTCGACCTGGGCGGGACTTTACGTCCTACGTCACTCGCTATGGGTGTGCATGTGTGCGCATAGCCGTCACTCGCGATGGGTGTGCATGTGAGAAAGGTTTTGGCTTTAGTGTCTATGGGTTGGTAATAACGGTTCTGATAATTTTTCTGATGGAAAAGTGGTCTTTTATTTCCATAATCTTTGTTCAGTGAACGCATAAACCCGTTTGTTAGTTAGCAGTTAAACAAAATGCGATCTCTTTGTTTACAGTTACCAACGACCAACTGATGATTGGTTAGATTCCCTAGTGATGCAAGGTCTTTTCTTTCATTTTGGACTGCACACACATCGCGAGTGACCGATACTCGCACAATGTACACACATCACTGTCTTTACAATTTCTAGGCAACCGAAGTTTAAAGATTGTCAAGTGGTTAACTCTTGAATCGCATGTACTAAGACCTGATGGGTAAGTGGTCAGAGAACAACTCATTAATGCGGGGATAAGGGGTTCGATTCCTTAATGAAGCTAGCTTTTTTCTTTCATATTGGACTGGATGTTTGTATGCCATTTTGCGTAACTTGTAGTTTATGATGAAGAAATGTTACTACTGGGGTTAAGGTTAGGGTAACGGGTAAGACACAAAGTGTTTTTGCAACACAATATACTGGAGTCATCAAAAAATATATACGTTTTGATGACTCCAGTAGGAAACTTAAGATACCTAGAGAAATGCGTGAGTGCTCACAAAACATCAACAAGTCAGCAGTGTGGTACAGGGTGATCATTTCTGATATACAGTACAAAAGCTGAAACTATTAGCCAGGAGTGGGAAAGATGCAGACGCAGACGCAGACGCAGACGCAGACGCAGACGTGGGAAGCAATAAGACACACCAACACACAGTTGCCTGTTGCAAAATGGTTCAGAGTTTAATAGAAATAGTTAGGGTTAGCTGGTATGGCGTTATCTGGTATGGCTATAGCCTAATGTTAGCTTAGTTCGTGTTGTTTCGTCATGTTAATCGCTAGTAATATTAAGTCATTTGTAGAAATATAGCCTATCATCACAGACTGTAGGAATGTCACCCACCCTCCATAGCGTACGACACTGACGCTCGTAATCTGTAGTGCAAGGGAGTTCGTGCACAGATCCCTGAGACAAACGGCTACGCGCACACATGCAAACCCATAGCGAGTGACGTAGGACGTAAAGTCCCGCCCAGGTCGAGTCCCATTTGTACAGAGAGATGGTGATGGAGACCAGTATGATCTTTTACTTTCTTATCTGAAGTGCTTATTATTTCTCAACCAAAAGTTAAATGTGATTGGGTTAGTGAAGTGCACCTACAACAAACAAGAGTTGCTGAACTGAACAGAAATATTGGTCTAGGGAGATACACCCAGCGAGATATAATGTCTGTGTGTGTGTGTGTGTGTGTGTGTGTGTGTGTGTGTGTGTGTGTGTGTGTGTGTGTGTGTGTGTGTGTGTGTGTGTGTGTGTGTGTGCGTGAGTGTGAGTGTGTGTGTGCGTGTTTATGCTTGTGAATCTGTGAGAGAGAAAGAGAAAGGCTTTTGGCGTGTTTACGGCCGCAAGCATGCATGCCAGCTAATGTGGAATCTTGAAAAACACATACAATTGAGTTGTGTGGTTGTTATTATGATGAAGGAGGGCAGGGATCATAAAGAACTTCCGCTGCCTGGAAGACAAATGACCTGCTTAGTCTCACAATTTAAAAGTGATGGACATGTTTAAAGGATTTTTCAATGACTCCTCCCGCTCAATGTTGCATTTCGGAAAGAGTGGCTGAAGTAGTCATAACTCATGCCTTTATCTGTTAGCAGGTGCCCTACATTGCTATAGTTAGCACATGGCAGATCAAACAAAGTATTGACACTGAAAATGCTTGTCTCTGTCGCTTTCACACATCAGTAGATGTGTTTCATGCATCTCTCTATTGAAGAGGGAGTGACTGTTGCTGTTAGGGTTAAAGGTCCCATGACATGCCACAAGGTGTGGTGTGATAAGCCGTTACAAGCCGTTTCGGAAATCTGCCCATTATGACATCACAGGTGGGCGTGTCTACCTTAGATGTGTGACGGATAGATGAGCAACGTTTGCTACAGTCCACTGGGTAGGCTGGTAGACTAATTCTGGTAAATGCACATCGTTATTTTCATCATCTTCTGTAACCAGACCGTTGTGTTTCATTATTTAACAAAACATTTAAATGGGATAACACAATTTGTTTAAAAGCCATCTGTTTCTTTATCCTAATGCTAAATAAAATGTGCATCAGCATGCACAGAATAACTCAATGGATAACCGTGTAGTGGTCTTGCAAACTAGGTCATGGAGTTTTACCAAGTTTAAAACGTGACACTATGCATGATATTTTCATTGATTATACTTTAGACACAATTTTTCTATTCATTTTCAAATCTGCTGGTGTTGGGCTGAGGATCTTCAGGCAGGAAAGCTAGCTTAGCAGATAAGCAAAACTTACACCAAGACCATTTTTGGCGAGGGGTGCTGACCTTAGAGAAAAGTATGTTACACCAAGACCATTTTTGGCGAGGGGTGCTGACCTTAGAGAAAAGTATGTACTTGACGCTCAGTGGAAGGTGGACAAAAAACAAAAACCAGTGTTGACAAATCGTTTGTGTCCATGTTGAGATTATGGACACAAACGAGGAGAATTGTAGAGGAATTGGTTTTAAGAGATGGAGAGAGAGTCGCCACAGTAATACAATGGAGTAGGCTCAGCGCCCCCTGATTTGTCTTCTTAGATATCAGTCATCCATTGTTTAGTTTATTGAGTTAGGTGTTGGTCTCTTTCTGAAGCACATCTCAAGCTGGTAGAGTAAAATGTCGAGAGGGAAGAGCAAGAACTTTCTTCAGCTATGATTTTAATGAGTCCAATATGTCAGGCTGTCTTATTAAACTGCAGAAGGCCATGCGCAGGCATCTGAAGATAAAGTATACAGGCAGGACAAACTGACGGAGATGAGAGGAAGTTAGTGGAAGCATAAAATTGAATAATACATAAAAAATGAGTTAGAGGTTGCATGGGATGTGCATGCTTCACAAGTATTTGTATACATCATGTATTTCAAATGAATTGGCTCTCGAACTTTCGCAGCACAAAAAAAAGTATACGTTATTTAGAAATGAGAACATGTGTATACGGTTTAAATATACACTGTGCACAATTATTAGGCAAGTGAGTATTTTGGCCATATCATAATTCTTATGCATATTTTCCAACATTAACCTTTATAAACTTGAGTGAATATTGGATTTAAGCATACCAGGTGATGTGTATTTGCCTAATGAGTGAGGGTATGGCCTAAGGAGATCAACACACTATATCATGGTGTGGATAATTATTAGACAGCTCCTCTTCCTCAGGCAAGAGGTTATAGGATAGGATAGGATAGTTATCCAAGGTTTATGTTGGTAACAGCCCAAGTTTAATGATGTACTATCTAGAAATTAGCATAGCAATTTCCAATAAATTACTTTTCTTAGTTATTATTCATAGCTACCCATTTAGAAAGGGTTTATTCGATTTACCACTATGGAATTACTTACCTGGTTACAACCTCCGCAGGAGCAGTTTTCCTCTAGTGTCATGGTACATCTTCTTAAATACTGGTTACGAAGCCGTTTGTTTCAATGGTATTACCAGGTTCTTACCATATAATTTATAATCGATACATTTCATTGTCCATGCAGTCAACACAAACTTGTACCATGTACGTTCTGCGACGTTACCAAGTAAAACACGACAATTTACCCAGTAAGTAAGCTGAAACTGTACTGTAAAAGGAAGCCTTGTTTGTTTCCATGGTATTACCAGGTTCTTACCATATAATTTGTAATACATTATTCCCTTTTCCATGCAATCAACACAAACTTGTACCATATATGTTCTGCAACGTCGTTCACCAGTAGTTAAGCACTTTAATTGTTGTTATAAAACCCCAGACCACTGTTGATGAAAGGCATATTAAAATTCAACAAAATCCAAGTCTTATCTTTCAAACAATGCATATCTCACAAACAGGCACTGAACACTGAAAAAATCGGACAAAAACGAGAGCCGTCCACATCAACTCAATTTAAATGTTACTGATGGTGTTTTGATAAAACACATGACAGTGTTATGGCAAGTGACCACAATGAAGACTGCTTCAACCTCTTCAGTTTGAATAAGTGGCAAATGCCATGCAGCAATCTGCCCATAGGAGCATCTTTGTGGTCATTCGCAAACCAATGAGTCCACTCAATGAATGAGAGATGGCTCTCTGTGAGGTATCCCTGCAGTCTCCAAATCTGGGATTTGTAGGCAGACCAAGGCCTGACCAGGTACCTCCAAATCTCCCCTTCCATACTGTAATAAAGAATCAGAAGACAAGAAAATAAACATGAGGACTGTCAATTAATGGACATTTCTAGAACTCAAAGATTATTTTCAGTTAAGAAAGGATGCTATGGAGTCAGAACAGTCTCATTATTAATGAATGCACAGAGAAGGATTCACAAATGTATTTTGTGATTTATATATAAATTACTCTCTTCTCACAAATACATTTCAATGCACACACAAATGGATATCGGCATGTATAAATGTAAAATAAATCCATAAACAAAAATAAGTTTCACAAACATATTTCTGATCCACACACAAATATGTCTTGTTTTAAATAAAGGTCATATAAATCCATAAATATATTAATTTAAAAAAGATTTGCAATTTTCATCAAAAATGTATTTGGATGTTGTTACATTTATGTACAAACTGTTAAACTTGAATGTACAAGACGCTTTTCATTTGTGAGCTAGTTTGCATTTGTGTGTGAAACTGTCTGCATTTATGTGTGGATTTTTGAGACTCTCCTGACGTCGCTAGATTCACAAATGCATTTTTTTCAACAAGGAACTCTCTGTAGCCAATCAGATGCCTCCCTCGTTTTCAGCCAATCACATGGCTGCAGTTCCGACCTCTGAGTCCAGCCTCCGAGCCTCCCGGTTCTCTGTCAAATGTCTACTCTATCGGAAAGAACATGGTTTTTTGAATGATCGTACATAACAATCTCTAGGTGGTGAAGAAGTAAATGCTGCGTCACGACACTTTTTCCATCTAATTTCGACTGGGTTTTGGGATTATCGGTGCCGTTAAAGTAGTAAACGGCACCGACGTAAAAACCCAGTCACAGCAGTCATGTGGTTGACTGAAAACGAGGGAGGCATCTGATTGGCTACAGAGACTTCCTTGTTGAAAAAAATGCATTTGTGAATCTAGCGACGTCAGGAGAGTCTCAAAAATCCACACATAAATGCAGACAGTTTCACACACAAATGCAAACAAGCTCACAAATTAAAAGCGTCTTGTAAATTCAAGATTAACAGTTTGTACATAAATGTAACAACATCCAAATACATTTTTGATGAAAATTGCAAATATTTTTTAAATTAATATGTTTATGGATTTATATTACCTTTATTTAAAACAAGACATATTTGTGTGTGGATCAGAAATATGTTTGTGAAACTTATTTTTGTTTATGGATTTATTTTACATTTATACATGCCGATATCCATTTGTGTGTGCATTGAAATGTATTTGTGAGAAGAGAGTAATTTATATATAAATCACAAAATACATTTGTGAATCCTTCTCTGTGCATTCATTAATAATGAGACTGTTCTGACTCCATAGGATGCTGGTCCTCTGGCCATTGTGTTTGGTCATATTAAAAAGAGAAAAAGGCATAGCCATAAATGCAGTTAATGGGACGGGAGGGGACAGGCTGTTAGCTCCGGTTAGCACTTTAGCATCGAGCTAGCGGAGCTTCTGTCATTCAAACAACCCGGACATGTTGTTTAAAACCTATAACACCTAACTTATTAAAATATCTGGATTTGATCGGGCTCTCTCCCATAAGTACAGTTAATAGGACGGGAAGAGACAGGCTCTGTTAGCCCCGGTTAGCGCGATGCTAAAGAGCATCTGCATCTGCCGCCTCAACAGGTGCAAGTTAGCCTCCGGTTTGATATTTGCCGGATATTCGGTGTACCACCCAAACGAATTCATCAACACAAGTGCAATACATTACGGGCTTAGGGCCGTTACATAGTCAACGCATCGCTACGCATACGCGTCCAGAAGGCTACGCATCGCTACGCTTAGGCCGCCATTACGCGACGACGCGTAGCAAAACGCGTCGTCCCAATTTTTGATACGCGACACGCCGATCCGTGCAATACTATGCCTTGTCGTACTGCAAACATTGTACATTATTTCAACTATAGGTTATACTTACAGAAGAAAATTTGAGAGGATGAGGGAATGTGATAAGAATGACATTCATATTAACATTGAAGAATATGCTGAAACGGTGATGAGCTACATTTCCAAGTCCACAGAGGATGTTACTGTGATGAAGACCTATATAGTACGGAACAACCAAAAACCCTGGATGACTGCTGAGGTATGTCAGCTGTTAAAGGCTCGGGATGCTGCGTACAGTGGAGGAGACAAGGCTCTGCTCAGCCAGATCAGCTCTCTCCAGAGGGATCAGAGCAGCCAAAAGACGCCATGCAGGGATAATCAAGGAGAACCTCTGTAGCACAGGAAACACCAGGCAAATGTGGCAGGGGGTTCAACAAATCACTCAGTACAAGACCAGGCAGAGGATTGAGGACAGTGATGTTTCTCTCCCTGACAGACTCAATGACCATTTTTGCCCGGTTTGAGGCACCAGGAGGGCCAACGAGAGGGGGGACTGGACTCTCCCCTCCATCCGGTCAGCCACCTGTGGTCATCAGCCCAGCTGACACCAGGAGAACCCTGGCCAAGATCAACCCTCGGAAAGCAGCCGGCCCGGACAACGTTCCGGGGAGGGCGCTCCAAGCCTGTGCTGATGAGCTGACAGATGTTCTAACAGACATTTTCAACATCTCTCTCTGTCAAGCCACTGTACCCAGATGCTTCAAAACATCCATCATCGTTCCAGTTGCAAAAAAGTCTGTTGTGTCCTGTCTGAATGACTACCGTCCTGTTGCATTGACCCCAATAGTGATTAAGTGTTTTGAACAGTTAATCAAACCACACATCACATCCAGCCTACCTGCATCACTGGATCCTCATCAGTATGCCTACCGTTCAAACCGTTCCACAGAGGATGCAATATCCACCACCCTGCATACAGTACTCACCCATCTAGAACAGAGAGACACCTATGCTAGAATACTGTATGTTGACTTCAGCTCTGCATTTAACACCATCTTGCCGCAGAGACTGATGGATAAACTTCTCCTCCTGGGCCTAAACCCCACCCTCTGTCACTGGATACTGGATTTCCTGTTGGAGCGACCACAGTCAGTTCGTGTTGGGAAAAAAATCTCCAAATCCATCACACTGAGTACAGGATCCCCCCAGGGATGTGTGCTCAGTCCTCTGCTGTACACGCTGCTGACCCATGACTGTGTGCCAAGGCACAAGAACAACATGATTGTTAAGTTTGCAGATGACACTACAGTCGTGGGTCTCATTCATGGGAATGAGGAATCCTATTACAGAGAGGAGGTCAATCTGTTTGAGAGATGGTGCAGAGACAACAACCTGGTGCTCAATGCGGAAAAGACCAAGGAAATGATCGTGGACTTCCGTAGATCAAAACCTAAGCACACACCCCTCTGCATCAGTAATCGTGAAGTGGAAAAGGTGGAGAACATCAAGTTCCTGGGAGTACAGATCTCTGACAACCTTTCCTGGTCCAAAAACACCACTGGGCTAGTGAAGCGAGCCCAACAGAGATTGTACTTCCTGAGGAAACTCCATCAGGCCTCACTACCTCCCAGTATCCTCACAACATTCTACAGGGGGCCGGTGGAGAGTGTGCTGACGTACGCCATCTCTACCTGGTTCTCCAGCTGCAGTGCGGCGGACAAAAAGGCCCTGCAAAGAGTGGTGAGATCAGCGGAAAAGGTCATTGGAGCCTCACTTCCCTCTGTCCAGGACATATTCCTAAGCCGCTGCAGGAATAGGGCCCAGAAAATAGTGAGAGACCCCTCTCACCCTCTGAACAACTTCTTCAAGCTCCTACCCTCCAAGAAGCGCTATCGCAGCTTAAGATGCTCCACCACCAGGCTGCGGAACAGCTTCCTGCCTCAAGCTGTCAGGATGCTCAATGCACCAGCGTCCTAAATCTTCCCACTGGACTTTATTTATTATTTATTTATTCATCATTGGGACGTTTGTTTGTAATGTATGTGATCTTGATCCCTGAGAAACGCCTTCTCGTTTTGTTGTTCGATCAACAAAATGACAATAAATTTGATTTGATTTGATTTGATTTTGATTTGATTCACGTCTCTTTTACTAATTACCTGTGCCAATTTTTGCGAACCCTTACAGGGGCAAAGTGCTATTTTGATGCGCGACATCAAACAGCTGATGCAGGATTATGAGCCATTTTATTTGTTTTATTTGTTTTAGTGTTAGCCTATTTGAATTAATTACGTAATATTTTGTGTTCACGTTCTGTGTGAAACATAAATTCAGTAGCCTCTTTGAGTGAATTAAATTTGAAAGCGTGAGTGAATGAAAAATGTGTGCGTGTATGGTGGGTTTCTGTATTTGATAAATAAACCCCTTTTTTTTTCGTAATAATGTTTTCTACCATATAATTTCTGTGGACATTATGCGCTATAGCTTTGGCTATAGGCCTATAATACACTTAAATAATTAATTCATCTGACAAGGCAGCGCTCGTTGTATAAATATTTTATATGGATATGAATGAATGAGTTTGACGTAAACCAAATTAGTTAACTTGTGTAATGTGATAACTAATAAATCAAAAGTCATGCTTCCAAGTGACCAATGTGTATACATTTATTGGTCAGTGCGCATACCCAATCGTAGCACATTGTACTGGTGGGGAAACACGCCAGCATCTGACAAAAAATAATCTGCCAGCTGCTCCCTGACAAGGGCCGGTTTTGGTGAGAGTCGGGAAGATATCGGATGACTCGCGAAAGGAGATCAACTTTGGCGCCGACATCCGAAAATACTGGAAATGCCTCTCCTCGTCCAGGCTTCATATTGGAAGCACCAGAGAAACAAATTCCCCATCCTGATCTCGTGTGGTATTTAAAGGGCGCATATACCACCATACTATCTCTGCGCTTCCTGCGTTGCCGCAGCCGATGTAAAAGGAGCAATAAAATGCACTCTTCTTCCGTAGCCATTTTGATCGGAATGTCACCCGGAATGTCACCCGCAAAAACACTAGTGACTCTGCTGCCACCCGTGGCGTGAGTGGTGTATTGCATGTCATGTAATGCCCTCAACGTTTGCGTATGCTGTGTAGACTATGAAAGGAAGCACGTCGCTCGCGTCGCTTACGCACGTTGCTCGCGTTGACTATGTAACGGCCCTTAGTATGTTGACGGCAGTTTAGGACACCGTATCGCGAAAAATCACAACCACATGTTGTCGCTATCGATGTCTGTGCAACAACGTCATCTACGTTCTGGCTGCTACCTGTTTTAGGGACCGTCAACAAATTACACTCACAGACTGGTGGCAGAGACGTTACCATGAAATTGTTTCAGGAAATAAATCATATAAAATAACATAAAAATCATTAGAAACACATTTAGTCATTCTGATAGTAGTAGTAGTTGCCAATGTTGGGCTGCTACTTACTAAAGGTAAGGCCGCGTTCACATCTAGCGTTTTTTTAAATCTGCCAGCGCTTGTTTTACATTATATTCCTATGGAGCAGAGCGTTTCTGGAAAAAGTCACGGCCGCTTTTTTAAACGCCTCTCCCAGCGTTTTTTTCTGCCATACGGAGCGTTGAAAAAAGTTTAACTTTCAGGAAGAAAGCGGCCAACGTCATGCGTCTTTTGGGCAACTGACCAATCACAAGCGGAACATTGACAATTCGTCACGAAGGAAAGTCTCAACTGTCAAAACAAGAAACAATGGCAGACAAATCACTCGGGAAAGTGCCAGTGGAGCGATTAATAGTTTTAATTACAGAACATGTCGAGATCTACAACATGTCTAATGGGCTCTAGCCTGGATACGTAGTAGGCGAGTAACGTCGGGTCTAGAATGGATTTTTTGCTAGGCGATAGAAAAAACGCTCTCGGCGCTTTTAGACGTCCCTAAAACAGGTAGCAGCCAGAACGTAGATGACGTTGTTGCACAGACATCGATAGCGACAACAAGTGTTTGTGATTTTTCGCGATACGGTGTCCTAAACTGTCCTCAACATACTAGGTCCGTAATGTATTGCACTTGTGTTGATGAATCCGTTTGGGTAGTAAACCGAATATCCGGTGAATATCAAACCGGAGGCTAACTTGCACCTGTTGAGGCGGCATGCTCCGGTAGAGCTGCTCTTTAGCATTGCGCTAACCGGGGCTCACAGAGCCTGTCTCTTCCCGTCCTATTAACTGTACTTATGGGAGAGAGCCCGATTAAATCCGGATATTTTAATAAGTTGGGTGTTATAGGTTTTCTGGAAAGCCGCCCATTTAGCCGAGTAACACGCTCTGGTGGAGTCAGCTCTGGCACCCTGGATGGTCCGTACGACCTCCTGGGAGAGGCCGAGACCCTCTAGGCGCTTGCGTTCTGCGGCCAGGCCCACAAGCGCTGGCCGATCTCTGGGTAATCTATGATTGCCTCCCCTGCCTGTGAGAGAGCGTCCCGCCCCCAAGGGAGTTCCTTCGACGGCCCGAGAGCAGACGCTGGAGGCAGGGAAACCACGGTGCACTCGTGCATTGGGGTGCTATGAGAATCATATGCAGCCGCTCCTCTTGGACTCAGTCCAAGACTTGGGGAATCAGGGGGACGGGTGGGAAAGCGTACTGGAGTGTGTTCGGCCAGAGTCTGTATGCGAACGCATCCACCCCGAGTGGGTGATTGTCCTTCGCGCTGAGAGAGAACCACAGCTCGCACTGTGTGTTCTCCCGCGTGGACGAATAGGTGGACCCCCGCCTTCCCAAACTCGCTCCATATCTGATTGATCAGATCGTGGTGCAGAGTCCAGTCTCTTGGTTGGGGACCCCCCCTCGACATTATGTCGGCCCCTCTGTTCAGGACACGGCTGACATCATGCCCAGCAGCCTCATGACAGAGAGGGCTGTCATGACGCTGCCCGGGAAACAGCGGCGGAGGAGAGACCACAGCGTCTCCATCCTCTGCTGTGAGAGCCGTGCTCTCATTACAGTTGAATCCAGTTCTACCCCCAAATACATTACACTCTGTGAGGGGAGGGGGGAGCTCTTCTTCCAATTTATGGCGAAGCCTAAATTCTACTTTTTTGTTTGAATAGCTGCTTCCTCCTTGGAGCGAGCCATCAAAAGCAGATCGTCCAAGTAGAACAGTACTCTCATTCCTGTTGCGGGAAGCACTGTGGGATCACTGTGACGTGGAAGTAGGCGTCCTTCAAATCTATTGAGGTGAACCAATCCCATCTTTTTGTCTGCCTGGCCTGGAGAGACGCGGGGCGGGAGATTTGATTTGTGCTTTGCACTATGATTGTCAAGATCTGTTTGATTCATGCTTTTCACGCAATTAGATGAAGAAACGTGGATTGTTTGCGCTGTCTCCTGCCCCGTTTCTTTGTTACGTTTGAGCCGCGTAACAAATGGGGGCTCGTTCCAAACTCGATGATTCTGCCGTGAAACAGGTGTTTGTGTTAACTGCGCCTTGGTTGCATTAGGCCGCGGGGTACGTTTGTCTGCGCAGGAATGTCGGACAATGAGAGATGGTAAGTTCAGCGATCTATTTGCGGGGCCATTAACTATTCCTTTCAGGCTTGCGTATTTTGTGGGACGTGTGGTTTATTATTTTTGAACAGTTTCTGTGGCTAGAGCATTTGTCTCGGGCGCACTCCGAGGCTTTGGTGGAATCGCCAGTTTTCTGGTTGTTTTGCGATACCTACGGGCTCAGTGCTTAATTCATCCCACCACGGGCCTGTTTGAAGATCCGCGTTTAGTTAATACAATTTGGTTAAAATTGGAATGGTCTTTGCTTATGTTATTGCTGGGCTTCTCTGTTTAGTTTTCATTGTTTGGTTGGGTGGGGTTTTGTCGGATTTCGTTCTGCTGCAGAGTCTTGGCTGATTTTGATCAGCTGGTGTGACGCGTTAATCGCTAGAAGGATGACGTCACTTGTTGAAAAGTTTGTTGAAGGACCCTCCAGGGCTCTCTTTAATGCGTAGGATCGGTTAATACAGTTGGCTGCCCATTATAGAATCAAACTTCCTTCCACTCGACATAAAAGTTATGTCAAACTTTCGGTGAAGTTGGCGTTGCACCCGATGATGCACTATGATTGTCAAGATCTGTTTGATTCATGCTTTTCACACAATTAAATGAAGAAACGTGGATTGTTCGCACTGTCTCCTGCCCCGTTTCTTTGTTACGTTTGAGCCGCGTAACAGCCAGGGTGCATGCGTTTAGCCATTCTGAGTAATGCTCTGATGGAAACGAGCCACGCTTGAGCCCCTGCCGCCGCTGCGAGGGGAGCAGTCCTCCTCGCAGCCCATGGGGAGCTCTGCCCGAAAGGGCTGGGTGTGTGTGTCATTAGCAGAGGCATGCCCTGCCTGCTCCGCTTGTGACAAGAGTGTAGCTTCCTCTCTCCTGAGCGTTGGGACGCGAGGAGGAATAACACTGTGACTTGGCAGCAGATTGCTGACATTGTGAACGAGCTGCGTGTCATTCGTAGACAGAGAGCTGGTTTTAGCGGCCGTCTCACCACATGTCATGCCAGGCATGACGTGGTGAGGGGAAAGTGATGTAGGGCTGGCTCGATTGATAATACAAGGTTTATTGGCGGCCTGCCTATATGTGGGGGGGATGCGTGTGAAACAGTTATGGCCGGGCCGGTAGGCTCCGGCGTTAACTGTGTGGGGAGAAAACAGCCGTCTTTAGTGAGAGGTGTTTCTCACTGTCACAAGCTTCTCCCTCGCCCCGTAATAGCCGGCGCTTGTGGGGCGGGACATCGCCCCATGAACCCGATGCCCGAGGCCTTTGCTGGCCGCTCGCCGCAGCCTGTGATGGAGGCGGGCGTGGCTGGTAAGCCTGGGGGCCAGGAGGAGGCGCTGACGGCGGCGCCGCAACAGTGGCTGCCGGGGGCCTATGGCGGCGACGGGAGCTTGGAGCGGAGCGCTGCTGCCCAGGTGGAGGCAGATGGCGGGAGACGTGTCTCCGGAATTCCTCTGCCTCCTCGGAAGCGGCCTGCATGTCATCCACCATAGATGACAGACGGGGCCGGAACAGCACGTCCGCGCTGATGGGGCACTCCAGTAACTGTCGCCTCATCGGCTCAGGGATGCCCGGGGTCTGCTGCAGCCACAGGTTCCTCTGTATGAGGTGCTGCCATGCCGCCGTCCGGGCCGCTGCCACCGCGCCGGTGGAGCAGAGGCAGAGGATGACACCGGCGGTTTTCACCACGTCGACTGCCTGTTCGGCCAGACGATGAGGGTCAGCCGCCATGGTGGAGATGCTATGCGCCAGCAGGGCGATGTTTTTCATAACAGCCTCTTGCTGCATCATACACGATGCCCTCTGTCTGTAAGCTTGGCCGTCAGCTGGTCTTTGGGAGTGGGGCAGCGGTCGCTGAGCCCCGGCTTCACTCCAAAGACAGCACACAGAGCGGGATCCAGCGGCGGTACCGCCCTGTAAACCCGGTCTGTCAGACCCTCCGTCTTCGTGACCTGGATAAATGTTTTCACCGGGGCCCCGAGCCTCCCGGGCTCCGCCGCAGCCCCACTGAAGTACGGGCTGATGGCGGGAAACAACGGCCGGATCGGGTCGAGACGGGTAGGGCATGTTGCGGCCTCGAGCCCCCAGATGCCACGTAGCTGGTCCGGGCGTTGGGGGGCGTGAGGCATGGGCACGGCTGCCCTGGCGATAATGCCCGGTAGCTCTGCCACCAAAGCTCCAACCACTGGAATTGAGGTGGCGGCAGAGACGGGCAATGCTGCCCCGGGCCTCTCCATTCGGAGAGGGGAAGCCGGGGGAGTCGCCCCCTCCTCGTCACGGTCGGAGTCGTCCGACTCCGAGCTCACAAGGAGAGAGAGGGCATCGTCGAGCGGGACAGTAAAGTCGTCGGCCCATTCAGCAATGGCGGCAGTGTCGGCACTGGGCTGTCTGTCGTCCACCAGCAGCGCAGCATAATACCGACGCAGGCCCACGCTGTTGGTGGGCGGGGATTACAAATTTTTCAGTGCTACGGCTCACGCCTAGGGATAACCCAATATTGATAGCCTTAAAAGGCGAAGCCTACACGACATAGAACAAACGGCTTCGTACCCAGTATAAGAAGATGTTCCATGACACTAGAGGAAAACTGCTCCTGCGGAGGTTGTTACCAGGTAAGTAATTCCATAGTGGTAAATCGAATAAACCCTTTCTAAATGGGTGTAGCTATGAATAATAACTAAGAAAAAGTAATTTATTGGAAAGTACTATGCTAATTTCTAGATAGTACATCATTAAACTTGGGCTGTTACCAACTTAAACCTTGGATAACTACAATTGTAACTTTAATTAATAGGTGTTTCTAAGAATTGGTCGCCTCATTTTCTAGGAAGTACACAATATCGGAGTTATTACCAACCTACAGGGCTCTACACTAACTTTTTTTTTCAGGAGCACTCGTGCCCCTAAGTTAAAAAATTTAGGAGCACAGGGAAAAAAAATGGGGGCACAATAGGTTTTTGTTAAGAACATTTATTAGCGTGCAGAAATTGTACCAGGGTTATTGGGATGGGTGCGATTTATATAGGGGCAGCGAGAATGCCTAGTGGACTCGATGTGTTTCACCACAGCATCGCGTTTCAGATTAGGGTTCCCCGTTATAAACAGAGAGGAGCTTGCCATTGCCAATGGGGCTTCCTTACAAAATGTACAGAACATTTTCATGTTCTTAGCATCATAAACTAGCCACCCGAAATCCTTCAACCAGTCGGGGGTTGAATTTGGAGACTTTATAGACTACAGTAACAGCATTAACTTTCTCCACGCAGTCTATTCATAATATTGTAATGACCACGGAAGAGGCAGTGAATGAAGTATTGATTAGACAGCTATTTAGATACCTAATAAACCGTGGAACACACAAGACTGGTAACCTTAGCAACGTAGGTAAACAAACCCCGCTATACTGTGGGGAAAAACGGTCTGTCTAGCTACTGGACCAGATAAAATGAGACGGAGAGGTAATAAAGTCTATCGGCACGAGGACCTTGGATTTATTAAGTAAAGTGGCAACGGTTATACAGAGTCATAAAGCGTGAGAAATCGAATATGTCTAAGTCCCTAATCAGCGCTGATGGTTTGTCCGGAGCTTCGCCTCCGTGGAAGGTCTGCTTCAGAAGAAGTGGGTGCAGAGTCCCTGTGTGGTACAGTTTTTATGCTGTATCCTCCTCTCGATGAGGTGTGTGCGTTTGAGGTGTGTGTGGTTCTGTGTGTTTTGCTTAGTCTTCGCTCCCAGGCCCTGAGAGAGCTTCGTAACGGGGGAGAGTTCCTCGTGTCTCCGGTGTGATAAATTAAAACGGGGAGTGCCCCCCTGAAATGTCTCGTGTGTGATAATTTAATGTGGCTCTCAGGCCCCTGGTGTGGGCAGAGGTATCTCTTGGTTCCTCCTAACGGGGAAGAGCTCTCAAAATGTCTCCTATGTGATAAATTAATGTGGCTCTCCCGTTCTGGAGATGATACTGGTGCATTGTCTGAGTGTCCACCATCTGCCTGCCTGGGAGATGGGGCCTTCAGCTCCGGCCTTGACCTGACTATATATTATCATGTTTGTGTTCGTTGGGTTAGAGCAAGAGTTGACTATATTGTAATGTGTCCATGTGATGTGCTCATCAGGCTAGGGTAGGAGTTAGCTATATTTATAATGTACATGTGATGTACTCAGCAGGTTATTTTTCCCAACAATACCCTCCCGTAGCGCCTCCCGCGCTACGGCCACCCGGAGGCGCACAGAGCTTTTGGCTGTGAAATTATGTATACAATACAGTGTTAATTTTGTCAGCTATTTTAGATTTAGTCTTAGTCTTAGTCTTTTGACGAAAATGCTTAGTATATTTAGTCACATTTTAGTCATTGTTTTCCTTTGTAGTTTTAGTCTAGTTTTAGTCGACGAAAATTCCTTACATTTTAGTCAACTTTTAGTCATTACTTTTAGTCCAAATGTTTTCTCTTTTTAAACTAGTTAAATTAGGCTAACCCTATATAGGCTATATGGACACCTGCTAAGTTGTTCCACTCAAATAGAGTACTAAAGTGAAAACGTTACGTTGTCCTGGCAACCGGATTTTCAGTTCTAAACAACCGAACGAGAGATGGTGTTCTCCATTGCTTCCATGTGTTGTTTCTTTCAAAATTAAAATAAATCAATTTCAAGAGGTGAAAATCACTACCAATCGAAAAATGTCGAGGCGTTCATGTATTCTCCTGGGGTATTAAAAGGAAAAGTTTGTCAACGTTAGTTTAGTTTAGTTTTTTTTTTTATATGAAGACAATCTATTCTCAATATTACTTACATCATTGGTAAAGCAAACTCACAAATCAATTCGCAAAAAGATTGTTCCTTTTCTATAAAAGGTTTGTGTGCCATAGGATTTCCCCTTGTTAATTTGGTTTGTGTAGAACCGAAAATCTGTTGCTCTCGAAACGTGACGTCACACTTTACTACTCTTGTCTGTTCAGCCTTCAAAACGATAGCTGGTAAATTGTGAAAAATGGATTAAACTGTAATCAGAAAACGCGGTTATATGCTATAAACCCGATAGTATCTTGGGTATAAAGGCTGGGACGAATTTCAAAGTCCACCTTATGTTGAAGTCAGAGTATAGACCGTGGCGATTCCCATTGAAACGAATGGCGCGGTGATTTTCTTCAAAACAAGAGCCGGTAAATTGTGAAAAATGAATTAAACTGTAATCAGACAACGCGGTTATATGCTATAGACCCTAGTATCTGTGGAATAAAAGCTGGGAAGAATTTCGAATCATGTACAATGCATAACGTTAGCTCATAGCTGAGTGGACCATACCTCCCGTTGCCAAGTCGTAGCTAAGGTCCGTCCTATTTACTGGAGGAGTGAACAGTTGCATAAGAACCTTACTGTCCGTCCACACCAGAAGCGAATTGAGCGACCAAATCGCCGGAAGTCATTCACTTTCTATGGGCAAGAGCGACCAGAGCGACCAAAGCGACCAACGCTACCAGCGGCCAAAGTTGAGCGACCAGAGCGTCAAAAAGAAGTTGAAAACTTTTTAACTTTATGCAAATGACTATTATTCGCTTCAGCGACCAAACACTGACAGCCAATCGGAATGTAGACGCTCTTCGCTTGCGTGGATCCCAGGGAACATCCGCAGGCACTTTGGTTCCTACCTACCTTTATTCACTCACTGAACAAAATGTTGGCTGAAGTATTAATCGCGGCTGTAACTGGGCACCCGGTGTTGTACGAACCCACCCTTTTTCAGTTCAGAGATCGAAACGCCATAGTGGTTTGGATATCAAGTGATGATAAGCGGGAGTATTTATAGGCTACATCTAGAACGTTCGTATTTAAGCGGGAATCATTATAATTTGCTCTACATGCCACCAATCTAACCAACCAATCGCGTGTAGCATGCTTTAAACAAAACCAAAAAAGTATTTGAAATCGTCACATAAACAAACTAATCGACAAGACGAGGGATAAATGACAAGGGATATATCTCTTGTCTTTTATCCCTCTATTCCCCACTATTCACGGAGCTTGAGGTGAATAATTTTTAATTAAATAGTCTAGATAGATAGATAGTCAAGTCTTTATTAATACCAAACGACACAAATCGTCGGGAATCCATTTAGGTGGTTCGTCCCACACAGGACAGTAGCCTACAATACCACACAGAACAAGTCTGACTGGATAATACACACAATACATCACATTAAAACTAGACACGCGTTGATAGATAGATAGACAGAAAGGCCTAGATAGATAGATAGATATGTTCCATTATTTGCCTTGCGGAGCCAACCAGTCCTGTGCACGTATGCAAATTAGCCATGTGTCCCAATGTCTATTTGTTTTGAATGCGACGAATGAGTGCAGATCATGATTTGCAGATCCAGATCAGTGAAACATATTTTAACTACTACAGCACGCAGGGTTTTTTGTTCTCGGTTGTAATTAGCCTACATTTTAGGATTTTTTTTATATTGGGGGGAATCACTGTCCTACTTGTTGTCGAAGCACTTTATCGAACAAGCAAAACCGTCTCGGCAATATGGCCAAGGTGTATGGGAGAGTTCACTATTTGATATGGCTGTCTGTAGGGCCTACTAAACGCATACGGTTCCTTTAAATGCGTCTGCATAATTTAATTGTACGTCATGAGCGACTTGAGCGACCAAAGCGAACAGAAAAATTCGCAGCGAAACTTTGTGAGCGACCAGAGCGTCTTTGACGCTTTGGTCGCTCCGGGAGTGTACTGATTGGAAAATATCGTGCATTTTGAATGTCCAAATAGCACACCAATAACATTTTCGTCCTGTCTCGTCTCGTCAACGAAAACAAAATGACATTTCGTCATCGTTTTTATTATCACAGATCTATTTTTAGCTCGTCAACGTCTCGTCTTAGTCACGGAAAAAAGGTCGTTGACGAACATTTTTCGTCATATTTTTCGTTAACGAAATTAACACTGATACAATACAATACAATTATATTATATACTATTCTATATAGAGCTCGGGGAGTCGCAAACGGCAACAATCACTTTCTCCTCCATTCTGCGGTTCACCCCGGACTGCACTGCAGGGAACGGTTGGCTGGTTGAAAACTGATTGGCTTTTACGTTACGCACGTCACTCAGTGCCCACGCTGTTGAACGCTGATTGGCTGTCATCACGCGAATGTCGCGGCAAAGTTTAAATATTTCAACTCGAGCAAAAGTGGGGTGCTGCAAATCCACCTGAAATCCACGTGAACGCGCTCGCCCGTGCCAGGCAAAAGTGTCGCGCTGCAAATGGAATCGTTGCTTTGTATGGAATCGTTTCGTCCCTTCGCGTTTGGTGTGAACGCACAGTATAGTGCGCTGTGGAGAAGTCACTCGCACGCGTGCTCCTGTTTGGTTTTTCTCGTTCGCACGCCGAAATATTCGCTCGCAAATGCGAGTGAAATGGGCGCACTGTAGAGTCCTGCCAACCTAAAACAGTTACAACTACATGGTACTTAGTTGAGTTGATGGGTAATTTTGGAGGTTTTACTTAGTACTTCAGCTGTTATTCCTCTGTATTTACCTTCTTATTACCAGTGGTAATTACACAGTAATACACTATAATTTCCCGGATAATACCTCTGTATTTACCTTCTTATTACCAATTGTAATTACCCAGTAATACACTATGATTTACCATGTATGTACCGGGTAAATACCTAGTAATTAAGGGACTGTAAAAGGAAGGGTTACCGCTAGTTTTTATTTTTTTGGAGGTTAAAATGTATGAATAATTAGGGGAGCGGCCTCTTGAGTGACAGCTAGCCACTGACCCTCATCTCACCTCGGAGGCTAGTTTTCAGGATTAGCATGTTATCTCCGTCATCTTGACCGCGTCTGCGTTCATTCCTATTGGTCATTCCGTCTGGCCGGATGCTACATCCATTTTATATACTATCTATGAACAGTGGCGATTTTAGCCTGAAATTTCTGGTGGGGCAAATTTATATGACGTCATATTACGTCACAAAAATAGAGGTAGCTGATTATTATAACGGTAGGCCTACGTATATAGACCAGTCAGGTATACTATGGGCTGCATTTTGAGTGCCAGCAGGGAGCAGACATCATATTTCAAATACATTTCACATGCTTTAGCGCTCAGTACGACACAAAGATGTATTTTTTTTATTATAGGCAAAGATGCCTATAATAATAATAATAATATTGCATTATATTTTAAACGCACTATTCGTTCCAAAGAATCTCAGAGCGCCAACATGGTACGCACTATAATATAGCATTAAAGTCAAACAATTAGACTGACACATAGCTTCAATAACTTTCATAATTTATTAAGCAAAAAAGACGATCTCCTTCAGCTAAAAAAAAAAGAAAAAAAAAAAGGTTTTGACTCACCAATGCCGATCACTTAAAAAGGAAGTTGGCTCGACGGTTCTTTGCTTGAGCAAACCTCTCGATTACTTTGTCGTTAAAATCCAGCTGTCCATTAATGAAGGTGTTTTCAATAGAAAGCATGGAGAGGGCGTTCAGTCTCTTCTGTCCCATCGTGTCCCTAGTGAAAGTCTTTATCCTTTTCAGCGTTGAAAAGTTCCTCTCAGACTCCGCAGACGTCATGGGGGTTGTGATGATGATGCTGAGTAGAGTGCAGGTTTCAGACAAGGCCTCTTGCAGGTTGTTGTCGTGAATGGTCTTGAACAGCAACAGTGCAGATTTCCCTGTGTGCAGCTCAGTGTGTCCGTAAAAAAGAGTCAGCTCAGTTTGCAGCTTCCCCTCGTTCATCAGAGCTGTGGGCCAGAGCTTGATAGCACAGGCGAGTTGGGCCTCCGGGAATGACTTAACAAACTTTGGGAACAGTGTGCAGTCCACCAGTTGTGGGGCAATAAGATGGTCACTCTGTGAGAACCGGTCCTCCACTTGCGCAATCATCGTATCACAGGCCTCCTTCATCACGGCAGGCGTATTTGTTTTCCTGCGCTTTGATGTGCCCGGCTCCTCACTGGCTTGGTTACCAATCTCATCTGCTTTCTCTCTGATTTCTTTCACGTGCACTTTGAAATTCTCCACTGCACGATTCACCCCAGATGCGTCAATCTCTCTTTTCTGTAGTATGCCATACAAAACATCCACTTCTGGCATAACTCTGGCAAAGAACTCCAGCAGCTGGAGAAACGTACGGTCCCGCAGGTGAATGGAGAGGCCGAATGCCTCGCTGATGGACACCTTGTCCCATCCTGGTTTAGTGCAAATGTTATCCAGCCACTCCAGTATATCTTCGCGAGTTTCCCATACCACATTCACGGTCCTGCTTTTAAAATTCCATCGGGTGCCGGGTGGCCGCGGGATCCGCCTGTCCGATGTCTCTGCCAGAGCAGCCGTTCTTTTCGTTGAGGTGGAGAAGAACGTGACAAATCCAGACAGATCAGCAAAGAACACCTTCAGCTCACTGATCCTGGATGCACATACTTGCTGCAGAGTTAGGTTCAGCTGGTGTGCGTAGCAATGTACAAATATTGCGTTTTTGTAGCTTTCCTTAATAAGTACTTGCACGCCGCCTACACTGCCACGCATAACCGCTGCCCCGTCATAGGTTTGGGCTATGAGCTTGTCAGTCAGTCCCAGTGGGTCGAGGACATGTTTCATAGCAATAGAAAGGCCAATGGCAGTTTTGTCCTTCACTTCAATGAACTCAAGAAACCGCTCTGTGACGCTGCTGTCCACCATGTGTCTCAGGACTATGACCATTTGCTATTTGCATGAGGCATCAGTGGTCTCATCCGCCTGGACAGCTCCAAACTGGGTGTCCCGCAATTGCTTGGCCACCTCACACCTGTAGACCTCAAAAATGCAATCGCAGGAGTTCATTCTGAATGGTGCTTGATAAGGGGTGCAACGGATCATCATTGATCCGTGATCCGTTCGGATCATCTATTTCGGTTCGGCACACGCATGATCCGCGGATTGATTTATGAAAAAAAAAAAATTTGCGCATGTTCAGTCCACACACAGCCGTAACCATTCCTGCTAGTTCCAGGGACAGAGCTACTTAACACGCTATGGGTAAAAGTCTGCAACTGTTCCCTTTTCAATAGGCAAACAGTCCTATGGCTCGTTGTGATTTATTGTCCTCAGCGTACAACATGAAGAACAGTGGGCATGGAAAATAAAAGTAGGCTAGACTTCGGTGACTACTGTAACGATAACTGCTGCCTCCAGTGGTACGTCTGTTTCCATATACTCGCGCTGCCACACAAACCTGTCGCCTAGGTTACCACACAGACGTAACACGTAGCTGACATAGCGATTGCTAACATAAAGAAAAACACATCGAGCATGGCCACGCATTTACAGCGACATCACCCCGGTGTTTCACTGACAGGAGTGAAACCGAAAGCGGCTCAACAACCGCTCATCACCGCGGCATTTAAGTAGCCCCTTCTTCCACAATCAGACCGGGCTAAAGCAATCACAAACGCTATTTTTTTATTTTTTTTGCTGATCCGAAAAATGATCCGATCCGTGACTCTGATCCGAGGAACGATCCGAACCGTGAGTTTTTTGATCCGTTGCACCCCTAGTGCTTGATGTCCCCTTGAACGTAGGCTCCGAATCGTAGTGACGTCTCAGCCTGGTGTCGCCCTCGCACATCGTTTCAAAAATTCACCTAAAAATGCCTGGGTTTACAGAGTCGGCTGACTCATCGTGACCACGCAGACCCAGTTCACACTTCCCACACAGCTTTAGGCACGATATCAGTCTCCCCAGTACATATCGGTTTTCCTCCGCCTGCTTGTTGTGCTCTAAAATGCTCCGCTGATAAGCACTGTCCAGCTGTGCCATGATGTTGACCCGTCCCAATAGTCCCAATTTCCCCAATTTCATGGCGCAATTGATATGAGCTTTGCTACTTTCATGCTTTACCGTTCTTTCCGCCAGATGCTTCAGGTCTCTAAAGCCATCAGTGCTCCAAACTGAGTCTGCGTTAGTGGTATTTCCAAAAAGAAGGCATGGAAAGCAAAACAGTGCTCTTTTTGTTGTGCTCGCAGTTAGCCATGTCTTTCTTTCAAACCACTCCATCTTGAAATTTTGGTTCGTTTTCTCACCAGGCTGGTTCAGAATGAAGTCGTCTGGTCTGTGTGGTCCCAAACATTTTATTTCTAATTTTTCTTCCTCCGGCAATGTGCTGAATTGCACCCTCAGCAAATAATCTACGTTATTCATTGTTATTCATTAATTAAAAAACTCTTTCAACGTTGTGTAAAATCTACCGATAGCGAACTCTTCTGTAAGTCTCCTGTAACTCCTGATCTCACTCTCACTGTATGTTTTTTTTGCTTAGTCTCGGGGTAGAGTTCTCGCGGGTTTCGCATTATCCCAGTCTACGTTACGTAGAATACGTAGATTACGCAGTTAACGTCTAGGGGCAAATTTGAAATTTCCCCTAGCCTCAATGTTAACTTTGGCTGGTGTGGTTCGCGCTCATTGGTGTTTCTATGGTAACGGTGGGGCAGCGTGGGTCTTTGCCCCTCCGGAAACAGGAATCGGAAATATAGACATAACATTCATTCAAGCAAGCACACAGGCAGTAGAACACACGAATCAAATTACTCCAAAACAAGGCAATAATGCTTGTGAGTCAAGTTTATTCACACAAATATGTACGCTACTTTGCATATAAAAATATATATATAGTTTGCCACGAAGTAGGAATGGATTGAGCCTTCTGCTCAACAGCGCCATCTCGTGGGTCTGGTGGGGCACTGCCCCACCTGCCCCTAATGTAGAAACGCCACTGTCTATGAATATAACTGATGTTACTCATGTTACCACTATCTCCACAGTCTGTGTGATGGGGGCGTCTGTCGTCGGTTCAACCAAAAGTAGGTGGGACCATAACCTTTTTAAGTTCTACGAAAACAGCGTCTGCTGCTGGGGTTGGGTCAGTCAGGGTCAGGCCATGGCCACATGTGATGTCTTTGATTGGATGTGATCAATTTTTATAATGGAGTATCCAATGTTTACAGTAGCCCGTCGTTTCGAAGAAACCCATCATTCATTTTAATTTTTTTGTCATCAATGTCCGATCCAGCGGTATGCTTAAGAACGTGTTCGTTCGACCACAGAAAACCATTTAATATCCCCAGGTTCCTTAAAACAGGGGGTTCTAGGATGCACTGCATCATATTCCTTCTTTAAATCTTGGGAAAATTGGGACTTGTTGAATTAGGACACGGACCGACAGTATAACACCGGCATCTAACAATGAGTTGAACACAAGTGCAACACCATGAAGCCTCTTGGGATTACTGGGTGTTCTTCTGGCCTGGTTTACAGAGTGTCGGGTTTCGAAAGCTCCACCTCCAACTGTATCAGCCTCGTGGCGGGGGAGAAATTAACCTTATTCAGCCCATGTCATGTCGTTTTTTATGCTAATGTTACATATGGTGTTGAGCCTGGCAAATCATAACAACCTCAAAGACCAAAAGTCAGACAGAATAGGTCACTGGCAACAAAAAAATCTGATTTCCTTCTTTAAATTATACTTCCACAAACCTTGCTTATTATCCATCAAAATACCCTATTGGCAGTCCAATGCAAACTATCTGTGGGCAGGTAATATTTCTAGCTGACTCTGCATGCAGTGGTGTACATCTGTTGTCGTTATGTCAGCTATTGACCCCGGTCCTTCTGGCAGAAAGTCCCATCAATAAAAGTATCTGGGCGAGCTTTGATCACAGGGTTTGCATTGGAGGTAACCGTGAGTCCTTTGTCGGTGCAAATGACACATTCAATCTCTGCCCGCTCCAACCACATGTACATAACAACCACTCAATTCCGTTACATTTATCCATTCCTTGAAAGACAACACTGAATGTCTCGACTAGAAAGATTGTATCTTTATAGTTTACAATAATGTTTGTTTATGGGAACTGATCAGTAAGGCTAGGCAGAACCATATAACAATCCTTTGAAAGTGGTGCTTATGTACGTATTGACACTCAAACTACAATACTGGATGTTTGTGGCAGGGTTTGGGTCAACATACCCTCTCGTTGGACCTGGCCTGCTCCTGCGTCCCGTCGTCGATCTGAATGCCCCCGTACACCTCTGCCTCTTGATGATGTCACTTCACGGATAAGTGCGAACTGCCCGCCACTCACCAAATTGTCATTGACCTTTGTTTGGCAACAATATCTAGCCCAATGATCCATGGCGCCACAATGGAAGCAGGCCTGTCTGGGTCCCTGAACTCTGCTCCTTGGTTTTCCCCTTCCTGTGGGGCCTCCTTTGTCCTTGATGGGAAGAATGGGCTTGGGGTTCTCTATGGCCTCTAGTTGATTGAGTTTAAGTTTCTTAGTCCTTGCTTCCTTCTGGCACTCTTTTCTTCCTTTTTATCCCCAAAAGCTTCTGCATGGCTGAAGTGACTCACCATCACGGTGGTTTCTGGACTAAATGAAATGAGAGAGAGAGAGAGAAAAAGAGCGAGAGAGAGAGAGAGAGAGAGAGAGAGAGAGAGAGAGAGAGAGAGAGAGAGAGAGAGAGAGATTCAGAAGGACTGTGCGCAGATAGTACAGTGTACCCTCGTTAAGTCCATGTCAGACCACAAATGCAACAAAGGGTCAATGCTTTGAATTATGGATACTTTTTGCAGCAGATAGTGCTCTTGTATGTATTGTGCTCTGTGATCTGTTGAAACGTGTCCCAGAGCCGAGTGTCTGACTTATTTTGTGCTACAAACCATAGCCATTCAATTGGGATATTTCTTCGACTTCAGAAGGGTTGTGCGCAGATAGTACAGTGCACCCTATCTGTCAGAACAACAAATGCATAGAAGGGTCACTGTAGTGTATTACGGATACTCAAATAATTTTCCCTCTTTTTACAGCAGACCTCGACAAAAACATTTCATGCTCATGCTCACGAGAAGTAATCTATTATTTTCCCCTCGGGATACCGTATTGAAAAAACATAAATATATTTTCAAGGGCCACCCTCTTCTCACCCCAGTAAGCTGTGTACGGCCATCTTTTGATGAGGTAGAGATCTGGGACCCAGTGTCCAGCCATGCACAGTTATATGGAGTCAGAACAGTCTCATTATTAATGAATGCACAGAGAAGGATTCACAAATGTATTTTGTGATTTATATATAAATTACTCTCTTCTCACAAATACATTTCAATGCACACACAAATGGATATCGGCATGTATAAATGTAAAATAAATCCATAAACAAAAATAAGTTTCACAAACATATTTCTGATCCACACACAAATATGTCTTGTTTTAAATAAAGGTCATATAAATCCATAAATATATTAATTTAAAAAAGATTTGCAATTTTCATCAAAAATGTATTTGGATGTTGTTACATTTATGTACAAACTGTTAAACTTGAATGTACAAGACGCTTTTCATTTGTGAGCTAGTTTGCATTTGTGTGTGAAACTGTCTGCATTTATGTGTGGATTTTTGAGACTCTCCTGACGTCGCTAGATTCACAAATGCATTTTTTTCAACAAGGAACTCTCTGTAGCCAATCAGATGCCTCCCTCGTTTTCAGCCAATCACATGGCTGCAGTTCCGACCTCTGAGTCCAGCCTCCGAGCCTCCCGGTTCTCTGTCAAATGTCTACTCTATCGGAAAGAACATGGTTTTTTGAATGATCGTACATAACAATCTCTAGGTGGTGAAGAAGTAAATGCTGCGTCACGACACTTTTTCCATCTAATTTCGACTGGGTTTTGGGATTATCGGTGCCGTTAAAGTAGTAAACGGCACCGACGTAAAAACCCAGTCACAGCAGTCATGTGGTTGACTGAAAACGAGGGAGGCATCTGATTGGCTACAGAGACTTCCTTGTTGAAAAAAAATGCATTTGTGAATCTAGCGACGTCAGGAGAGTCTCAAAAATCCACACATAAATGCAGACAGTTTCACACACAAATGCAAACAAGCTCACAAATGAAAAGCGTCTTGTAAATTCAAGATTAACAGTTTGTACATAAATGTAACAACATCCAAATACATTTTTGATGAAAATTGCAAATATTTTTTAAATTAATATGTTTATGGATTTATATTACCTTTATTTAAAACAAGACATATTTGTGTGTGGATCAGAAATATGTTTGTGAAACTTATTTTTGTTTATGGATTTATTTTACATTTATACATGCCGATATCCATTTGTGTGTGCATTGAAATGTATTTGTGAGAAGAGAGTAATTTATATATAAATCACAAAATACATTTGTGAATCCTTCTCTGTGCATTCATTAATAATGAGACTGTTCTGACTCCATACAGTTAACATGTCTTGGAGTAATATTCTATAGAATTGAAAGGTAATGTATCCCAGACGAGATCCAAGATTGTTGTGGCAATTCCTTTATGAGATATTTCGTCTAGGACAGAGGAAACTTCTAAATGCAAAAAAGCACACACAAACAGTTGTAGCAAATTAATCTATTTAATGTTTGCATTAACCTGCCTCCTCTCTAGCAGATTGGACCGAGAATACAGTAACACACAGCCTTTCAACACAGTTTCACCCCTTCGCCGAAAAGCAATTGTCCATACATAATTGATGAAATGGGTATTGTCAGAAGGCATATAAAAGAGGAGGATAGCTCAAAGAGATCACAATCTGTAAAGGAAAGGGTAAGAAACTTCTTTCTTCATTGTACATTTATTTTATATTATAATCCCACTAAATTTACAAAAAATAAGGAGATTTAGACCATTCTATATTTGATGAATAAAAGGGAAATGCTGATAAATCTAATTTTAAATCAATTTTTATGTAATTTTTTCTTCACAGTGAAAAAGATGGCATCCTCAATTTTCATATTGGGTGCACTTTTAGGATTAATGTGTGTTCAATGTAAGTTTTTAATAAGTATTCAAAGTATTTTTCCATACAGCAAATTATGATTGTCTTATTTTGGATGGCCTGATTATGTATGATTGAATATACCTTAAAACACTTTGACATACGCAAGGTGTACAGCTCTTAAAATGTATATTTGAATATGTAGAAAAATGTAGCCTCAACCCTCACGTGCACTTAAGGCTTACTGAAATACAGTAATATACAAGGATCACAGTACTGACTGGGACTTCCTCTGAGGCACACGGACAATTGACTACTAATCAAGTATTAAATTATTATGCAGATAATCCAAATGATGGATTATATGGGAGGTGACGAGGTGAGATAATCATTAGTATGAAGTAAGAAAATTGGTTTGTTTAGAAAAGTCACAAATGCAACAAAGAGTCAATGCTTTGAATTATGGATACTTTTTGCAGCAGATAGTGCTCTTGTATGTATTGTGCTCTGTGATCTGTTGAAACGTGTCCCAGAGCCGAGTGTCTGACTTATTTCGTGCTACAAACCATAGCCATTCAATTGGGATATTTCTTCGACTTCAGAAGGGTTGTGCGCAGATAGTACAGTGCACCCTATCTGTCAGAACAACAAATGCATAGAAGGGTCACTGTAGTGTATTACGGATACTCAAATTCTCCCTCTTTTTACAGCAGACCTCGACAAAAACATTTCATGCTCATGCTCACGAGAAGTAATCTATTATTTTCCCCTCGGGATACCGTATTGAAAAAACATAAATATATTTTCAAGGGCCACCCTCTTCTCACCCCAGTAAGCTGTGTACGGCCATCTCTTGATGAGGTAGAGATCTGGGACCCAGTGTCCAGCCATGCACAGTTAACATGTCTTGGAGTAATATTCTATAGAATTGAAAGGTAATGTATCCCAGACGAGATCCAAGATTGTTGTGGCAATTCCTTTATGAGATATTTCGTCTAGGACAGATGAAACTTCTAAATGCAAAAAAGCACACACAAACAGTTGTAGCAAATTAATCTATTTAATGTTTGCATTAACCTGCCTCCTCTCTAGCAGATTGGACCGAGAATACAGTAACACACAGCCTTTCAACACAGTTTCACCCCTTCCCCGAAAAGCAATTGTCCATACATAATGTAAGGGAAACGTTAACATAAGTGGGTCAATGCTTCCTTGTGACAGGTTCACAGCAGGCAAAAGGTTAACAAAGGGGAACTAGATAACATAACCTGGAGAAAACTAATAAACAAGATACTGTTATATATTACATTTTTGGTAAAGTTTTCTGTTGCAGGGGGAGAACAAACACTAAACAAAACTAGGACTGCAAGCAGTCACACAAGGTGTTCACAGCCCTGGCACGGCCCCAGGCCAACCACCCCACGCCCTTTTCCGACAATTGGTAGCAACATGTCTTTAGGGGTCATGACATTAAATCTCCCCAAGAGATTCTGAGTGAATCCTAGTCATCGGTAAAAAGCCAATGCCCTTTATATGCATTTGTCACCATTGGCGCTCATTTTGAACATAAGGCCATAGCTTAGAATTTATTCAAATTGGCACTGTGACCTCATTTTTAGAGCACACATGCAAACACACACACACACACACACACACACACACACCCACACACACACACACACACACACACGCACGCACACACAAAGGAACAAAAAAATACACACACAGACACAAAGAACAGACACGCACACAAACACACACACAACACGACAAAGACAGAGCAGGAGATCTCAGGTGGATGGCTAAGTTGCTGGAAGCTAGAAAGACTACTAACATGCAAAGTTGCTCTGCTGGATAAATCAGGGACTGAAAAAGTGTCCGGGACAGTTTTGTGGACCAGAGAGATAGGGGGAGCCATTCGGGAGGCTGGCGAAGGCGCTCAGGTGATTTATGAGGAAGCGCTGAGGAGGCTGGCGACGTAGGAGGCAGTGCTCAGGGGGCCAGCGATATAAAAGGGGACCATTAAGGAGGCTGGTGACGTAGGAGAGAGCGTCAAGGAGGCAGGCGATGTAGGAGAGAGCGCTAAGGAGAACGGCGATGTAGGAGAGTGCGCTAAGGAGGCCGGCGATGTAGGAGACACCGCTAACGAGGCTGGCGACGTAGGAGGGAGCGCTAAGGAGGCCGGCGACGTAGGAGGGAGTGCTAAGGAGGCTGGTGACGTAGGGAGAGAGCGTCAAGGAGGCAGGCGATGTAGGAGAGAGCGCTAAGGAGGCCGACGATGTAGGAGAGAGTGCTAAGGAGGGAGTGCTAAGGAGGCTGGTGATGTAGGGAGAGAGCGTCAAGGAGGCAGGCGATGTAGGCGAGAGCGCTAAGGAGGCCGGCGATGTAGGAGGGAGCGCTAAGGAGGCTGGTGACGTAGGAGAGAGCGTCAAGGAGGCAGGCGATGTAGGAGAGAGTGCTAAGGAGGCCGGCGATGTAGGAGAGAGCGTTGCTAAGGCGCCGTAGGCGGTGGTGTAGGCAGAGCAGATGGGAGTGGCATGATCTGTGAAGGGAGGGGAAAAGTCTGACAACATCTGGTGGACAGGGATTGAACAAACGCTCAACAAAATAAAGACAAAGACAGAACATGACAATAGTGCTCAAAAGATGTCGATTCCAATTGTTTGTAAACATGTAAAATACAGAGAGGATCCCCATATCAGTGTCTTGATATATCACGTAGCCCACATAGACTATAGGCGTTTACCACAAAAATATAACAAAATTACAAGACAGAAACACTTTGGAAATGCTTCAAAACATGTAATGGCATAAGGTGGCAAGATAACAGGCCATCTAACAGGCTATCTTGTTATTGACATGCCATTAAAGTGCAGAAATTATTAGAGGATGAATAAATGCTTAATTTAAAAATGTGTTTTAATATAGCTACTTATAGTAAAGATACCTTTTTGAAAAAAGTGTTATCTGTCATGTGCTCTAAAATTGGCTATTACATTTCCCTGTGACATGGAACACTCAAACAAAGAACTATTGTGTGCCAGCCAGCTCTTTTTGGAAATGATCACGTAAGAGGTTTCTAAATTGCCCTTTAGCTAAGTTGGAAATGTGAGATTGATATTTTTTGTTAACGGAGTAGCAGCACTGCATTGTCTGTAAAAATTGAGGACGGAATCTATTTAAAACGTTAAAATTGGCCTAACTAACTAAATTTAATTACCGATTCTGTTTGAAAGCAATATTTAAAATAAAGCTATTAACAGACAAAAACAAATCACAGCAAAGATTTTCCAGTTTGAAAATGAGGTCATTAGTTATACAATCACATGCATGTCGTCATTAATACTGCAAAATGGTCCAAAGCACGACAAAGGAGGACATGTGATACTTGTGAGACCTGTTGTTGACCTGAATGTTGAAATGGGTATTGTCAGAAGGCATATAAAAGAGGAGGATAGCTCAAAGAGATCACAATCTGTAAAGGAAAGGGTAAGAAACTTCTTTCTTCATTGTACATTTATTTTATATTATAATCCCACTAAATTTACAACAAATAAGGAGATTTAGACCATTCTATATTTGATGAATAAAAGTGAAATGCTGATAAATCTAATTCTAAATAAATTTTTATGCAATTTTTTCTTCACAGTGAAAAAGATGGCATCCTCAATTTTCATATTGGGTGCACTTTTAGGATTAATGTGTGTTCAATGTAAGTTTTTAATAAGTATTCAAAGTATTTTTCCATACAGCAAATTATGATTGTCTTATTTTGGATGGCCTGATTATGTATGATTGAATATACCTTAAAACACTTTGACATACGCAAGGTGTACAGCTCTTAAAATGTATATTTGAATATGTAGAAAAATGTAGCCTCAACCCTCACGTGCACTTAAGGCTTACTGAAATACAGTAATATACAAGGATCACAGTACTGACTGGGACTTCCTCTGAGGCACACGGACAATTGACTACTAATCAAGTATTAAATTATTATGCAGATAATCCAAATTATGGATTATATGGGAGGTGACGAGGTGAGATAATCATTAGTATGAAGTAAGAAAATTGGCTTGTTTAGAAAAGTCACAAAGTGGATTTATTTATTTATTTCCATTTTTTATGGATAAATAATTTTGTGTAGAATTTCATGTAACTTTGACAAACTCAAACACATTGGGATCATTTTGCAATTGAGAAAATGGCTTTTGCTTTTTGCAGCTGTCCAAGCACTGACATGTCTAAACTGTACAAGCATCTCTGAAGAACAGCCAAGCTGCCCTGAGGATGATATTCAACCGGTGATTTGTGGAGGGCGGTTCACCCATTGTATTCGGATTGTATTGAACAAGCCAGCCTGTGAGAAATAGTTTAAATTACGTTCTCTTTAAATTAATGAATAGATAAACATGCACACACACACAAATCTATTTCATCGTCCAAACATTGGGCTGTACTAGGATGTGGCCTTTATGTTTGATTCCACCTAAAAATGTAATACATGTTGCATTGTACACAATTCACATAACAGATACATATTTTGCTGAAGATATAAATAAATGCAACTTCACATAAAAAAAATTATCTTGTGTACTGTTCATGCAATTAATGCTAGTTTCCATTATTCTTTCATTGTTTGTTTTGAATATTGAATTGTTCATATATTTCGTTCTTTGCAGTCGGTGAAATTCGAAGATGTGCTACTACAAAGGAATGCGAGGCTTCAGTTACCGACATTGTTGAACGCTCGTGCTGCAATGATAAGGACGAGTGTAATGTTGCATCTAGTTGATACAAATAGATGACAGTCTATGCCATATAAATGCATTTTAGGAATATTGTATAATCTATATTGCTTTCAATTTATTTATTTATTGATCGATTGGCAGATTGGTCAATTTATAATAAATAAATAATCTTCATAATCAGTCTTCAATGATATCTCGGCAAAGAAAATAACTTCTGGTTCTCATAATTTACGGAATTAAAGGAATTCCTGTGTTGCAAGCATCAGGAGAGCAAAGGCTGATTATTTCCTGCATATTGTTTTATGGACATCCCTTCCTGATGCATTTTGATCAATTTTATTTTGGAAGGCAATTTAGTTGGTAGAAATGTTGATGCTTTTTCTAAAAGCTGCTTTTCTGATTTGAAACCCATTCAAACTATTATTTATTTAGATAATGTGTTAATTATAAATGTTAATAATTATACAGCAAGAAATGAAGATTTTTCCTTCTATCTTTTCATGGAAAGAGAGGTCACTGATGCTCTTAAAATGGGCAAGAAAAAGTAAATAGGAGCTGACGTCTAGAAGCTGGGCTATGGTTCTGGATGCCCCTATTATTTCTAATTCAATAACTAGTTTTATTTTAACTATCACTACTGGCAGTATTCCATTCGCTGGAGAGTATTTTATGTTGTCCTGCTCCATAAAGGTGGTTATCTATTAACCATGATAATTACTGGACAATTTAAAAACCTCCTATAACAATGCTATATGCTATATGCTATATTAGGCACTTTGAGTGTGTGAAAAGCGCTATATAAATTGAATCTATTATTATTATTATTATTATTATATACTAAAGAAAACAAGAAGTCCCCTAGTATGGATTGGTTACCGGGAAAATGAAGGCTTTTCCGGAGAGGTCGCACCAGCACTATCCAAAGTCTTTAACTATAATATATCAGGTAACACACCACAACCTAGTCAGAAGCAATCATCTCAGTCTTGCATAAGGAGGTTAATGCTACAACTTCCATGTGAGGGATATATATCTATTAGCTTGCTCTGTAATGACTTCAAAATATAAACCAACATATTGGCACAGAGAATGAAAAGATGGATAAACAAATTAATCAAATTGGATCGAACAGGTTTTATTCCTGGCAGACAAGGCGTTAACAATATTAGGAGGACATTTAATCTATCATGCACTAAAATAAAAACATTCTCCAACCTACTGTGATGCTCAGTTTAAATTCTCAAAAGTAATTTGATCGGTTAAAATGGAGCTTCATATAATCTACATTGGTGGTTTGTGGACTAATTATGGGTAAACTAAACTACATAAAGAAGACGAGGTAAGAAACACAACTGAAGGAGAAAGATAACAATAATAATGATAACAATAATTGCTGTTAGCCAGCTTAAGATCCCTATACCACCAGTAACATGATTAGTCAAAACAAATATGAAGCAAAATAAATTAAAACCCTTCACCTAGATTTGAGCTATTCTGTAATCAGACTTGAGACTGCTCTTTTGATGACCGACACACCAAGACTCCACCTCCAGGTGTTGGACACTTCATTTAGATCTCAGTAGGGAACCATCTTGAGCAGCCCACAGTTGGGAAGGCAGCGTCCTCTAATCACCCTCTTGTCACAATGCATAATTGGAATAGTGACATAATATGTTTTCTTAAGACAGGGTTCCATCACACACATAATAGGCACATCAAAGGCAGCACTATCAAGAAAAAAATAATGATTATACTAAATCACAGATTATAACTGTTCTGGCACAGCAAAAAATTCAACAGAAAACACAAAATTTAACACAAATTGAAAGAAAAGCATGTTAATTTAAAAAAAAATAAAAAAAGATATCCATCCATCTTCTTTTGTTGATCATCAGGTTATGTGTACATTGAAACATACATCCACTAGAAATAAGAGATACATGAGATACATTAGCTCGACATGAATGTATAGCCTTGTCCTTAAGCCAAACTAATGACTTGTTGAAATCAGTTGAGAGTGCTCAATATGAGAAGCAAATTTGACACATGGCCACAACATATTTCAGGTGGATTTTAAATGTTTTTGTCAAATACGATTATTTTCGCTACAAATGTGTTTCCGCTTTTCTTAAATAGCAATGACTTTTATACGTTTTGCTGCTATGATTTCCTTGCTTACATAATAGATGCCTATGTAATTCCCCACTTTTATTATTCAAAGAAGTTAAATTCATAGCTTTTAATCATTACGCCACACAACAATGCCCTTTAGTTTGTAGGGGGATGTGTTTGAATGAATGATCTTTATTGTCAAAGTACAGGTACAGGTACATCGAAATTTGGGAGAGCTCCCCCCTGGTGCTTAAAGAAAAAAAAAAAAAGAGGACAAGGAACATACATAAACAATATATACAGTATGATAAAGAAAAAGAAAAAAACACTTGATATATATCTAACTAAAACTAACACATCTAATATAAATCTAACTAAAACTGAGTTAAAGTGCAGTTGAATGACTTGAAAAAAACAAAAATTGCACAAGTCCTTAGAAAATAAATAAATAAATAAATATTTAATCTAATAATATAAATGAATAGATAAATAAATAGATAAATAAATAGATGGTTCGAAGGGAATTGCACAGTTCCCCAGTAGCTGCCACATGTTATGTGCGTGTGCGTGATAGTACAAGGTCAGGTGTTGGCAACGTTCAACGCCTGTATGGCCCTGGGGTAGAAACTAGATACAAGTCTGTTTGTCCGTGCAGCCATAGTCCTGAACCGCTTCCCTGAGCGCAGCAGCACAAAGTGTTTGTTCCCCGGGTGGGTTGGATCCTTGGAGATCTTGGTAGCCTTCTTGAGGCAGCGGGTGTTGTACAGTTCCTCCAGAGAGGGGAGAGGGCAGCCGATGATCTTCTGGGCAGAGTTAACGACCCGCTGTAGTGCCTTCCTCTCTGCAGCTGTGCAACTGGAGAACCACACGCAGATACAGTAGGTGATGATGCTCTCCACTGAACAGCGGTAGAAGGTCACAAGCAACTCCTCCCTAAGGTGGTAGTTCCTGAGGCTCTCAGGAAATAGAGTCGCTGTTGTGCCTTCTTAATGATGGCTGTGGTGTTGGTCCTCCAGGACAGGTCCTCCTGGATGTGCACCCCCAGGAAGCAGAAGGCTGCGACCCTCTCCACGCAGCCACCGTCGATGAGCAGGGGCTGGATCGCAGTCTTCTTCCTCCTGAAGTCGATGATGACCTCCCGGGTTTTGAGCTGGTTCAGCAGCAGGTTATTAGCCTTGCACTGCTTGCTCAGCTGCTCCACCTCGTCCCGGAATGCAGTCTCATCTCCCCCAAGATGCGGCCCACCACGCTGGTGTCGTCCGCATACTTTATGAAGTCATTGCTGGGGTGAACGGGGATAAAGTCGTGAGTATAGAGGGAGTAGAGCAGGGGGCTCAACACGCAGCCCTGAGGGGACCCGGTGCTGAGTCTGAGGGCTGTGGAGGTGTTGGAGCCTACCCGCACCCTCTGGGGGCGGTCAGACAGGAAGTCCTTAATCCAGGTGCAGGTGTTGAGTGGTAGCCCCAGGTTTGTCAGTTTAAACTCCAGCCTGTCCGGAAGTATGGTGTTGAACGCCGAGCTGAAGTCCACAAAGAGCATTCTGATGTAGCTACTCCTCTCCTCCAGGTGGGACAGGGTGGAGTGGAGAGCCGTCGCGATGGCGTCTCCTGTGGACCTGTTGGCTTGGTAGGCAAACTGGTGTGGGTCTAGTCTGGGCGGCATGGATGAGATGATGTGACTACGGACTAGCTTTTCAAAGCACTTCATGGTGATGGGTGTGAGTGCCACCGGGCGGTAGTCGTTGAGGCAGCTCACAGTGCTTTTCTTTGGGACCGGGATGATTGTAGAGGTTTTCAGGCAGGGTGGGACGATGGCCTGGGACAGGGACCGATTAAAGATCTTGGTGAGGACCCCGGTCAGCTGGTCAGCACAGTCCCTCAGCACCCGTCCCGGAACGCCGTCCGGCCCTGCTGCTTTTCTGGGGTTCACCGCCTTCAGCGTGCGTCTGACCTCCTGTTCTGTGAGGGTGAGGCTGCTGGGGGCAGGTGGGTGTGGGGGTTGTGATGTCGCTTCCCCCCCCGGCCCCATCTCGAACCGTGCGTAGAAGGAGTTCAGCTCTTCCGCCAGCTGTGAGTTATCCCCGTTGGCGGAGAGCCTGTTGGCTCTGAAGTTGGTCATGTGCTGGACCCCCTGCCACACCCGCCTTGAGTCGTTGCTCCGGAAGCAGTCTTTGATCTTGCCCTTGTACTCCGCCTTGGCCTCTTTGATGCCTCGGTCCAAGTTAGCCCTGGCGATGTTATAGAGGGCCTTGTCTTTTGACCTGAAAGCGGTGTCTCTCTCCCTGAGCAGCTGCAGCACCTTTCTGTTCATCCATGGCTTTGTGTTGGGGTAAACCCGGACAGGCTTGTCCATGGTGAACGAGTCTGCACAGTTCCTGACATGTTGGAGGACCGTTGATGGGAACCGTTCCAGGTCCTCATGCTCGTATTCCTCCCATCTGGTGTCATGGAGACTGATCTGCAGTGGCGTGGAGTCTGCTGGCCAGGTTTTGACTGTCCTAGTGGTGATGGGAGCACTTTTCCTGATGGGGGTTGTGGCATCCCGCCCCGTAAGCCTCGGCCCGGACCAACCCGAGGGTTGGTCCTGGACGGCGTGTACCGCCGTCACCCACCAGACGGCGACCGAGAGCAGCCCTTTCGCCTCCCCAATCAGCGTGATTGGGGGACACCTGGCCGGTGGCAGAGGAGCCATGATAAAGGAGGTCGAAGACAGACAGGAGAGGGCACAGCATGGCACGGGAGCAAGGAGGAAGTGCTCGTGTCCGCGAGAGGCTAGAGGCCCACGGAGGCCCTAGAGACTGCGAGCTCCTTGATTGTTTAAGTTGATTGTTAAATAAATGCCTTGGATGGCTTTAACCCCTGCTAAAAGTGTTGTATATCCGTGGAACCCGGCCCAATCGAGTACCGGGTTACCACATATGGTGGAGAATACAGGCACCATGAAGATCCCACTACGACCCCCCGGTACAGACGCCGCCGCCGCAAGGGACGTCGCCGCCGCCGCCAGAGACGTCGCCGGAGACGTCGCCGCTGCCGCAAGAGACACTGCTGCCGCCGCAAGGGACGCCGCCGCCGCTGCAAGGGACGCCGCCGCCGCAGCGCGAGACCGGGACGGGGCGGCACCGCCGGCCGACGCGGACGTGGGGACGGGTCCTGGGGGACCTGGCGCGGACCTGGGGACGGGTTGGCCCTGTGTGCTGGCGACCTGTTGGACGCAAGGTACGTCCCGGAGCCCGACCATACCAGCAAGGGTTATGAACCAGGACACGCAGGCCATATTGGACACTGGCAGCGTGGTCACCCTCCTCCGCCCCGACTTGGCGGGAGGGAGGGAGTGGAGACCCATGGAGGTGGCCTGCGTGCACGGGGACATACGGACCTATGAGAGCCGCCATGTGGTCATCCGGACACCACGCAGGGTGTTCACGGCTCGGGTAGGGGTTGTTCCCGAACCTCCCGGTACCGCTCCTCATCGGGACGGACTGCCCGATTTTCCGTCGGCTTTGGGACCCGGCACTAGAGTCCCGGGGCAGGAGAGATGCGGCCGCCGCCACGGCAGGGGATGCGGCCGCCGCCGGCGCAGCGGGAGACGAAGCGGCGTGAGACGAAACGGCGGGAGACGAAGCTGCCGGAGACGAAGCTGCCGGAGACGAAGTTGCCGGAGACGAAGCTGCAGGAGACGAAGCTGCCGGAGACGACGCTGCCGGAGACGACGCTGCCGAGGCCTTGTCCCGAAGGGATTCCTGCCTGGGCGGGTGACAAAGGGTGGAGGAGTGTGGCATCCCGCCCCGTAAGCCTCGGCCCGGACCAACCCGAGGGTTGGTCCTGGACGGCGTGTACCGCCGTCACCCACCAGACGGCGACCGAGAGCAGCCCTTTTGCCTCCCCAATCAGCGTGATTGGGGGACACCTGGCCGAAAGCCAGGGAGACCCTTTCAAAGGAGCAGGTGGACTGACAGCACGGCACGCACGGGGGAGCTAGGAAGGAGGAAGCGCTCGGCTCCACGAGCAGCTAGAGACCGCGAGTGCCCTTGTTGATTTAAAGTGTATGCAATAAATGCCTTGGTGGGCGTTAACCTTCGATAAACGCGTCGTTTGTACCGGTAACCCGGCTCATTCAAGGAGCGGGTTGCCACAGGGTGTACGCTGGAATCAGAAGGATGGACACATGGTCTGACTTGCCTAGGTGAGCCAGCGGTCTAGCTATGTAGGCTAGTTTAATGTTGGTATAATCCTTGTCCAGTGTCTTTTCTCCCCTCGTGGCACATTTAATGTGCTGGTAGAATTTCGGAAGTACTACCTATAGATTGACGTGATTAAAGTCCCCGGCGATGATGTGTACTGCCTCAGGGTCCATGCTCTGTTGTTTACTGATGACGTCATGTAGCTGAGCTAGTGCCATGTTCGCATCAGCGTCGGGAGGAATGTAAACAGCTGTGATCAGCACGGCATTGAATTCCCTCGGGAGGTATGTAGGCCGGCATTTAACTGTGATATATTCCAACTCCGGGGAACAGTGGCTACTCACAGTTCTAGTGTTGGAGCTCCAGCTGTCTTTAGGGAAAATTAGTAAGCCGCCACCGTGATGTTTCCCACTAGCCTTAGTTCTATCAGCTCGGTAAGCTGCTGTACGTCCCTTCAGTGCTACCGCAGAGTCGGCAATGGACACCTGGAGCCAGGTTTCCGTGAAAATAAGCACACAGTTATCCTTCACGATGTTGTTAGTTGCAACCCGCAGCCTCAGTTCGTCCATCTTTAGAGCGATTGATCTAACGTTGGAGAGGAAAATACTCGGCAATGCTGGTTTGTCCGGGCATCTCTTCATCCTCGCTAACAGTCCTCCCCTGCGGCCCCGTCGTTGCTTACGATCCCTTCTTCGTCGCTTGCGCTTCAGATCCGGGACCATGAACCAACTGTCACCCGGTGTCCGGGCGATGTCTTCGGGTATTCCTTGTTCGCCTAGGTACTCAGCTGAGACGGCCCTTTCGCTGTGTGTACCGATCCCTAGCAAGTCGTGTCTGCTGTAGGTGTGTGCGGAGCAATTGTCTACCGATACTAAAACTAAAACGAAGACATAAATAAAACTGTACATTAATAAACTAGAGAAGGCACCATCCGGAGGAGCTCCATGCCGCGCGTCTATGCGCGCCGTCATAGCAACTGTTTGTGTGTGTGTGTGTGCGTGTGCGTGTGCGTGAGTGCGTGCGTGCGTGCGTGCGTGCGTGCGTGCGTGCGTGTGTGCGTGCGTGCGTGCGTGCGTGCGTGCGGTAACCAATAATGAATCCCTAAATTTGGGCTTTACCCTAATGGTTACACTCATACCCATTTTTGGATGGACCAATCTGAGTGAGGCTATGTAGTAGATAGCGTGATAAGGACTTTGAATGTTTTAATTAGATACAGAATGATATCGAGCAAGACAGTTTTGTAGAATCAATCCATCTAAGCAACATTACATTAACTATGCCTATAAACTTGCAGAGTTAGATAATTTGAGTACTACGTAAGTAACTTCTTACAGCCGTGGCAGTACCCAACAGATGCATTGCTTTCTCCCCCCCTCTTGGTGCCTTATTGTCTGTGCAATGGGCAAAGCATTCCCTCGTTTCCCCCGGCTCTACACCTGTTGGACATTCACCCCTGCTATCCTTCTGCAGTCATCATCCTTTTCTACTTAAATCCTGGTTCTTCAGCCACTCATTACCAGATCATTGTTTCAACCACAGTGGTAGATAACCATTCTCGGCATTAGTGTTGTATTTATAAATACATTTTGTGTTCCATGTTTCCTCCGATTCTTAATCTACTTGCCCAAGGATCACCAACCCCATACCTGCCTGCCGTCCACCCATTTCGCTGATCTACCTGCCAACCTGCTGTAGCACTGCCTGCCTGTCATCCATCCTTGCCTGTCCACCTCCTGTTTATTCCCTGCTGCTCTGGTTTAATTCAACCTCCGTTGTCTTGCGTCTGCGCCCCCCCTTCGATCATACCATTACTATGTATGCATTCTTTGCCTTCCTGTGCATGCATTAATATATATATATATATATATATAATAACATAGTAATTTATTATAACAGAGTAATTTATTACCTCAGATTCACTGAGAGACATGGTCGTTCCTCCCGAGAGTTGTGTGTAGATTTCTGGTTTGGAAAATATGAATTGTTATTGAGAAATGTAACTAATGAGTTAAGTGGAATAAACAGTATAATCAGATGGTTTCTTAGGTACATTTAATATTTATTTATTTTTAAAGTTATTTAACAACTTACTTCCCATGCATTCCAAACGAAGGAGTAGATTAATGTAGCTCTCCAGGCTAATCCTTCCAGTAGAGGTGCCATACCGAACAGCCATCAGGTTCATCATACCATCCTTCAGAACAATCCCTTAGACCCAAACATTTAATGTGATTTAATGCAGGTAGACACCATATTGAAATCCATTTCTTCCAAATAACAAATTCCCTTGTCTCTTGTTTTAATACAACTGAATAGCTGTGTTTGAGCCCTCAGAAATATAAGTCGATTACAGAAACGTTGGTTTGACTTTTTGTTTACCTGCAGCCTTTATAGCCTTTCTCAGCTCATGCAGGGACAAAGTACCTTTGCGGGTTGGATCAATTTGGGAGAAGATGTCCTGTTTGGATACAATACAGGTCATAAAGTCTGGAGCCAAGAATGAATGCCAAAACAAACAATTATATTTTAAATAGTAGTCTCACTCATGAAAATAGCACCCATTCTCGACTTGTTAAATAGTAGACGCAATAAATAATTTTGTACAATCATTTACTGACGTTGTAGGTGGTGACTTTCCTCCACAAACGCAAGAATTCATCACGTTTCAGTTTGCCAGTGATGGATGTCTGAAATCTTGACCTAAGGAACTTCTTCAAATCCTCTCGTATTTTGCCAAACGTGATTCAATCAGTAATTTTAAATGCACAGCTAAGTTATATTTAAGTCTGAATAAACATATAAGGGTGAAGTAAAGAGTTACCTCATCAGCAAATATAAAAGTAGTTAAGGCTTGCTATATCCAGCCTCCATTATGTGTAAACAGTATCAAAGCAGGGTAAGCCAACAATTGATAATTGATGTGATTTAGAGTGTAGTTGGATACATCCATTAGAGCCACCATGCTGCGACACGCATCCAGACTGAAGCCTTCAGTTTCCTTGTATCCTATTAAAATGAAAATATCTGTTAGAAAAAAAGGCTTGCAACCACTTCGTCATTTATCCGTTCGAAGAATAAATTACCGTGCAAGCTAATTCACAATGACACCATGTAATTTCATTGTCAATCGACAATGTGAATATCATTCAGGAAAATCCATTGTGATGAAACTTTACAACATTCTGTTTTTTTACCTGAAAATATGTTTAAAGTTAATTAAATAATCTACCGCTTTTGCCTTTAAACAAAAATACGAAAATATGCACAATGAGTAAGAAAAATTAAATTTTTTGAAGTTTTCTGCAGTAATTCATTCCTTTCGTCAGTTCTGGGTTAGTGTTTTCATGCAAACTTTCAGGCCCTACCTTGAAGGATCTTTTCATTTAAAATTTTCTGGAGCTGCTCTGCATGGACTTCTTCAAACTGGAAAAAAGTATTTATGTAATATTGTATCAGTGGTAAAATAAATTACATAATATGATTGTATATGTGTTGATCATCGCCAATCAGTAAGAAAGTTTAGTACGTTGGAGTAAGACAAAATACCTGATCAGCATATTTTTCGAAGAAACTTCTGCTCTCTTCATCATTTTTATTTAACTCTCTCATTATGGGCTGGGATGTAATTAGGACAAAATTAGCCAATGTTGAGGGGGAAAAAAACATAAAACAATATAGCATTAACAACATATAGGACCTCATCCCGCATACCTTTTCAATTGGACTGTGGCTTTGCCCAGAGTGGTCACTGGAAAAAAAGGCAATCGTAATGAAAACTGAGTGTGCATTTTCAACATTATTATGAAAAACTGTCGATGGAGAGTTTGAGCATACTGGGCATGGGTCTCTGACTTGGAGAGAATTCTGAGAATGAAGGAAGCCGTTTCATCTGGCTTGAAACTGGATGGCACAATCAGGTATTCGGCAGGAGCCAACTTGAACATATCCATGACCTCACGTGAATTCAGGTGTTTTTTGGTTTGCGCTACAACCAAGTTGGATGTGAAGAACGTGGCTGGGAACCTTCCTGTCAATGACCTATACTGGAATCAAAAATGCTTTTTCTTTTAGCATCGTATTCCAGCTTTATATTAAGGTAGTGGTATATTTATGATCACAACTTTTATTTGTTAATAATATATACAAATAAATGTTTAGAAAATAAACGTTTTACTTACTTGTTCGGGAACCTGAAAAAAGACAGAAAAGAAGAAATTTATCTTAAGGAAAAACATGGTCACTTTACACCAAAATAACATTTTGGCTTATACTGTTGACTGATTCGGTTCTTGCAGACTCATTATTGTTCACATCTCTGCTGCTATTCTAATAAGAAAGTCTCCCTAAGGAGCTAAGTTTATTGACGTCTCAGTTTTACGTTTAAAAGAAAAAATGTAGGCTGTAATTCAGGACGTTGTTTGCTTATTCATTCCTAACTGAACAAACTTACCTAATGCCAAACGTAAGAGTGTGCTTTATTTTTGTGGGAATGTATGGAGATACAATATGTAACATTTCTCTAATGTTTATTGTTTATGATTATATTATATATGGTTTTGCAGAGCTTATTATGTTATGGGGCTTTATGTTGTGCGAACAGCACATTTCTCTGCTGCCAGAATGAAAGGTGACTGTTTGGCAGGAAGATTCAGGTCAGAAATAGTCAGTTGGATCCTGCTTTTGAAACTTTGTGGAAGGCCAAGTGTTTGGTTAAAACGCCCTGATGATGGTTAATTTATATTTTAAGTTGAATAGCTTACAATTTTGTTCAATACTGAATGATATACTATATATTTGCACATGCATCCCAAAAAAATGCATTGTAAAAGCTTTAATAGGTAACATAAAACAAACCTTAAAAATTGAGAAACCGATGTAAAGATCATTTTTCAGCCGCCTTGTTCCGTTTTCAGGCTTCTGCATGAGAGACACTAGAATGTTGTTCCCCTGCTCAGAATCACTGTTTGAACCTTCAATCCTGAACCGATACTGAGGGTTCATCCTGAACATTTCTAAAAGGTCAAGAAGAAAACGAAAAACAGTAAGGAGAACAATTATTTAAAGCAGTTTTTGCATTTCAATAACTGAGCAGGTTGGTAGAAGGCACCAGATTTTTGTACTATACTACAGCTTGGATAGGTCATTATGCCCATTTCTGTCCAACGAGTTAGAAGACTGACTATGGGCCCTATCTTGCATCCGGCGCAAGTGACTTAGTCACTGGCGCATGTGTCGTTGATAGTTTACAACTGGCGCAGATTGTTCTTTTCCCACCACCGCCACTCGCCGGTAAATTAGGGATTGATCATGCGCCCCAAGGGGCGGTTCGGCGGAAGGAGGAGGCGTGTTCTGGCGCAAACGGTATTTTGCCGTTTCTGAATACCATTGCGCTACTGACCAGGAAATACCTGGTTTAAAGTCAGTGGCGCGTTGTTCAGATGCTATTTTAAGGGCGTATGCATACATGCGCATGCAATGCATACGGATTGCTTGTGCACCTCGCGCATACACTTTGCTTCTCCCATCTACCTAGCCGCACATTCTTGGTAAATTATTTGGGAAAGAACAGCTGATGCAGCGGTAATAAGTTGTACTTTTAAATCAATGCATCTGCAAACACCGTACAGCAAACACATATTTTCTTGACAGAGACATCGTGTAGGCCTACATGCCCATAACTTTTAGGATTGATGAGTATTTGATCGTGAAAAACATTGTTTTACCGCGAGTGAGTGTAAAGAATGAATGAATGCGCGTGTGTGTGCTCTGTTTAAACACACGCAAACTAAACACGTGACGCATAATACAATCAATGGCAATGTCTATTACCGCGGGGACACATGCATATTAGGATAGCATACAATACTGATAAGAAACAATTTTTATAATGTATTGCGTATATCATTAAATAGAACCACAGTTACTGCATATCACATGTTATATCATACACGTTTTCTTTGCCGAAATTTATTTGAGGACTCAGTATTTCTGAAGTTGTGGAAGAAAACCCCTTTTTCCATGTGTGAATTAGGCCATATTATTTGGAGCCATTTGCAGTTTGAAATTCATGTGCATTTGTCTCATCGGAGACTGCAGACGCGCTGTCAAAATATCAACTCGTCCGATTCAAATGCGCTCATGGCTCTTAAAGGGGATGGGAGCTGGCACTCTCATTGGTTTGTTGGACGTTACGCCCAAACCACACCTACGGGTAACTAGGCTGCTTCAGACCAACCCTTTTGACACTTGCGCCGCGACGCAAGTGTCATTTATCCGCCTGTAAAATAGCGATAGCGCCGTAGAACCGCCCACAAAGCTACTTGCGCTTTGCGCTTCCCACTTGCGTTTCAGACCGTTAAAATAGGGCCCTATATGTCCAGGTAATTCAAATGAAGCTGGGCATATGGTCTCTTGTGCTTATTAAAGGTCCCATGGCATGCTACTTTATCGATGCTTTAGTATTGACTAGAGTTTTCGCGCGCGCAACTTCTAGCTGTAATTAAACAAGGAGGTGGAGACGTTCGTCTGCATTCTTGGGGAGGAAGACGTTGTTTACGATGTTTACGTAGCTGCCGTGGTGATCGACATCCGGCCTACCATAAAGGGTACTGTCGGCGGTGGAAACGCGACCTTGGAACTGAGCTGGGCTATACCGCCCCCTCCCTCCCGGACTGAGGCGAACCCAACCGTACCGCACCCTGCAGTGGAAACGCGGCATCAAAGAGACGCGTTGCTTCCTCGCCCCTCCTCCGACAATGGCTGCACCATTCACCGGAGCCCGTTTTAGACAGGGGTCTCCACCTCCTTGTTCGCCCAAGCAAGCGTTTTACGCGACATGTTCATTGTAAAGAATAATACCTCGAGGCTACTGTTTGTTTGTTTTTATCCCCAGTCGGATAAAAGTCTGGGCGAACCAAACCCTACCGCACTCTGCAGTGGAAACACGGGTGCTCACCTTTACAAACGGTGTCTGTGTCGCTGCCTTTGTGTTGACGTGCGGTGTGTCCGCTTGCTTGTGTGTGTGTGTGTGTGTAGTGTGTGCGGATTTGTGTGCGTTTCCGTGTATGTTCGTGCGCATGTGCTTGCTTGCGGTGTACTTATGCGTAACTTGAGTAACTTTGAGTAACTGGTGCGACAGGCCTGCTATTATAGTAGTAAGATATTAGTGGGCCCCTAACACAGTATTTGAAGACGTTCCTGAAATTGTAGCTTTAATGTAAATGAGGTGGAGAGAGGCGGGTCAAGGCGGGTGGGGGTGTGGCCCTGAGCAGCTTCCAGCCACGCTACCATGCGCTCTGTTTACAGTGGATGTATCGCATTGGTGAGGCACACACAGCCTTAGGCCGTGTTCTGTAAATATTCTAGAACACTCCGGGTGCTCCGGAGAGAGTCCTGGAGCTCTGTATCTCAATAATATCATATTATAAATAGGTATCTATATCATATAATATATATTATCATGGCCAAAAGCCGTGTGCGTCTCCAGACGATATTCTGAATCTCTAACGACTGCGTCGGCCCTGGTTCTTCCACTTCCACATCAATCTGAATTAGACTGAACCGCGACAGGGCGGAGAAAGGGATTGTTGCCCACGATTGTCTCCCGCTGGAGCCCTGCTGCCGAGGCACCACCGCCTCTGCGCCACCGCCCCGCAGCGGTGGTGCTTCATGGCGGTGGTGCCTCGTGGCAGCGGGCAGCGGGGATCCAGCAGGAGACAATCGCGGGCAACATTCCCTTTCTCCTCCATGTCGCGGTTCATGTACTTCAGGGAGTCAAAGCCAAAGTACGTTTCCCCCAATTCCTTCCCAACCATGGCTGAGAGAAGCGCGGCAAAGTTGGTTTTATATTGGACGTTGGATATTCAACACATTCAAAAAATCTATTTAGCACTGCCTTCGATGGACGAATTTGTGTCAAAACAACTTTGATGTGTTTATACAAGGCCTGTCTATATACCACAAGGCTTCAACAAGGCTCCAAAAAAACACACATTGATTTTATACAATTTTGCTACAATGTAGATTATAGATAATAGATTTAAGATAAATCTATTATGTGGCTTGACCTTTTGACCTACACATGTCAAAACACATGTGGGGAACTCAGCTAACTACCCCACACATTACGAAAAGCATATTTTCTCAAAAAAAACAACCTTTTGAATTTATACTATTTTTTACTCTCAAAAAATACTATGAATCAATTATAAGGCTTGACCTTTTGACCGACCCATATCAAGACACATCTGGTGAACTCCGATAACTGCCCCACACATAAGACAAAGTTTATTTTTCCCAAAATCCCACCTTTTGATTTTATACAATTTTTTTACTCTCAAAACATCCTATAAATCTATTATGAAGCGTGACCTTTTCACCTACCGATATCATAACATACTTGCAAACTATATACATATAATAGATAGTTCACATGTATGTTTTGATATCGGTAGGTGAAAAGGTCACGCTGCATAACAGATTTATAGAATTTTTTAACATTACATTTTTGGTTTTATAAAATCAAAAGTTGGGTTTTTAAAAAAAATAATAATAATTGTGTTATGTGTGGGGCAGTTATCTGAGTACACCAGATGTTTTTTGATATGGGTAGTTGAAAATGTCAAGCCGCATAATAGATTCATAGCATTTTTTTTAGAGTAAAAAATATTTATAAAATCAAAGGGTTAGTTTTTTGTCAAAAGGTCAAGCCTTATCATAGATTTAATGCATTGAAAGCATTTTTCTTACATTAAAAATATATATAAAATCAAACATTGTTTTTTTGAGAAATTAAGCTTGTGTTATGTGTAGGACAGTTAGCCGAGTTCACCAGATTTGTTTTGATATGGTTAGGTTAAAAGGTCAAGCCGCATAATAGATGTGTAGCCTTTTTTAACATTAAAAACATAGTGTAAAATCAAGTTGTGGGTTTTTGGAAAAAATAAGCTTTGTATTATGTGTGGGGCAATTAGCTGAGTTCACCAGATGTGTTTTGATATGGGTAGGTCAAAAGGTCAAGCCTTAAAATAGATTTAATGCATTTTTTTATTATAAATATATATAAAATCAAACAGTGTTTTTTTTGAGAAATTGAGCTTTGTGTTATGTTAAGGACAGTTAGCTGAGTTCACCACATGTGTTTTGACATGTGTAGGTCAAAAGGTCAAGCCGCAAAATAGATCTATAGCATTTAACTTTTAAAAATTGTATAAAATCATAGGGTGGTTTTCTCTGAGAAAATAAGCTTTGTGTTATGTATAGGGCAGTTAGCTGAGTTCACCCTATGTATTCTGACATGGGTAAGTCAAAGAGTGAAGCTGCATAATAGATTCAAAGCAGTTATCAACATTAAAAATGGTATAAAATCAAAATATGTTTTTTTTAAAAAAGGAAGCTTTGTGTTTTATAGCCAAGCCTTGTTTTAACAAATCAAAGTTGGTTTGACACAAATTCGTCCATCGAAGCCAGTGCTAAATAGATTTTTCAAATGTGTCAAATTGCCAAAGTCCAATATAAAACTAACTTTACCATGCTTGGCTGAGATAGCCCCCACTACAGCCTCTTTGTGGAAATACCAGAGACGTCGGAGAACCGACGTGTTATGCGGCATTACACCAAGAGCAGAACGGTAATCCGAATAACAAAGAAGTGTACAACACTTGCGTTACAGTGTGCGTAATCAGATGCCTCATGCACCACCCACACGAGTTGCAAAGTGGGAAATTGTCCAGCTTTTTTGCGGCATTTCACAGAGGAACACCCTCTTTTACCCGGTCCCACTCGGAATTCTGAAAGTATACAGAATTCAGTGAGGCTGATCGTATGACTCGAGAAACAAATATGTCTGTGCCCGAAAAGAGATTTATTTTCTTTGTATTTGTACCACGTTGGTCGTTTTAATGTGGTTTTAAAATACTCTTCCAAGGAGAGCGCAGGATTTTTGTAGGCTACCTGCTTGTTTATTACGGTTTATATGTCTAGAGTTTGAGAAAGATGTTCCTAAATGTTAGTAAATCAATAGTTCAAAATAATATGTGTAACAAGTCATCAGAGTACTTTTTTACTTTTCACTTTTAAGTAAACAGTGGCCACGGATTAGCCCTACTACTTTATTTAAGTACCAGGGTTGTTTAGGCATCCTCCAGCTGTGGTCCCTGCAACCCATCTGCTTTCATAGACCAAGGGCGTCCAGTGAGAAGATGTTGTGCCATCAAGGAAGTCAGGGCATAGGCAACAAATGTCAAGATCTGAAAAGAAACGACAGAAGTCCTCCATCGCCATCCTATACAAAAAATAATTATGTAAGCACAAGGTGAACAGATGGTCATAACCTTTGTTACTTTGGTCCCCATACTTACCAAAATTCCCCATCATCAGCCACATCTACACACATTTCACGGTCTTCAGCACTAATAGATTGCCACAAAACAGAACTAGAAAGAAATGAAGAATATGCCATGTAATCATCTTCCTATTGTATCATTATTTTATATTATTGAATCCAGGAAATTAACTGTCTGGCATGATCATGTAACCACTCTTTCAATTTCATCTGTAAATGGAACCAGTAGCAACCAATGTTTTTACCTGTCACTCCAATCGCCAATCCACTCTCCATTGCCCCATGGGTTTAACAAGCGAACAAGATTTATTGGCTGCCCATTGCTGATCACCTGAATATACGTCAAAATATTGAATAGCAGAATGGTTCGATATTGTGCGAGAGGTTATTACTGTTGTAATTTATTATACAATAGAAATTAAACACTAGCTTACTTGTGTGACACCAGTAACGGCGTAGGCATGTCCTTCCACTAAACCATTGGCTGAGACGTTGTTGGCTGAGGTCTCCTGAAAGAAATGTTGGTATAAGTACTAGTAGGATTAGAGGTTTGTCTCCACGGAGGGTCACTAATGCTAACTGTGCCATCCTTCGATTCTGTGACTGTATGTCAACACACTTTGAATCAAAGTGCCACCATATGCAATATTTTATTATTATTATTATTATTATTATTATTATTATTATTATTATTATTATTATTATTATTATTATTATATTGTAAACTACTATGCTTTAGTGTGTACTTGATGATGCAATCCAAGAATTACACCAGAGGGATATTCTCTTAAATTAGAAATTGGGCAGGAGGTGATATTTAAGGATATTTATGTCAGATATAACTACCCCCTGGGGTGTCCCACACCCCATCAATGAATTGCTCTGTGCAGCTCTGTGCATTGTGTTCCAGAGGTCTGGGACAGCACTATCCAGTTGGAAGCATATGTGCACGCCTCCTGTAAAATCGACCAAGGCTTCTGATGGGGTTCCTGCATTCATGTCTGCGTAGGAGCCGCAAACCCTGTTCAAGTACAGACAGAAAATAAGAAAATTGTTTGTCAATTGCTCACAGTTCATCCAAAAAAAAACTATTTATTGAGTTGCATACTTAGCATAGGCTTTTTCCAGCAAAGCAGGCCAAAACTCATTTGGGGTTTTTGAGCGAACAAAGATGAGTTTGCCGTCAATTGTCGGTAACTTATCATCGATGACAACATCCACCCAGTATCCAAATCTCCAGAACTAGACAATGTAGAGCAGACATAAATTGGGATTATATAACTAGATTTAGAAAATGTTGATACATGTAAAACAGTGGCAAGCGGTGGCTTTTGACACAAGGAATGCTGATAAGATCCTCCCCTGAAATTGAAAATGAACCATAAGGTTCCAGACCATTTCTTTCCGAATTGGTCTGTCGATGTCAAGCTTAAGAAACATTAATAAGGCGAGACACGGCAGGTGAATACGATTTTTTTTTTAACTTACAGATATCTTTATGAAACTTTACCGGTTGATTCGCCACATAATTAGAAGAAGAAAATGCATTAAAAGTTTTCTGTAATTGTATGTTAAGATATGCTAATTAGGCTATATCTAATAAAAAATGCGCAAATACGCATACATTTTGAAACGAAGAATCGGACCATTGGAAAAAGCCAGACTCAAAATTATTTTTTCATGTTGCTGCTATATTAAATAGAAAAATATTTACAAAGGGGATTATGGATATCTCCTTTCGTTATCCAGTTAATCAGAAAATACTGCCAATGCCTTAAAAAAATGTATTGCCGCCCTATTTTTATGCATAAAATGTCATGTAAATCAGGCCAAGAATGATATATCAACAAATCCCACTGTAAAAATCTTCATATAATAGCTGAGAATAAGATTCTAAAGTTTGGTGCTTGTAGGCAGGGCCGTCGATAAGGGGTGAAAGGTGATGACGATTCTAGGGGCCCACAGCCCAGGGGGGGCCCACAAAAAAAAAAAAAAAAAAAAATTATTTTACTACCAGCCCATAGTACTACCATAGCGCCCCCCCCCCCCCCCCCCCCCCCCCCCAACAATTGCTCCTTACACACACCCCCCCCCCCCCCCCCCGTCAACAATTCAGCGCAGGGGGGGCCATCAGTAAATCTTGTCTAGGGGCCCAGGAATCGTAGCAACGGCCCTGCTTGTAGGTGCTACAGAAGTGGAGATTCCTTGCTTGGCGTGTGAGGAAAAACTCATTTTGAGAAAACGGCTTTTAAAGATTCTTATGGCAAAAGCCAACCAAGCATGAGAGCATACCACGTGATACATTCGAACCAATCGTCCGGTCGGAAATCGAGTCCAGCCAATCAGATATCAGTTTTATGTTGTGCGGCAGATCGAGTGCTTTCCAATGATACCACGGAATACATATGACAGAGACCGGCTGTATTTGAAACGGTGCGTAATAAAGCAAACGTTTGGTGAATCTTCTGTAAAATTCAGAGGCGCAAGTTGACAAACTATAATAAAAGAAAACACCTAAATGTTTCGTTTTGACATTTTTTTTTCTTTTGTGCGAAACATTACATGTTAATGGTGCAAAATAGCCCAAAATATCAAAATTGACCAGTGACTGAAAAATCTATGATTTTGCCTGCCGTGTCACGCTCTGAAATTCTGCCAGACAATCACCAAAACCTCTCTTAATTATACATTTTGAGTTATCTAGATTTTAGTATATGCAGAGTGTTGCTTTGCTTTTTAAGTAGGCTAGAGCATGCATTCGATTTGTCCAACTTGTGCATTGAAAAAGCATCTTTACCACACCGGATATGGTATTTTGTGTAACATAAGAGCTCTTATGTAATAATGTGATGTTAGGTAGGCTACTGGTGAGTGAAACAGGAACGTGTGCTTTAGCAGAGTCACTCAGTGTTATTATTGCGCTGTGTCATGTGATTTAAATTGCCGGGTAAAATTAAAAGAAACGTCTTAAGCTTTTGGCTTACCCTGAAGTGGAATATGCCAGCACTGAATGAGCGCTCAGAAGGCAGAACTTGCTGAAGGATTTGGCTCTGGAATGTTAGAGCTCCAACTGAAGCTAGGAACCAGCAATTACCTTCAGACAGAAACAGGACATTGAAGAACATAGGCAGGCATGCTGCAAAAATTATTGCATCGTGAATGTAATGTTTGAATTATAATATACTATTCAAAAAGTATTTAGGGCCAGTATATTACCAACTACTCCTTGGCAAAAATCAAATCTTGAAACTCCATCAACAACAAAGGACGGGGATTGACATATTTTCTAGAGTGATGAGTGAACAAGAACAAACAATTCAAAATGAAAATGTCAATTAAATGCTGTTATTCTCTAGGCTGTGACCTAAATATGCAAACACACACTTACATATATAAATATATGGCCAGGACTGTTTACCATTACGTTCAGAATCTTTGTTGCAACAAACAAACAGAAAAACACATACCCCTGGTCTCAGCCACTCAACTCTCGCCAGTTGCGAATGGGATAGAGAAACTTGGCCAATGGAGTTTTGGTTCGGAGGAAACATGTCATCAATGTATCTTAATTGACGTTCAATGCAGTACTTTTTCAACTGCTGGAAGTCTTGGTTAAGAAACATCTCTGGGTTTGCAAGGCTGCCAAAACCGTTCTTTTTGCTTCGTTTATTCATAATGCTTTGACATACACCAGGAGGTGCCATTGCTCTGGAATTGAAAAGTGGATTCAAAAGAAAATCCTCTATTTGATTAACAGCTTCTCGTAAATGACATATACTGTACAATTTGTATGTTCACGGGTCACTTCATTTTTTTTGTATTCTATTAAGCAGGTAAAGTATTCAATGCAGCTGAAGGGTCAAAAGTAGAGTAAAACAGTTATGGTTTTAAATCAAAAAGTAACAATAAATAATAAAAATGATGTATATTATTTAAACCCTTCATCTTGCACAGGATAGTAGCAGGATTTGCGCAGGATAGATGTTGTTTATAATGATATTTTGTATGTTTGTTTAGAGGCAAAGCACAATTTATTTGTCAGAAAATTTCAAATAAAAGTAAAGTGTCCTTGTTGTAGTGTTAGATTAAAAACTTACCAAACAGGTTATGGTGACTCTCTCTATCTCTCTCTCTCTCTATCCTTCTCAAGTCAAGTGCCTTAAACTGAGGTGTGTTTTTGTACCTGACTTCAAGAGGGTGGGACCTTAAGTTGGATAGTTAACTAAATGAAACCACCTCTACACATTTCATTGTTTGTATCTTTTTTTTTACATAATTGTCAGTATGCCGTTGGTTTGTAAAATAAATGTAATATATTTTTTATTTTATTGATTTTATTGATTTCTTAAGCATTTGGACTATTTCATCACTGAAATGTGCACAAACTTAAAAAAAAAAATTATAATAACAACTTAGAGTTGTAGTATATGAGAATAATAATAAATTCAATTTTATTTCCACCACAATTCCCATTGAATAATGAGAATATGGGAATGTGGTGTGGATACAGAACCTGTTTGGTAATACCCCCATAAACAGTACAGACAGTAAAAATGAATTCTCAGAAAATGCACATACTTGGTAGTTAGAAGCACAGGTGGTTAGAGTGGTAGAGTTGTAATGGCACCATTATATTAAACGGGAGAAGACACTGAAAGACTGCAATACAAATGGAGACCTTGCATGTTAACAACTGTAAATCAATGGGTTATTATGTTTTTTCTATTTAAAAAATTAGAACCAAAGAGTGTATGTCTGTAATATAAGTAGTGGGGCCCAACAGCCCACAAAAGAATGTGAAACTGGAGTATGCAAATATAGGCCTTTAGGACATTTGAGAGGCCTCCATAAAATAACAGAAAATGTCAAAAATAATTACATTAAGCCGTGCTGTAAAAGACCAGAGGCTGAAAGAAAAAAAGAAAAAGGAAACTCTTGGACTGCAGAGATTTGTCTTTCAGTGTCTTCTCCCGTTTAATATAATGGTGCCATTACAACTCTACCACTCTAACCACCTGTGCTTCTAACTACCAACTACAGTGTGTGCATTTTCTGAGAATTCCTTTTTACTGTCTGTACTGTTTATGAAAAGATTGTCATTACCATTGATTTTAATATTGCTTTGACCAGGCTGCAATACAAATGGAGACCTTGCATGTTAACAACTGTAAATCAATGGGTTATTATGTTTTTTCTATTGAAAAACTGAGAACCAAAGAGTGTATGTCTGTGATATAAGTAGTGGGCTTCAGTGTGTGGATGATTTGCACATGTATGGTGGGAAAACTGTTGACTGTCTGACTGTGGAATAGCGGCACATATATATTTTTAATGTAACCATAATAAAGGGAATGGGTATTGATTGAAGTGTCGACAAATGTGCGCTAACCAGGTCTAAGGTCGTGTTAACAGTTATTGGCTGGTCCCACATGCTGTTTAAGTCCTCTAGAAGATTCAAAATTCAGTAATTTCACCTTCTTCTAGTTTACATTGTCTGTGCCCTGTCAGATTATCCCAACCAGAGGTGGTTCTACATTGAATTACACCCCGGGCGAGGCCCCTTTCGATGCCACCAAAGAAAAATATATAACACAAAATGCTGTGTTCATTTATTTTGTGGGTAGTGTGTGTGGGGGGGGGGGGCAGGTTATAAGTAGTGGGGTTCAGTGTGTGGGTGATTTGCCCATGTATGGTGGGAAAACTGTTGATACAAAAGAGAGTCAACATATTACTGATGGCAGCCGGACTATGTGTTGAGAAAAGAGGGATGGGAGTATTGATGTGGCACAACTTACAACAGGGCTATAGGTTGTAAATGATTATAACATTGAGAAATAATTAATTATCTAGGCAACATGCAGCACAAGATCTGACTGTGGAATAGCGTCATTTTATATAATACAACCATAATAAATGGATTGGGTATTAATTTAAGTGTTGATCAATGTGCGCTAACCAGGTCGAAGGTCGTGTTAACAGTTATGGGCTGGTCCCACATGCTGTTTAAAATTCAAGTCCTCTAGAAGATTCAAAATTCAGTTACCTTCTTCTAGTTTACATTGTCTGTGCCCTGTCAGATTATCCCAACCAGAGGTGGTTCTACATTGAATTACACCCCGGGCAAGACCCTCTTCGATGCCCCCCCTAACCCCCCCACCACCAAAGAAAAATATATAACATGTTGTGTTTATTTATTTTGTGGGTAGTGGGGGGGGGGTGTCACGTTAAAATTGTACCGGGGGCGAAAATTGTACCGGCCTACGTCATCGTTTGTTTACATCCTGACAACCTGACAACCTGCCCTGCAACAGACGACGCGATGCAGAAAACATGTTTCCAAACGACGAAATAACATAATACAGATAGCGGATCGCTATCTGTATTATGATAGATAGCGATAACACTTGTTTTTACTTTATATTTGTATTGTATTTAATTGTTTAATCGAAACAATAAAACAATTTGCCCGCGAAACGGGCGATCGCGTCAAATGACGCGTCAAATCACGTAGGAAGGTTCTTGAACATTCTAGACTATGAAACCTGCTTAAAACAATCAGTTCACTAGCTAAATTCGATTAAACAATTCAATACAATACAAATATAAATTAAAAACAATTGTTATCTAGCGATCCGTTATCTGTATTATGTTTCAAGAACCCTCCTACGTCATTTGACGCGATCGCCCGTTTTGCGGGCAAAACATTTGTCATTTGACGCGATCGCCTGTTTCGCGGGCAAATTTTTTTATTGTTTCGATTAAACAATTAAATACAATACAAATATAAAGTAAAAACAAGTGTTATCGCTATCTATCATAATACAGATAGCGATCTGCTATCTGTATTATGTTATTTCGTCGTTTGGAAATATGTTTTCTGCATCGCGTCGTCTGTTGCCGGGCAGGTTGTCAGGATGTAAACAAACGATGACGTAGGCCGGTACAATTTTCGCCCCCGGTACAATTTTAACGTGACAGGGGCACAAACAGCCACCCAGCCAAAATGTAGATGTCGATGAGAAGTCTAAACGACGTTGGTCATGGAGGTAAATACGATGTCTCGTTGAGGGGCTGATAGGAACGTCGTTTCAACGGCTCATAGACGACATCAATCCACGTAGTTTCAACGTTTTATGGAGGACATTATTTCAAACTACATGATATTTACTTTTAAGACAAGTGAATAAATATTCACATAAAGTTGGATATTGACACAACCAGCAAACCTATTACAGGTATAGACTTCTGATCGACGTCTTAATGTTTGCTGAGTTGCTGTTTGTGCCTCCCCCTCACAAAAAAAAAAGAAACACAACATTTTGTGTTACATATTTTTCTTTGGAGGTGTGTGTGTGGGGGGGGGGGCATCGGAGGTCTCGGCCAGGGGTGTAATTTAATGTGGAACCGCCACTGGTTGTGATAATTTGAGAGGGTTATAAAATATACCCACAGACAATGCAAACTAGAAGAAGGTTACTGAATTTTGAACCTACTAGAGGCTTTAGATTTTAAACAGCATGTGGGACAAGCCCATAACCTTTAACACCTTAGACCTGGTTAGCACACATTACTCGAAACTTCAATTGATACCAATCCCTTTATCATGGTTCTATTATAAAAATATAAGTGACGCTATTCCACACTCAAATGTAAAAAAAATTGCAGGGGGGAACCGCAAGGGCCCTAGTCTAGACCCTCCGAGGGGGCCAAAAAAATTCTAGATATTCTAATGTAATTTTATAAATTTATTATTTCCTAATCAACATCAAAACAAAAATGTTTCTGAGGAAACAAACCCTTCAAAACAGCCTGTTCAATTTGGCCAAATCTATGGGGCCTAAGATTTTCTAGATATTCTAATGTAATTTTATTAATTAAATATGTCCTAATCAACATTATAACAAAAATGTTTCTGAGGAAATAAACCCTTCAAAACAGCCTGTTCAATTTGGCTCACTCTAAAATCTCTTTTTTTATCCCTTCTCTTCGTTTCTGAGTGGCTTCAACTTGCTTCTTAAAACAAAGAGCCAAGTAGAATTCTTCCCCCATTGAATTCCCCTTTAAGAACCTGTTACGTCATTAGTAGTCGTCAACGGCGTAAAAGTCATTCCAATTCATACCAAATTAAGTGATTTTTCACTACTACTCGTAGTGGCGGCACTTCCATTGTTTTCAAACGTCCCACCACTCCGACCATTTCTCATGGTCGGAGTGGCGGTACTTAACTTTTTTTCAAACGTCCCGCCATTCCGATATGAGGTCATTAATATAAATTGCATTACGATTATCATTGTACTTTAATTAATTAAAATGATTATTTCTTAGTTGCATGCGCTGTAGTGTCCTACACTGACATTCGTCATTGGTGATTGGGACGGTCCCGATTTTGAGTTGCATATCACGAGTCACGGCAAAAGCCTGTCGGACGCTAAAATGTCCTGGTTTCCACCATCCACTATGAGATGCCCCCTTTTGTCCGCGATTACATAGCCAATGTGGTCTTATTATAACCCGATCATTAACTAAAAAACACATAGAGAGATTAAAGCATCCAGCATGTGATTTCAACAATGTGCGAGGGCATATGCCACAGGGATAATCGCACAGTGGAATGCTGCGCGATTTAATCTGCACAGTGGAAAGCGCTCGTCCACTGGGCGGACGAGCGCTGGTCGGAGATGTTCGCTCATTTCAGTATGAGCGAACATGAATAATTTGCCGTGTGCTGCCTGGCACTAATACTCCAGTTGAACTGATCTTTATTCCATCATGAACTATAGCCTACTTCAACTGACGAGATGAACCGCACCGCTCACACCTTAAAGGCGTTGCTTATCACAGGGGCCAATTTGGATGACACCTGTATGCAATTCCACAGCAGCAGGCTGTCAGCAAACAAATCTATTTTGGAGCAAATTAACTACTACAAATATGTGTAGGCTAATTTGAAGAGCGTTTGTCTCTGTGTTCAGGTCAGGTTTTCGGAGCTCTTCGAGGTTGACTTTTTGTGGGATGTGCAGCACCTATCAGGCAGCATCCATACCGCGTTAACGCTGCGAAAAGGTTAATCATGACGCAGGAGGGGTCTTATTTAGTAGAAAATAATCTGCCGACTTCGAGCTCTAGCCCTTGGAGTTCACCATGCCTCTTGGTACCCAAGCCGGATGGCACGTTCCGTTTCTGTACGGATTATAGGTAGGTGAACGCAGTTACGATTCCTGACTCGTACCCGTTGCCGCGTATTGATGATTGTGTGGACACCATTGGGTCTGCCCGGTACGTGACAAAGCTGAATCTGTTAAAGGGATATTGGCAAGTCCCACTTACTGCTCGTGCTTCGGAGATCTCTGCATTTGTCACTCCAGACAAGTTACAGCAGTACTCTGTGATGGCGTTTGGGATGCGGAATGCACCTGCCACTTTCCAGCGCTTGGTGAATATTGTTTTAGCTGACGTCCAACACTGTGCTGCATACCTCGATGATGTGGTTGTGTATTCGTCTGATTGGGCCGCTCATGTAAATACCTTGACAACAGTGTTCCAGCGTTTGGCGAGGGCTTCCTTGACGCTGAATTTTGGGTATGGCTGGGTACTATCGTGGTTTCTGTAGGAATTTTTCCTCTGTTGTCGCCCCGCTGACTAGTCTGTTGAGCCCCTTGGTCCCGTTTGCGTGGTCTCCAGATTGCCAACACGCTTTTGTTTCCGTTAAGGCTCTGCTATGTAGTACCCCTGTTCTGGTGGCTCCTGACTTTGAGAAGCAATTCAAGATGGAGGTAGACGCATGTAATGTAGGTGCCGGTGCTGTTCTTATCCAGGAGGATTCCAACGGTCTGGACCATCCGGTCTGCTACTTCTCACAGAAGTTCAATGAGTGCCAGACACGGTATTCTACTATCGAACAGAAAGCCCTGGCTTTGCTGTTTGCGCTCCAGTTTTTTTAAGTTTATTTGGGATCGAGTTCTAGGCCTATTGTGGTCTGCACGGATCACCATCCACTGGTATTTCTCCACCGGATGTATAATCAGAACCAGCGCCTCAAGCGGTGGGCGCTGATTGTGCAGGGGTACAACCTGGTGATTCGTCACAAGAAGGGCTCAGAGAATATGTGTGCGGATTCCCTTTCTCGTGTGTGATGTTTGCTCTTATGGGTGGGGGTGTTACGTGTGTGTTTGTTTTCCTGTGTCTCCCCTCTCGTTCTCTGTAGGTCTCACGCCATTGGCTGTTCCTCCACCATCGTCCAACCCCCTGTCCAATCTGGGAGCTGTCTGTTGGCCAATCAGTGTCATCATGCCTTGATAAATTGCACCTGTTTGTCTCCATTGTAACACGCCATTGTCTGCCTGTTTGTTGGCTGTGTCATGCCGTTGCCTTTTGTTTTTGAGATGCCATAGGGGTTTAAGTGAATAGGTAAGATACCCTTGGGTGTACACTACCATCACGTAGATTTACTCTGTTATCACATCAGTTTAGAAGTGGGGCCACCCTCTGTTAGCTAGGTTGTATGTGTGCACTAGTTAGTTGTCACTTAATCTTGTTTTCTTTGATTTGGCTCCGCTTATAGTTCCCTATTCCCCTTGGCAGAACACTCGCCAAATAAATACACTTATGTACTTAGTTTGCTGTTGTGCCATGCTTTATTGTTCTCCCAGTCAGTCCAACAGCAACATGTATTATGGTTGCCCTACTCCCCCCCCTAGACGTAGCAAGCTAACATCCTGGAGCCGTAACAATAAGGCTCCAGGATGTTAGCCTAAAAAATAAATCTTTTTTCAATCTAATGTGCAACAATGAACATTTGCAACACTAAACAGTTTCAAGTTGTTGCTCAGATTAAATAACATGAAAAAGGCTCAGACTGTTTCTTTAAAAACAAACCTTTCTCAATCTAATGTGCAACAATGAACAATTGCAACACTAAACAGTTTCAAGTTGTTGCTCAGATTAAATAACATGAATAAGGCTCAGACTGTTCCTCTAAAAAGAAAACTTTTCTCAATCTAATGTGCAACAATGAACAATTGCAACACTCAGCAGTTTCAAGTTGTTGCTCAGATTACCTTTTACTCCCCTCCCCCCCCCCCAATCTTTAGCCCTGATGACTTTCACTCAATCTTCATGTTTTTTGCTTATTTTCTTTTTCAGTTTATCCACATTATCTGCAGAAAGAGCAGACCTGCTTGCAATTACAATGTCTCCAGCTGTGGAAAATACCCTCTCACTGGACACGGAGGTAGCAGGTATGTCTGGCCAACTTAGCAGTAAGAGGAAAGATGGGCTCATTGGTCTTCCACCTCCAACCCTGTCTCGTCAAAATTACGTTCCCATAGAACTATTCGGCATTCTCAATTACGTTTGTCATAAAACGTATTTTGTCCGCGATTACGTTTTATTGAACGTATTGCAAATACGTTCGTCCTCAGCCTATTTTTTGCCATTCATTAACCTCTAGGATTATGTTTGGTTGAAACGTATCCCAGATAGGTTAGATGTCAACGTATAGCACATTATTGTCATTAAGGCATATCTTCCTTTCAGGGAACGTTTCATTTAACGTATTTTGTCTGAAAAATGTATCTTGGCCGTGAATACGTTTTATTGAACATATCGCAAATACGTTCGTTGTCAGCCTATTGTTTTGCCATTTATTAACCTCTAGGATTAGTATCCCAGATAGGTTAAATGTCAACGTATAGCACATTATTGTCATTAAGGCATATCTCCCTTTCAGGGAACGTTTCATTTAACGTATTTTGTCTGAAAAACGTATCTTGGCTGTGGATACGTGTTATTGAACATATCGCAAATACGTTCGTTGTCAACCTATTTTTTGCCATTCATTTACCTCTAGGATTATGTTTGGTTGAAACGTATTCCAAATATGTTAAATGTCAACGTATAGCACATTATTGTCATTAAGGCATATTTCCCTTTCGGGAAACGTTTCATTTAACGTTATTTTGTCCCTGATTACGTCTTATTGAACATATTGCAAATAGGTTCGTTCTCAACATTTTTGTTGTTATTTATTTAAGCTACCTCTTGGATTACAGGCTACATTTAATTGAAACGTATCCTTAATAGGCTACGTTAAATTTCGATAACACATTATTGTCAGCATGTAGGCATAGGTCTACCTCTCGGGGAAGCGTACGTTTGATTGTAATGTTAATAGTCCAACGTTATATCAACATGTCACAAGAGGAGAAATTAGCTGCTGACGGGGTAACTGTAGGAGCGGGGGTTGCTTTGTTGATTTCTTTATCTAGGGCTATAGCTGTGGTCAAAGCGGGAAGTGTGCGTTGTCTGGGCGGCTGCCTGAACTGAGCTGCAGGAAATTATGTTCACACGTTTTTCATTCATTCATGAAGGCTATACCGGTGAACGGTGACGTCAGACTCACGCCCACCTACAAACCAATCAATGTCCAGTATCAGCCTGTCCTCTCGGAAAATACGACCACGTAGGTGGTTTGTTCCGCCACAGATTACGACCCATTGGAATTTATCCAAAACGAGCGAACGAGGCCCTCTACATGTGCGGGGAACCCTTTCTCATCAAAATTACGTTCCCAGAGAACTATTCGGCATTCTCAATTACATTTGTCTAAAAAACGTTTTTTGTCCGTGATTACGTTTTATTGAACATATTGTAATGACCTCGCCGGTGACATAACGATGTCGAGTCATTAGTAATTGAAGGAACTTTTAATGGACCAAAACCAGGTCACTGAAACCCGTAACCAACGGCAGAAATCCCACCCAAAACAAACCCCGGTTACCCCGGCAACCCCCAACACGGTCTCACTCACGTGCAGGCCCCCACCCTCGTGTTCTTCCAAGGCCCTCCCCCAGCTGACCTAATGATTCGCCCCCACACACACACACACAAGCACACACAAGCACACACACGCACGCACAGACACACAGACACAGACACACACACACACACACACACACACAATCAGAAGCATGTAAATATCTTCACGGTGGCGTAAGAGGACGAACAAGGTGTCCTTCAACATCTACGCTTCCAGGCGATTGCAACGGTGCCACACATGAGCATATTCGAACATGTTTAATGGTAGTAATTAGCTGTCGAAATTGGAGGCCTTAATCAATACTGAGCAGCTATTGATTTGCTTCCCGATAAAGATTAGTCACAAATGACATGTTATTTAGCATCTACACATTGAGCTGAGTCCAATGACACCAAGAACGACACTCTAGCTAATGGTAACATGTATTTTACATGGTACACCTAGGTCTAGGACATGATCTCGGTGTAGCAAGAGGCCGAGCTTGATCTCATTGGACTCAGCTTAACGTGTAGATGCTAATTAACATGTAATTTGTCAAAAATCTCCATCGGGAAGCAAATCTATAGCTGGTCATTATTGATAAAGGCCTCCAAAATCGACAGCTAATTACTACCCCGAAACATATTCAAATATGATCATGTGTGGCACTGTTGCAATCGTCTCGAAACGTAGATGTCAAAGGACACCTTGTTTGCTCTGTTGCACCCCCGGGAAGATATTTTCATACTTCTAATGGATTGATTCATATTTTAAGGTTCTCGGAGGGAGACTTTAAGTGGCTGCAGCAGAAGTGTTGAGACGAAAGATGATATCAAGAGATTTATAGAATATTCCCATTCACATTATGATTCTTCGTCGTAACATCCGACCAAACATCCTTTACATTCACAGAGCGAAGATTATGAAAGTCCAGGCTCAGCAAGTGCTCCATCTCGTTGCACCTGCACCCAGCGGCTCGCTTGCAAGATTTTGGCCTGAAGTTCTTCCCAGACCTATACCCTAACAGTCCAATATGCATATCTGAGAATCAGGCCTCTCTTCAATAATGACAAAATGTAATGAGAGAAATACAGATTCACTTTTTGTTATCTCATAAGCGGCGTGGTGCCGGCTCCTTTTGACCTTTTGACCCCAGACTTCAAAGAGGTGGCCACAGGCCAGCGCTGTCTACACACATTAAGCCACAAATGTACACCTCCATCCCGCAAAAAATGGGGCCTAGAAACTAATCTCTGTCTTATGTACATTGACTGTACTGTTGGAGGTCACGCCCCTTTTCCAGCCTTTTCGAGATAGCTAGGGATGCTAAAATGTTTACACACATATCCCGGGGCCCCGTGAACGACATATCCGAGATTTGGAGTTCTAGCCCTTAGAGAAAAAAAGTTTTCCCAAATGGAGTGTCATTTGGATAAAGCCCCTCAGAAGTGTAGCCTGCAAGACCTAATGGTTCAGAATGTGGTGGAAAAACAGTTTTTGAGATAGGAAGGTCCTACCGCCCTGAAATTTTAATACCTTATTCTAGGGCCTAACTGGGACTTCCGCACCGAAACTTGGCCCGGTCGGACCCCGAGGGCAGGAAGGGGGGGCCCTTCCTGCCCGAAACTTGGCCCGGTCAGACCCCGAGGGCAGGCCCCCCCTTCCTGCCCTCGGGGTCCGACCGGGCCAAGTTTCGGTGTGGAGGTCCCAGTCAGGCCCTAGAATAAGGTATTACAATTTCAGGGCGGTAGGACCTTCCTATCTCAAAAACTGTTTTTCCACCACATTCTGAACCATTAGGTCTTGCAGGCTACACTTCTGAGGGGCTTTGTCCAAATGACACTCCATTTGGGAAAACTTTTTTTCTCTAAGGGCTAGAACTCCAAATCTCGGATATGTCGTTCACGGGCCCCCGGGAAATGTGTGTAAACATTTTAGCATCCCTAGCTATCTCGAAAAGGTCGGCAAAGGGGCGTGACCTCCAACAGTACAGTAAATGTACATAAGACAGAGGTTAGTTTCTAGTCCCCATTTTTTGTGGGATGGAGGTGTACATTCGTGGCTAAAGGTGTGTAGACACAGCTGGCCTGTGGCCACGTTTTTGAAGTCGGGGGTCAAAAGGTCAAAAGGAGCCGGCACCACGCCGCTTATGAGATAACAAAAAGTTAATGTGTGTTTCTCTCATAACTTTTTGTCATTATTAAAGAGAGGCCTGATTCTCAGATATGCATGTTGGATGGCTAGGGTGTAGGTCTGGGAAGAACTTCAGGCCAAAATCTTGCAAGCGAGCCGCTGGGTGAGTTGCAACGAGATGGAGCACTTGCTGAGTCATTTCCTGTAGTGCTGGAGCCACAGGTTGAAGCGTATGCGTCCTTTGAGACCCCCTTTGATATATAAGAGACGCTATACAGCTTACTTAAATGTTGTCGACTCAGTCACCTATTGCATCACTTCCTTTAGGGCTTCGGCCTCCTAATTGATCATTGTAGTAGGCTATAATTGAATGCCCCCTTTCATATATATACCTCCACCACTGGGACGTGGCAACAATTCTCCAAATCCATATGGGGAGGGGGGGGATGCTTGTGGACAGTAGGGGTTTACCCTAGACATAAATAGGAAGTAAAATCAGGAGAAGGAATGACCTCTCACAAATATTTATTGAATAAATTGTTTCAAATAACCCTCCCTCGTTAAATCAATGAGCTTGGTGTTTTGCTTTCAAAAAAAAGTTATAGAAGAAGTCTAAACTGCAGAAAATAAACACATCCAAGCTGCCTTTTAAGGATACCTTGGAATAACTGTCTATTTTTCAACCATCGGACCCTAGTTTACGACAAAAACAACCCAATTGACGGCAGCTCCTTTGCCGCGTGGTTTTTAGAGTTATTAGAGGGGGCGGTCGATAGCAACCACCATAGCAACCATGACGGTCAAGTGACTGGATTCAGCCCCGTTGAAAAAAATAGAATACCTCCCTACACACTCAGTAGTAGATTAATGATATTTAAATTATTATTATGACCATGAAGTCTTTATTTGCATGGGTTTACATTTCGTTGTGTAGCATGGAAAAATCGGAGAAACACTCCCATTCAGAATGCATTGGTTTACACTTCGTTCTTTGGAGCACGGTTATTTTTATTGATTTATTTATTTTCCGTTTTTGAGAAGTTGAGGATTTTTCTGCAATAATCCAAAATCCAATGGAAAACCCGTTGGCTTTTTGTCAAGGGAACCGAGGGCGACGCTCACTTCCGGGTTTGCCAACATACGTCATCCCTCTCCACCACTCTATACTGTAAAAACACATGTTCAAGTTGAATGATAATGCATGAATTTATTCTTTATTCTGCCATAGTAACACGGTAAATAAATTGCAAAAATAGGCTGAGAACGAATTCGTATTTACGATATTGTAGCGACCCTGGGACAATTAAATTGTTTGTGTGTTATGTGTTGCATTGTATTTCGTTGTCCGTTATGCCAGTTGTTCTGTGTGCATGTATTGTAATGTTCTTCTTGTCAATCAGTGTGAGGGCGAATCATTAGGTCAGCTGGGGGAGGGCCTTGGAAGAACACGAGGGTGGGGGCCTGCACGTGAGTGAGACCGTGTTGGGGGTTGCCGGGGTAACCGGGGTTTGTTTTGGGTGGGATTTCTGCCGTTGGTTACGGGTTTCAGTGACCTGGTTTTGGTCCATTAAAAGTTCCTTCAATTACTAATGACTCGACATCGTTATGTCACCGGCGAGGTCATTACAATATGTTCAATAAAACGTAATCACGGACAAAAAACGTTTTTTAGACAAATGTAATTGAGAATGCCGAATAGTTCTCTGGGAACGTAATTTTGATGAGAAAGGGTTCCCCGCACATGTAGAGGGCCTCGTTCGCTCGTTTTGGATAAATTCCAATGGGTCGTAATCTGTGGCGGAACAAACCACCTACGTGGTCGTATTTTCCGAGAGGACAGGCTGATACTGGACATTGATTGGTTTGTAGGTGGGCGTGAGTCTGACGTCACCGTTCACCGGTATAGCCTTCATGAATGAATGAAGAAACGTGTGAACATAATTTCCTGCAGCTCAGTTCAGGCAGCCGCCCAGACAACGCACACTTCCCGCTTTGACCACAGCTATAGCCCTAGATAAAGAAATCAACAAAGCAACCCCCGCTCCTACAGTTACCCCGTCAGCAGCTAATTTCTCCTCTTGTGACATGTTGATATAACGTTGGACTATTAACATTACAATCAAACGTACGCTTCCCCGAGAGGTAGACCTATGCCTACATGCTGACAATAATGTGTTATCGAAATTTAACGTAGCCTATTAAGGATACGTTTCAATTAAATGTAGCCTGTAATCCAAGAGGTAGCTTAAATAAATAACAACAAAAATGTTGAGAACGAACCTATTTGCAATATGTTCAATAAGACGTAATCAGGGACAAAATAACGTTAAATGAAACGTTTCCCGAAAGGGAAATATGCCTTAATGACAATAATGTGCTATACGTTGACATTTAACATATTTGGAATACGTTTCAACCAAACATAATCCTAGAGGTAAATGAATGGCAAAAAATAGGTTGACAACGAACGTATTTGCGATACGTTCAATAACACGTATCCACAGCCAAGATACGTTTTTCAGACAAAATACGTTAAATGAAACGTTCCCTGAAAGGGAGATATGCCTTAATGACAATAATGTGCTATACGTTGACATTTAACCTATCTGGGATACTAATCCTAGAGGTTAATAAATGGCAAAACAATAGGCTGACAACGAACGTATTTGCGATATGTTCAATAAAACGTATTCATGGCCAAGATACATTTTTCAGACAAAATACGTTAAATGAAACGTTCCCCTGAAAGGAAGATATGCCTTAATGACAATAATGTGCTATACGTTGACATTTAACCTATCTGGGATACGTTTCAACCAAACATAATCCTAGAGGTTAATGAATGGCAAAAAATAGGCTGAGGACGAACGTATTCGCAATACGTTCAATAAAACGTAATCGCGGACAAAATACGTTTTATGACAAACGTAATTGAGAATGCCGAATAGTTCTCTGGGAACGTAATTTTGACGAGACAGGGTTGCCACCACAGAAGTGGGTCAGAATCCAGTGGAATGCAGTTGACTGCCTTGTATGAGGTAACCTCTTCTTTCACCAGCTGCAAAGTAGGCTTGTCTCCCAGCTGAGTCTTGAAGAGTGTACCAAACAGTTCAGCCATTGCAGACTTCTTGACAGCTGGAGATGATTCAGGTGCCTCTGTTCCTGAGGATGAACTGGCTGCTGATGTCCCTGTGGCCTCCTCACTCTGCAAAATAAAATGAAAAAATGTTATGAATATTTAATGAGTACTATTAACACCAGTTTCTTTGTTTCAAATTCATCCTGAATAAGGGTTTGTCTCGGTACATTGAGCATCTCCTGTTTGCTTTCAAGTATGTGTGCAGCTGTTGAGCTACAGTGATATAAAGAGATAATCCTTATCTCTTTATATCACTGTAGCTACTGTGATAGCTACAGTGTCCAGAGTGTCCAGAGTAGCACTCTGGACACTTGGTTGAGTCCTGAAGCTAAATTTATTGTGTGAGCGAAACATCCAATTTGGGGGCCCAGACCAGCTTCTTTTACTGCATTTACAATGTTCCTTGCATTGTCTGTTGTGACAGTAATTGTTGTTCCTGGCCTCTCGAGCTTCCACTCCAACACAGTCCCCTTAAGACCCTCTGCTAGATTGGCGCTGGTGTGTTGTTCATAAATGGGCAGAGTTTGCAGAACATGGCTTGCTAAAGTCCACTCAGGGGTGATGTGATGGGCAGTCAGTTATGTAGCTCTCTGTAGCTCTGGATGTCCATCCATCTATTGAGTGCAATGGCAGATGCAGAGGACAGATCTTGGGTAACAGCAGATTTTGTTTTTTCATAAAGGCCCGGTATGATTTTCTGGCTAAAATGTGGGCGAGAAGGTAATTGATATCGGGGCTCAATTACCTTTATCATGTGTTTGAAGCCAGCGTTCTCTACCACTGAATACGGTCTTAAATCTGCAGCTAAACACCAACGGCATTTGTTATTGCTTTAGCACAATCTGACTCACCAGGGAGAGGCTGTTTAAATGCGGTGGGGAGCTGTGTTTGCACTACGCTCGTCTTTCTCGACGTTGTAGCGATGTTCACGTGGGGGTGGTACCGTTTCAAATGAGTAAACATGTTTGACGTGTTGCCAAAAACATACCTGATCACAGATGAACAATGTCGGCAATCCGGTTCGGTTTTATCAACTTCTCTTTTTCCTTGTTTATAACTAACCGGGAAGCCGAAGTGTTCCCAAACGGGAGACCTTAATGTCGCGGGAGGGTCCTCAATCTCTGGCTTGTTGCCAACGCTAGCGGCATTAGCATTGGCTGTGACGTCGCTACTACTGCTGTTAAAACTTGTTCGGTATGCCTCCGTACCGAACCGAGCACCCCGTACCGAAACGGTTCAATACAAATACATGTACCGTTACACCCCTAGTAATAGGTCTGTAGCGTCAGTGGGTCCCACCCCCTATAGGCAGGTTTGAAAATTAGGAACTAGTGCTTATCGTTTTTTAGAGCCCCACCCCTCCTCATACTTCCTGCTTTAATTGACGCTAAAATCATAATTTTGCTGTTTGTCATCCTCTGGGTTTTGGCACCAAGGCTTCAGTACCGTTCCCCCAAAGGCAGTAGCTCAAACCGTTTCTGGTTGGGGTCCCTGATGATTCTGAGGGTCTTCTTGACACAACGGGACTTGTAGGTGTCCTTGTAGGGGGGCGGAGATCTTTAAACCCATCTTTACCACCTGCTTCCGATCCGACAGGAAATCAAGGATTGTGTTGCATAGGCTGGGATCAATGCCTATAGTTCCCTGTGCTGGCAGTCAAGTCTGGAGGGGACTGTGGTCAGGGATGCAAATGCATGTATGAAAAAAAAGAGAGCTACCCGAAGTCTGAAAAAATATGACGGCATAATATCCTATTATCATGAGAAGGCCTATGCTATATGCCTATAAGATAAAAAGTATATTAGTTACTCAGTTAAAGTGACTTTTTAAACCAAGTTAATTTATTTCCACACAAACACCTCTGCATTGGATATGGGATCACAGGTACAGGTACTGGCAGTGTAGGCCTGGCACTGTCCCTGATCTTATCTGCTGCTTTGGGGGTTTCTGGATGAGGGTTTCGGAGAAGCTGAGTAACACTTTGTGTAGTGATTGTTGTTGACACTTTCCTCAGATGAATGTCTGCCTTACAGTGTGCATACACGGCATGTACACCCCTGCTGGCATAATTAATTTCTTTAATCTTTTTTTTTCTCAATTTTTGAAAAAGTCAGACAGTTGAAAGTTATGCTTCACTGAGTTCACCTCAGTCGTGGCTTCTAATTTTAGCCATGACCACTTCCAACTGCACTTGCACCCTGCGTCCTGCTGCACAATAAGTGCATCCTTATCCGATATTTCCCCGCACTATCCTCGGGCCGGGTCGGGCCGGGCCTTTTATCAAGCGTTTTTATTTTTATTTTTATCATTGGTTTATTGGCCTAATCTGAGGAGAAATCTATGCCATACACAGAAATATTATAGGCCTTTATAACACGGGTCTTCTCAATGCCGTGGAACGCTCCGTTCACTTGGGTAGTAGTCCGGTGACTTGTCAACCCCTGCGTCTTCCGTTGCTAAGCGACGTCACCGTCATCTTTGCGGACAATTTATTATTTCTCTGCTGATCCACACTACGAATGCTGGTAACGAATAAATTGTAAAAAGACACACCATGTGAAGTTATTTTTTTTGTTTTGGCAAGTATCCGTGTAATAAGCGGGATAATGTATAGGGGGGCTTAGAACGAAAATAAGCCCCTTCACTGAAGGGGCTTATTTTCGAGGGCCTTCAGGGCGATCAAAGACACCTTCGCCGCGCGTCTGTGTAGTGTTCGACCTGTCGGGGCATATTTTCCCGATAATGACAGGCGTTCTATACATTATCCCTTACATATATATTTAGCAGAGTAGGCCTAGTAACAAATGTGTACAAAGTTACATATGTGTTAAAATAAATGTCGGGTTGAAATCGGACTCGGCTCATAATTACAGTTAATGTGTCGGGTCTGATTTTCTGGGCCCGATCTAAGCTCTAACGTGCGCATGCGCATCCAATATTTAACCTTCAGTCGACGCGACGGCAAGGGCTGTGATTGGTCCCCTAACAAAATCATTTCCGGAATCACTTTTCTTTACTTCGAAGGCTCAAGGTGTCTCACTCAGTCAGATTACGGAATATTGACACCTGCACGCGCGCACCGATTGACGCCCCCCCCCCCCAAAAAAAAACTCTTCGGATCTGCACGAACCACACAGGTCCCCAAAATGTATGATAAAAAAGCGCGCCGTTTGCATGTCTGTGTGGTGTTAAATGCTGAACTATAATCCAGAAACAGCATCATCTCGTAGGAGTTCCTCTTGTTGAGGTGGGTGAGGTCTGAGTGGAGTGCTGTGGCAATAACGTCGTTTGTCGATATTTTTTTCAGCTTGATGAGCTTCTCAAAGCTATCAAGGTGCCAGAGACGTGCGGTGAGGTCCGTGGCTGGTGGGGCACTGACTTTTTCAGAGTCAGATTTACAAATATATGAACCGAATTGTTATATAGATGAAAAGGCGATTTCTCGTAGCACAGCCAGACAGCCAGTCTTTTCGGCGGTACCACTCTGTTTGAAAAGACCGCGTTACTTTCTGTCCCATTGTATGAAGCAACCCGTTAAGCTACGGCATTGGTCTTCCTCCATCATTTAGTACCTCTTTTTTTGATTGAAAGTCCAGTTTTGAGAAATTCCTGAGCTTGGCTATTGAATCATTATCTTCCATGTTTGCAGTCAGAAATGTGTTTTAAAAAATAAACAACTGATACAGTGCACTTGACTGCTTAAAAGAAGTTAACGGAAGTATCCTGTAAGGGCTCCCTTCTACGCCCCCTGCAGTGAGGCAGAGGAATGAAACGAGGCAGCCAGTACGGCTGCCTCATTTCATGCTTTTTCAGCGCGGTTTTATGTCAGATCAGCATATTTAGTCTTAAATATGTTATACACATACATCAAATACATTAAGTAGTTTAAGTAAAGTGCGATCATACAATAGAAGTGTCTACAAACATTACATTGGTGACAACGGTGAAATAGCAAACTGGGTTGAGCGCATGCGCTGTGAGGGATTTCTCAATTCTCGGTGAGTCAGCACTGCTCGCTGCCTCACCCAACATTACATAGGTGACAACGGTGAAATAGCAAACTGGGTTGAGCGCATGCGCTCTGAGGGATTTCTCAATTCTCAGTGAGTAAGCACTGCTCGCTGCCTCAGCTCAACCCGGTCTCACGAAAAGACGTGACACTGTCACGTTATTTAATCTATTGAAACGTGATCAGGATCACGTATTTTCAAATTTTTCGTGTTTTCGTGTTTACAAGCACAAATTTCAAACCCATGTATTACAATTGGAAGTATTTGTCGTGTCACCAGCACGACTTCCAAACTAAGGTTCTGTGCGGCCGCGTTCTCCCTAATGTCCCTTAAGGAGCTCCGTACAGTACATTTATTGTTAAAAATTGTGAACAATATGACAGCTTTAGGCCACCCGTTTCTACTTTCACCTTTGATTCTGAGAAATTGTGACAATTCACGGATATAGGCTATTAAATGCAGGTGCGCTGCTCAGGCAAACCGCGAAAGAAAAAAGGGTAGCTGCTTAATCTGATCTTTTTAGAATTGTATGTCTTGATGTTTTGATCCAGCCATAGATCTATTGTCTGGTTTTTGGCTATGTGAATGGAAGTCCGCGTCGATGCCTCGCAAGTCCAGTGTCGCGAGCGGACGTGACATCTAGAAGTCATACCGTATAATAATGGGTTATCATTAATATTGATGCGTAGGGGTTGATTATAACTCTTGTTTATTGTTTATACCACAGTCTGGGGGGATACTCGTATTCTGATTGGCTGCAGGGTGTGTATTATCTCCTGATATAGGCCTACCAGACCCCTGCTAAGTAGTTCCAGTCAGTGTTTAGATTCTCTGCCCGAGCCCGAGCCCGACCCGACCCGGCCCGCGGGTCGGGTCGGGTCGATATTTCCCATCACTATCCTCGGGCCGGGCCTTTGATCGAGCGTTTTTACTTTTATTTTATCATTATCATAAATTAGCCTAATCTGAGGAGAAATCTATGCCATAAACAGAAATATTATGGGTCTTTATTACACGGGTCTTCTCAATGCCGTGGAACGCTCCGTTCACTTGCATGGGTCCGGGGATATCTCGGGATTGGTTTCTTTATTAATCGAATGGGAAATGCAATAGGCCTATTTCAGGACCGAATCACCGTTGAACTTGTTTCTAATAACATTTCTAGCGAGAAATATACTTTTTACTTGCATAATCGTTAGTCAGTGATTACGTATGATCTTTAGTTTTATAGTTATTAGGAAGATTTTATCGGCTCGCTCGCATGTTTCAATGACGTCAGGTTGCTAAGGACGCTGCTTTCGCTAAACTAGCACACACACACACACACACACACACACACACACACACACACACACACACACACTGAGGACACATACATCAGACATGAAGTTCAATATAAATCATATCGTGATGGTACAAATTTCCAAACAATACATTGTTGTCAGAAAATGATCCTGCAATATCCCTAATTCTTTTCGTAGACGACTACGAGATCTGCAACCCAATTGGAAGTTCGAGGAAAAAACATAAAATAACAGCAGTATATTGGGTTTTGGCTAATATCCCTCCTTTGCTCAGATCCTCACTTGCATCAATTCACCTGGCCATTCTTTGCAAGGCTGAGGACATAAAGCGTTACGGCTACAGAGCAGTATTACTGCCACTTCTGAGAGATCTTGTTAGCCTAGAGGAAGAGGGACTTTACATTCCCTCTTTAGGGAAACAGATCAAAGGTACAGTTTTTTCTGTTGCCGCCGATAATTTGGGTGCCCACTCTATCTGAGGCTTTGTGGAGAGCTTTTCAGCTAGTCATGTCTGCAGATTTTGTCTTGGGGACAGATCAGAGTTTCAAGTAAATGAAGTACGAACCGGAGCATTTTGCCCTAGAACTATACTGGAGCACAGGCAACACTTAAAAACAGTACAGGAGGATGCAAGTCAGTCTCACTGTTTTGGGGTAAAGAGGGCATGTCCTTTAACTGAAAAGTTGAAACATTTTGATGTTTTGTGTGGATATCCACCAGATCTCATGCATGACCTTTTCGAAGGTATTGTGCCTTTAGAGATAGCTCTGTGTCTAAATGCATTAATTAAAGACAAATATTTCACACTTGATGAATTGAATGCATCAATTAAAGAATTTCCATACAAATGGACATACAAAACAAATGCACCGCAACCACTTCCACAAACATTTGCTGCAAGAAAAAACATTGGGGGAAATGCACATGAGAATTGGGCTGTACTTCGCCTCCTTCCCCTAGTAATTGGAGAGAGAATCCCAGAGAATGAACCAAAATTGCAAATTCTTTTGAACCTGAAGGAGATAGTTGAGCTTGTCCTTTCTCCTGTCCATACGGATCTGACTCTTTGTTTTCTTGACAGCAAGATTTCAGAACACACACAGATTTTTTACAGTTTTTCCCCAGCAAAGGCTTATTCCAAAGCATCATTTCCTAGAACACTACCCTCAGCAAATAAAGGCTTTTGGTCCACTTGTGTTCTTGTGGACCATGCGCTTTGAAGCGAAGCACAGCTTTTTTAAGCGTGTGGTTAGGCACACTCACAACTTTCGCAACATTTTGTCATCTCTTGCTGTAAAGCATCAATTAATGGCTGCATTTCATGGCAATAAAATTGTTCAACCTTCTTTTCAGGTGTCAAAACTGTCCACCATAGATGTGAGTGTGCTGAAAGAAGACATCATGGAAGCAGTGCAATCCAAATTTCCTGGTGAGTCAGTTTTTCAAATGACAAATACAGTGTGCTACAGTGGCACTTCTTACTCCAGTGGTATGATCTTGACTCATGGTTCCACGGGTGATCTGCCAGATTTTGTAGAATTAACTCAGATTGCTGTCGTAAGTGGGAGAATTTGCTTCATTGTGAAATGCCTGCATGCATGGTATGTTGAACATCTTGGAAGTTTCGTGCTTGAAAACTCAAGAAGTCTTAAAGTCATCGAACCAAATGAGTTGTCTGACATCATCCCACTGGCAGCATACATGGTTGCAGGAAAGCGCATGGTGACCCTGAAGCACTATGTTCATACACAATAGTTATGCATTACACGGTAACGTACTCCTCATTGTGCTTTACCGACAAGACACCATTCTGTACATAGGGCAATGATTTCACAAAGACAAGATGGATTTCTTTATTAATGTGACCATACTTAAATTACCAAACCATACTCAAACACCTGGTGTAAAGAACGCATCACATGCATGTAGAATTGTTAACATCAGTGATCGCTGTTTTACAAATGTTAACAGTAGGTGTTCATGTAGATGTACATAGTTATGAGTTAGGGGACAATCAGCAGCTGGCACCCATTTGAATGGTTTCCCTATTCAGCGTCTTTGTTCTCTGGGATTTCTATGGCAGCCTGTGGACTAAAAAAAATACAAAAATACAAAAAAAAAACTTTGTAATGTCGAATTTGCACTTTGCTGTATACAGTACATGACAAAAATTGAATATAAAACTTGCCCTCATGATATTGTACTGTTCAAATAATGTTGCTGTGTGTTACTGTAACTCACATTGAAATGGTTTGGATTTGTTTACAGATACTACAGCGTCTCTGGGAGCGAAGCTGAGAGTCATTCTTCAGGAATCTGACATTCGTAGACTCGACCTGCCACTTGGAATTCCAGCAACTGTAGGCGAGCTGGAGGCAGTTGTAAGAGAGACGTTTGGCATCACTGGGAACTTTGTTCTACATTACAAGGACGTTGACTTTGGCGAGGAATACTTCTCATTGAATTCAACTGGGGAACTGAAAGACAGGGACACAATTACAGTTTTTTCCTATCGTTTTCGCTCATGTACCCATACTATGGTCACTTTTCCCTATCACTTAACACAGTTGGCTTTAGAGACACACACCTCTGCATATCTGTTAACCTTTGGTGCAAAATGCACTACAACAACCACACCACAAACAATGCTGCCATAACTTAACACATGTTTCCTCTCAGAACACTATGACCTAAAAAACACTAACATCTTGAAGCATTGCCAATTGCATATATAAAATGTTGCTGTTTCCTCCAGTTTGGCATAGATTTCCTGTAGTGTTGCATTGAAAAAAAGAGAAAAAACACAGACAAACATTTCTTTGGACTACAGTAATAAAGTTTGTAATATTACAGTATGACAATCCAAGCCAAGTATCTGCTGACAGTGTTCATATGTCGGTTTACCTCCCACAAAAGATGTCACAATTGAGTGTGGTAAATGTACTGTAATTGTAAATACAGTAAATACTGTAAGTGTTTTATGAGAAACTGAGAATAACAATTTTCAGTTTTTGTAATGCAAATTACATACAGTAAGTACGTAATATATGATCCAGAAACAAAACAGTTTTTTTTCACTGTGCTTTACTTTTTGGAGATTTTGTCACAGTGCAAGTGTTACACAAAACAGAAAATACATTACAAAGTCAAAAAATGTGTTCTAACAAAAAATGCAATGCACAAAACCTGCACATACTGTATATTACAGTAGCACAACAGTGGCGCAGAATTGGGCTAATCCCTCCTATCCTCCGCATTTGGCCACCAGGTGTTTTGCATTGCAAAACTTATCCTCTGTGTTTTGTACAGATCATTGTATGTAGTGTTGCTTTTACGTTAAAAAAGTAATTCCATGCCAATTCACCAAGAGCTATGGTGCACAGGGGGAAAAAAATCTAAATTACTGTAAAATAAAATAAATAAACTATAAACTAAATATTTTTTCTTATTCAAACATGTAACTTCATTTGTCTGTCCAAATGCAGCATCTTTCCATCTACAGTGATCTAAATTACTGTTAGGTTTTGAACAGAAAGTTCACTGTTTTGAACAGAGTATCTAAACATTGGTAATATATGCTGTAGTTCCACAGCGTTTTGCCGGTAGTGAACATTGACTGGGGCAGGTATCCATGAAATTTGGAAGAAGGCGTCATTGCCAGCATTTGTATCTTAGCATAGGGGCAAGTAACCACAGTTTGGTTCACATGGTCTACTGGTATGCTCACTGTGTGAAGTGTTTAGGGAATGTGAACATGGTTTAGGTAAATTGCTTAAAACGATAGGAAAAAACTGTAAAGTTCATATTCTTGAACCGCCCACAGTTACTCTGACCTTCACAGATTTAGACAGTTCCTTTGGAAGTGCATCACAGATCTCCAACCCTTCTTCCTCAGCCCATACCGAAGTGGGAAGCAGCAGCAGTTGCTCCATTGCCTCTCAGGATACCGTCATTCTGTCTTCACCAGAGCATGGCCATCGTTCCCAGCACTGGCCAACTGAATTCGAAATCCCAAGGTTTGCTTATGACACAGAACTTGTCCTTGCTTACGGAAATGACAAGTACGTCACGGATGGAACTCCTTTCAGAGTCAACGCAATCCTAAACGACGTCCTTGAAAAGCTGGCTGAAAGTATCTATCACTACGTTGCCTACCCCTCAATTGACCAGTTCTCTGATGTTGCTCTGGCATTGATTCAGAAGCAACCGTGCCTCAAGGAGCCAGGATCCTACAATGAGTGCTATGGATGGATTCAAAGACTGAAATATAAAATGGGGAACTATAGGACAAAACTAAGAGGTCTGGGATGCCCTGAGCTTGACGTGAATTTGACAGCAAACAAACGTCCAAACGAGCGAGCACCTGCTAAAAACATAAAAAAGCCAAGAAGGGCTGAGATAAACTATTTACCTCCTCTCCCAAAAGGGGAAACAAAGGGAAGTTTGGAAAGCGAAAGAGTCGAGCTTCTTACTGAAATCCAGAAGAGAAACAACAACGTGATCATTGCCGAAAAAATGGCCAAGACTTTCTCCATTCAAAGAGATGAAATTGTTAATCAGACACCACAAATCAGCGAAGTTAAAGACAGATGGCCGGCTCTTTTCGAAGCCACACAGGTAAATATAGTTCCTTATATACAGTATAGCCTCTGAAGTATTGAATGATCATGTTTTCAGCCATGACAAACATTCTTATTTGTGTAATATGTTGATAGATTAATGAAGAATTTCAAAGACTCACAATGGTCACCCTGGAGCCGACTTTCATGGCAAAGCTGGACCAGCACACCCCAAAGATTCTTTCTTTAATGGCTTCAAGAGGGGGAGCTGCAAAACCGAAGATCCATCTCATACAGAACATGCTTCTACAAGTAAGTATTTGGCAGGTATTTTTTTCTCTTACGTTTTTAGAACATTTTGTTCTGTGTCATTTATACATTGTCCTGCTGTGTGTGTGTGTGTGTGTGTGTGTGTGTGTGTGTGTGTGTGTGTGTGTGTGTGTGTGTGTGTGTGTGTGTGTGTGTGTGCACGCTATGATTGTCACTCTCAGGAGGAGGCGTCTTCAATTGAGAAAAAGAGAGAGGCTGCAATCCGGGGCTTAATCCTGTACCTTGGAGAAAAGGATGATGATCTCATTAAAGATGAATTGGTGAGTAAAGCTCTCCAACTTGCACCCACTCTTAGAGGCATTTCCATACTTCAAATACTTGCACATTCTCACTTACACTCATGTACTTCCTACATGGACACGCATACATTACAGCAGGGGTTCCCAAACATTTACCATGTCAAGGCCCCCATATCCTTGTATATTATAGGAGATACTTGGTGAATGGGGTAAACATTTACAGTAGTTTATTCAAGCTAAGACAAATATTTTTTGTAGTGCAAGTTGTTTGAAATATGATGATTAAATATGCAAATGAGATCAAATCTACTTAAATAAGTGGTCAAATCTGAAACAATGGGCTAAACATAAAACAAATTGCAAAAGTAATGATTCACACTTTTTATTGATGCTTAATCCACCCTACATCACATATGAAAAATCTACCTTCGTCACTTCAGTGGAACATACTTTTTTAAAGGTCAGAAGTAGCAGATTTCCAATGCATTTTGCCATTCAGTGGGTAAAACTTGCTACTTTTGACCTCAGAAAAAGTATGTTCCACTGAAATGATGAGGGTAGATTTTTAATATGTGATGCAGAGGGGTTGAGGGATCAATATAATGTATGAACCATTACTAATGCAATTTGTTTTATGTTTGGTCTGCTACCACTGATTTTATCACATATTTCAGTACACATTACCTCATTTGCATATTCAATCATCATATTTCATAAAACTTGCAATACAAAAAATATTTGCCCTAATGTGCGTTTAGCAACTGTGAAAGTTTCAAATCAATATGTCATAGTTTAAAATTGTATCCTATTCACCTAGTATCTCCTATAATGTCACCCTATGGAAAAATGAATGGGAAATCTCCAAGGTTGACCTTGAAAAAAAGCATGTTCCACTAAATATCAATCCGTAGATTTTTAATATGTGATGCAAGGGGGTTTAAGAATCACTTAAGTGTAAGGGTCACTGAAGAGTAGGAACCATTACTATTGCAATTCGTTCCACGTTTTGGCTTTTTTAGAGCTAGATTGACTGGCCTATTCTGAGTGGTGTTCAATAGCTGGATGGCTCTGGGGACAAAGGAGTTACGCAGCCTGTCAGTGTTGCAGGGAATGGCACGAAATCTGTGGCTGAACAGGCTTCTGGTTGGCAAAGACTGGACTCTATAATGGACAATTACCATCACCCCTTTCACTAAGTCTGCCTAGTGTCCTCTTCTCAGCTGTGGTACTAAGAGCCTCCAGTTCTGTGCCAACAACAGATCCCGCTTTCCTCACCAGCTTGTCTAGGCGTCCAGCATCTCTCCTCCTAATGCTCCCGCCTCAGCATGCCACAGCATAAGAGAGCACACTGGCCATCACAGACTGGTAGAACATCTGCAGGAGTCTGTTGCAGAAATAATGTGCGGGTGAAACTGTAATGTCCCTCACTTCAGAGTATCGTGGGGCAAATAAACTTTATTATGTAGATTCAGCCCCCCATTTTTAACACTCAATGACAAATTGATTCTCTGTCTCTCTTACTTATCTATTATTTTGCCCATGCCCAATAAAAATGGTTACTGGTTGAAGCATTTCATTTAAATATAAATATGATTAAAGATGGGCAAGAATCCATGTGTTTGTGTCTAGGGGTGAAGACATGGTGAAGTTTGGAGACTATTTACTTGTGTGACTTATTCATTTATTTTGTCTGTTTAAGGATGTTGACGATGACAGCGCTGAAGTGATCAAAATCATCACCACCAGATCTGATCCACCGAGAGCACGAGTGGTCATTGAGGGAACTTCTGTTCTTGAAGACATTGATGTCCCTAGGGCCTGTGCTCTGCTGATGGGTCTCATCTATGCATTGAACCTGAGCTACCCAAAAAATCTCAGAAATACTTTCGAGGTATTCCAGAAAATATTTCTTGAATTAGACAGCCTGAAAGCCAGCCACAAGGTAATGTCCTTGAAATCTAAACTTCTGATATAAGGTGGGATGGATGCGGTTTTATTGTGTGTGTTTTGAATACAGCCATTGTTATTTTTTTTTATTTATCTTTTTCGTTGTTCATATTCTTTCTTCAAATGTGAAGGCTCTAATGAGGGCCAGAATAACACACATGTTTGTACGGTTGATTTTTTGACTTTCCAAGTTCCATTGTGTGCAATGTTGACTTGTTGAACTGTTGCAGTCATATGCAAATAAAAAACTTTTCAAATGGTTTAGTCTATTATATTTTAGTATAGAAAGTTGGAAAACATGAAAAAGCACTAAGGTATCATTTAAAATGATAAAATTATATTAAATCCATTGAGTTAGTATTACTCACAACAATGATCTAATCACAGATTATACAAAAAATCTTCTTTGGAAGTTAAGTTTGTTCAGCATACCTAAGCTTTTAAAAGCCAGCTGATTTTAGGTATAGAATATTTAACAATTTAAGTTGGCACTTAGGAAATAAAGTTTTCTGAACATGTCTATGTTTTTAAAAGTCAACTGATATTAAGTGCAGCATACTAAAAAAATGAAGTTGGTACTTGGGGAAATTAAGTTTGTTCAACATGTCTAAGCTTTTTGAAGCCCACTCAAATTAGGTTTAGCCTACTTAAAAATTGAGTTGGCATTGGCAAAAGAATGAGTTGGTAGTACTTAATGGATTGAGTTGGTAGTACTTAATAATTGCTTTGTTGGGAATACTTAAAAAGGGTGATGCAAATACTTACCTTAATTTTTTAAGTTCTGCCAAGGTGTTATTTTTTAGAGTGTGTGAAGGATGTTTGGTCAGATAGTTATGACGAAGAATCATCAAATTGATTCTCTGTCTCTCTTACTTATCTATTATTTTGCCCATGCCCAATAAAAATGGTTACTGGTTGAAGCATTTCATTTAAATATAAATATGATTAAAGATGGGCAAGAATCCATGTGTTTGTGTCTAGGGGTGAAGACATGGTGAAGTTTGGAGACTATTTACTTGTGTGACTTATTCATTTATTTTGTCTGTTTAAGGATGTTGACGATGACAGCGCTGAAGTGATCAAAATCATCACCACCAGATCTGATCCACCGAGAGCACGAGTGGTCATTGAGGGAACTTCTGTTCTTGAAGACATTGATGTCCCTAGGGCCTGTGCTCTGCTGATGGGTCTCATCTATGCATTGAACCTGAGCTACCCAAAAAATCTCAGAAATACTTTCGAGGTATTCCAGAAAATATTTCTTGAATTAGACAGCCTGAAAGCCAGCCACAAGGTAATGTCCTTGAAATCTAAACTTCTGATATAAGGTGGGATGGATGCGGTTTTATTGTGTGTGTTTTGAATACAGCCATTGTTATTTTTTTTTATTTATCTTTTTCGTTGTTCATATTCTTTCTTCAAATGTGAAGGCTCTAATGAGGGCCAGAATAACACACATGTTTGTACGGTTGATTTTTTGACTTTCCAAGTTCCATTGTGTGCAATGTTGACTTGTTGAACTGTTGCAGTCATATGCAAATAAAAAACTTTTCAAATGGTTTAGTCTATTATATTTTAGTATAGAAAGTTGGAAAACATGAAAAAGCACTAAGGTATCATTTAAAATGATAAAATTATATTAAATCCATTGAGTTAGTATTACTCACAACAATGATCTAATCACAGATTATACAAAAAATCTTCTTTGGAAGTTAAGTTTGTTCAGCATACCTAAGCTTTTAAAAGCCAGCTGATTTTAGGTATAGAATATTTAACAATTTAAGTTGGCACTTAGGAAATAAAGTTTTCTGAACATGTCTATGTTTTTAAAAGTCAACTGATATTAAGTGCAGCATACTAAAAAAATGAAGTTGGTACTTGGGGAAATTAAGTTTGTTCAACATGTCTAAGCTTTTTGAAGCCCACTCAAATTAGGTTTAGCCTACTTAAAAATTGAGTTGGCATTGGCAAAAGAATGAGTTGGTAGTACTTAATGGATTGAGTTGGTAGTACTTAATAATTGCTTTGTTGGGAATACTTAAAAAGGGTGATGCAAATACTTACCTTAATTTTTTAAGTTCTGCCAAGGTGTTATTTTTTAGAGTGTGTGAAGGATGTTTGGTCAAATAGTTATGACGAAGAATCATAATGTGAATCGGAATATTCTATAAATGTCTTGATATCATCTTTCGTCTCAACACTTCTGCTGCAGCCACTTAAAGTCTCACTCCGAGAACCTTAAAATATGAATCAATCCATTAGAAGTATGAAAATATCTTCCCGGAGGCGTAAGGGGGAAAACAAGGTGTCCATTGACATCTACGTTTCGAGGCGATTGCAACAGTGCCACACATGATCATATTTGAATATGTTTCGGGGTAGTAATTAGCTGTCGATTTTGGGGGCCTTTATCAATAATGACCAGCTATAGATTTGCTTCCCGATGGAGATTCTTGACTAATTACATGTTATTTAGCATCTACACGTTAAGCTGAGTCCAATGAGATCAAGCTTGCCCTCTTGCCACACCGAGATCATGTCCTAGACCATATGTACCATGTAAAATACATTTGCTAGAGTGTCATGCTTGGTGTCATTGGACTCAGCTCAACGTGTAGATGCTAAATAATATGTCATTTGTCACAAATTTCTATCGGAAAGTAAATCAATAGCTGCTCATTATTGATTAAGGCCTCCAATTTCGACAGCTAATTACTACCATTAAACATGTTCGAATATGCTCATGTGTGGCACCATTGCAATCGCCTGGAAGCGTAGATGTTGAAGGACACCTTGTTCGCCCTCTTACGACACCGGGAAGATATTTACATACTTCTGATTGACTAATGAATTGATTCAGCTATTCCCTCAGAAGTCTGGGGTCAAAAGTCAAAAGCAGCCGACACCACGCCGCTTATGAGACAACAAAAGTTTATGTGTATTCCTCTCATAACTTTTTGTCATTATTAAAGAGAGGCCTGATTCTCCGATATGCAGGTTGGGTGGCTACGGTGTAGGTCTGGGAAGAACTTCAGGCCAAAATCTTGCAAGCGAGCCGCTGGGTGGGTGCAACAAGATGGAGCACTTGCTGAGTCATTTCCTGTAAGCCACAGGTTGATGCGTCCTTTGAGACCCCCTTTGATATATAAGAGACCCCAAGGCTTACTTAAATGTTGTCGACTCAGTCACCTATTGCATCACTTCCTTTAGGGCTTCGGCCTCCTAATTGATCATTGTAGTATAATTGAATGCCCTCTTTCATATATATGATACCTCCACCACCGGGACGTTGCAGCAATTCTCCAAATCCATATGGGGAGGGGGGGGGGGGGGGGGGGGGGGGGTGATGCTTGCTGACAGTAGGGGTGTACACTAGACATAAATAGGAAGCAAACTCAGGAGAAGGAATGACCTCTCATAAATATTTATTCAATAAATTGTTTCAAATAACCCTGCCTCGTTAAATCAATGAGCTTGGTGTTTTGCTTTCAAAAATAGGTTATAGAAGAAGTCTAAACTGCACAAAATAAAAACATCCAAGCTGCCTTTTAAGGATACCTTGGAATATCGGTCTATTTTTTAACCATCTGACCCTAGTTTACGACAAAAACAACACAATGGACGGCAGCTCCTTTACCGCGTGGTTTTTAGAACCATGTAAGGGTTAGAGGGGGCGGTCGATAGCAACCACCATAGCAACCATGACGGTCAAGTGACTGGATGCAGCCCCGTTGAAAAAAATAGAATACCACTCGACACACTCAGGAGATTAATGATATTTAAATGATTATGAACATGAAGTCTTTATTTGCATGGGTTTACATTTCGTTCTGTGTAGCATGGAAACATCGGAGAAACACTCCCATTCATCACCCAAGTGGGTGCTACTCATTGGTGGTGGTTAGTGAGGTCCCCCCTTCACTGTAGGCGTCTTTGAGTGTTATTAATTATTATTATTCTTCATGATTAACCTCTGTTTTTCTTTTATTCCTAGTCTGTTTTACATAGTTTTGAATGATGACTATATGCTCTGTAAAGTGACCTTGGGTGTCTTGAAAGGCGCCTCTAAATTAAATGTATTATTATTATTATTATTATTATTATTATTATTCAGAATGCATTGGTTTACATTTCGTTCTTTCATACAAGTCTTTTGGCCATAGTGGATCCAGATCTGTTCCGGAGCATTTCAGCACCCCGGGCAACAGCGCAGGGTTGCCAGGTCCTGCAAAAAACGTCCCGCCCACATACCGTTCAAAATCCACCCAAAATGTCCTAGAAGCAGCCCAAATAAAAAGGATATTCCACCTTGGCCAACGTTTTGAAAGTAATAATAATTGAGGGAATATCTGCAGCGAAATGCATTGTGTGTGTGTGTGTGTGTGTGTGTGTGTGTGTGTGTGTGTGTGTGTGTGTGTGTGTGTGTGTGTGTGTGTGTGTGTGTGTGTGTGTGCAAGTAAAATGTATATTTCTCGCTAGAAATGTTATTAGAAACAAGTTCAACGGTGATTCGGTCCTAAAATAGGCCTATTGCATTTCCCATTCGATTAATAAAGAAACCAATCCCGAGATATCCCCGGACCCATGCAAGTGAACGGAGCGTTCCACGGCATTGAGAAGACCCGTGTAATAAAGACCCATAATATTTCTGTTTATGGCATAGATTTCTCCTCAGATTAGGCTAATTTATGATAATGATAAAATAAAAGTAAAAACGCTTGATCAAAGGCCCGGCCCGAGGATAGTGATGGGAAATATCGACCCGACCCGGCCCGCGGGTCGGGTCGGGCTCGGGCTCGGGCAGAGAATCTAAACACTGACTGGAACTACTTAGCAGGGGTCTGGTAGGCCTATATCAGGAGATAATACACACCCTGCAGCCAATCAGAATACGAGTATTCCCCCAGACTGTGGTATAAACAATAAACAAGAGTTATAATCAACCCCTACGCATCAATATTAATGATAACCCATTATTATACGGTATGACTTCTAGATGTCACGTCCGCTCGCGACACTGGACTTGCGAGGCATCGACGCGGACTTCCATTCACATAGACAAAAACAAGACAATAGATCTATGGTTAGATCAAAACATCAAGACATACAATTCTAAAAAGATCAGATTAAGCAGCTACCCTTTTTTCTTTCGAGGTTTGCCTGAGCAGCGCACCTGCATTTAATAGCCTATATCCGTGAATTGTCACAATTTCTCAGAATCAAAGGTGAAAGTAGAAACGGGTGGCCTAAAGCTGTCATATTGTTCACAATTTTTAACAATAAATGTACTGTACGGAGCTCCTTAAGGGACATTAGGGAGAACGCTCCCGCACAGAACCTTAGTTTGGAAGTCGTGCTGGTGACACGACAAATACTTCCAATTGAAATACATGGGTTTGAAATTTGTGCTTGTAAACACGAAAAATTTGAAAATACGTGATCCTGATCACGTTTCAATAGATTAAATAACGTGACAGTGTCACGTCTTTTCGTGAGACCGGGTTGCTCAGCTCGCGTATGTCTCGCAATTTTGATAATAAAAATGATTAAAATTATTCGAATCGTACATTAATTACATTTAGACCACAGATCAGTAGACAAATACCAATATATAATATTTTTTAATTATTTAATTTTATCATAATTCGTTTTTTCTTTTCATGATGGCAGGTGAGGCACTGCCTTAGCTGCCTCCCCTGACTGCACGTCACTGAAAGGTGCTGATAGCTTTGAGATAGCTCGCTATGGGGGAGAAACAGGGCGCCAGTCGTTTGGGACTGATGACTTGAAGCAGGAGAGCACTATGCCCGTGGAGAGGGAGAGGTTGAAAATGTTTGCGAATACACCAGACAGCTGTTCCGCACAAGCCTTGAACACCCGGCATGTTGATGGATTTGAATACAAACGCACTTCCTCCCCTGCGTTCGCAAGAGTGCTGGCTGTCTCCACTATGGAGTAGGTTCTCTTTTGGAGATTGTTCAGCTCAGTTCAAAGCGGGCATAGCGACTGTTCAGCTTGTCTGGTAAAGAGTCAGTAGAGTCAGCTTTGAAGCTAGAGGTCTTATAATAATATTGCGCATTACAAAAAGGCATTAACAATCACACACACAATCAAACTTTATCAAATCAATACCTGAGGCCCAAAAAATCGTCTTCAATGGCCTTCAATCAGAACACATGTTCTTCAGCGCTATCTGGTAGTCATATGGTGTGTTTGCTAGTCTTTGGCTTTGTGTCATTCATTTATATTTGCCCTGAACGTTTAAAAAAATCTATTGGCAAGTTTGTGCTTAAAAATATTTAATTTGTCAAATTTCAACTCAGTGAAGCACTCTAAACGCTAGCTTTTTATTTGGAAATGTTACTTTAAACACTTTACTTTGTCATGTGTTTCAAATAAAAACTGGCATTTACCTTATTCTTGTTTAAAATCATTTACAAAATATATGAATGTATATGGAAAGCGATGTGAACTTGCACCAAACTTTTGTGCTGGTGCAGCTTAATAAAAGTGTTAGGCTCACCATTTCGACCAATGCAAAAAGTTAGTCTGGAGCCCTGAATTGTATGGCTGAACGGAAATATATGGCAACATGTTATGAACAATATATAATAACTGAATATATATATATATAATAACTGAATATATATATATATATATGTATATGTGTATATATATATATATATATATATATATATATATACTGTATATTATGTATTGTATATTATGTATTTCTACCAAAATAAATGAAATAAGACACTGGTTTGTCAATTCGAAAGAATAACAAGTTTCACAACATCGATCAACATGTCAACAAGGGGGGAAATGGGTCATGGTGTTACGACCCGAGGTTGGGGGAACCCAAACACACGACAACAGACGAGGGTTGTAAAGTTCAAATGTTTATTGAATGAGTAAATGATTTGAAGTGAGCAGAGGCTGGTTGATGCAGGAGGCCACCCGTGGCGCCCCGATGGTATTAGGCTATTCTCCTTCCAGCAAACCGAAGTATGAACAGGAACTTTGGCCACGCTGGGTCGGTGTACAAACGATTGTTGAAAGACTGCACCGCGATAGTGAGCGGATCTCAACAAGAACAGAGAGTTAGAAAACGACAATCTGGAATACTTGGAGGAAAATAAAATAGAAACAGGGAACGCTACCAACCTGGTTAGACAGTTTGACGATCTGGCGATAAAAGATTGAGAAGCCGGAGTAGATAAGCAGGAAGCGTTTATTAGGGTGATCCACAGTTGTGTATGGTTGAGTCTGAGAATATAAAAACGAGGCACTGATAACTTTGTAAGTGTACTCGTAAATGTCTCGTTTTATATGTTAAGACCCTTATTATACTACCAAAGAAGTGTAGGGCTACTTCTAGCCTTGGAAGTGTTTTAACTCTCATAGGGTGTTCGTTTTTTTTGTTACACAGGAGGTGCTGCTGGGTCTGGTGGACCCATTGCCTTTTAATTCAACATAATCAAACTTTTTTTTTAAATACTCACCAGATGGTTACTTCATCCCAATTGCAAGTAATATAAACAACACATATGTTAAATTTGTTCACTTTACCTTTGTTAAATCACATTTATGAATAGAGGTGCCACTCGTTTTTGTTTATTTTTGTATTAAAATGTAACAAAATAAGGAAATGCATCATAAAACAGGCATAACAGGGAAATAATTAACCCCATTAGAAATTGAAACATACTCAATAACATCTGTCTGACAAACACATTAAAGCCTTTGAACACGGCCATTATACGTATATCAGACTATACCACACATGAGGGGCAGAGTCTCACTGTGTGTGTATTGTATTTTTTGCACTGGTTGCATGTATATTGTGTTTTTCTGTCCATCATGGGTCCACACACTTCACAGCGTTTCTTTTTGGCTGCGGGCTGGTCCTACATCTGGCTGCTCACGGGTTGGTCCTGGGGCTGGCTGCTTGCGGGTTGTTCCTGGGGCTGGCTGCTTGCGGGTTGGTCCTGGTCCTGGCAGCTTGCGGGTTGTTCCTGGGGCTGGCTGCTTGCGGGTTGGTCCTGGGGCTGGCTGTGTCGGAGATTAATCGAGATTTAAAACACTTAGACTAATTTAAGAGAGAGTGTAAAAGAAATCGAGGGGTCCGGAGCAAGAATTGAAAAATACTTTATCGTGAAGAAAAACAACAACGACAACAGCCTGAGTGGGTCTGCAGAGTCACTCTCGAACATAGACTCCAGCTCCTCTTTATACACATACCCACACACAAGAATTTCTTTGTTACAATGGAGTCCCTTTATCCCAATGGGGTTTCCGCCCGTCAATCTTCGTCTCAGCATGTTATCAACCACGCCCTGGTCTGAGGTCCGCATGGCTTAACCTCGTTAGTCAAGATGACCCAAGGCTGAAAAGGCTGAGGCCAACTTAGCTTCCCCCCAGTTCCCTAGACATTCCTGTGCACCATCTGTTCTGAACCCAGATTCTGCAAGCACAATGCTTTCCACCATTTAAAATATAAAACCTATTAATAATCATGGTTTACCATAGAATATACTCACTCATTTCTAACACAGCTGCTCACGGGATGGCCCTGGGCTGGCTGCTCGCAGGCTTGTCCTGGCTGCTGAAGGGTTAGTCTTGAGGCTCTTTTACGTTTCGGAGCTGGCTGATGCTCATCCTCCTCTTCAAACTCAGTGTCAGACTCAGAATTTTCAGAAATGTTATCCTCACTTTCTGAAACTATTTCCTCTGCATCACCATCTCATCAAAACCCTCTGTCTCTTCAAATATCAACTGGAAGGCAGTCTGAACAGAGAATCTCTTTGCCATTTTGATCAGTTGTGGTATGGAACCACGCTGACAGAGCTTTTTTATAGTGTCAGGTCCCCAAGCTTGGTTCCCGCAAGACAGAGGGCGAAATGTGTGGGGTGTAGATAGTGTTGGGTGCTCCAATGTTGCAGCCTTGTGCGGGAACAGTGGGTGCACACTGGGTGCTCACACCAAGGGCCCATTCACCTGCTTTACTCTCTCCTCTCTCTCACACACACACACACACACACACACACACACACACACACACACACACACACACACACACACACACACACACACACAGAGGAGGAAGGGAAAATGAGGGTGCACAGAACCAACTAGCTCCGGATCCACTGGACCCGAACACCCTGTGTGTAATATAAATGTGATGGGGGGGGTATACAGGGGGGGGGGGTCCTTGAAAATGTTTTCTGATTCATGTTCCTCACAGAAAATGAGCCAAAGCCAATGAATCTTAGTTCAAAAAAATAATTATTTGTATCACTTTTATTAAGCTAAAAACTGAAAACGGGTCCCACAGACCCGAACACCTTATAAGGGAATAGCGATTTAGCTTTTACCATGAGCCATGCCCCTATCGTTCAAAGTTTATAGCGTTTTGGTAGAATCGGCTGAAAACAGTCAATTTAAGAATGCGTCTATGTGCTCTTTTTTGCTCCCAAACTAACACCCAACTCGTTATCATACAAAATATATCCCAAATCCATTTCACACCGGATTTCACCTTTAAGTCCTACAGCAGGGAGCATCAGAAAATAGTGGAAACATACAGCCAAATGTAAATGTATTACCATTTCATGCGATACATGGTTGAAGCTCGGACATGAATGATTCCTGATAGAAGTGGTAATTGATCCCATAGATCCTATCGGTGTCGCAACCAACAGCCAGTTCATAACATTCATAATAGGCCTACTACTAATACGAGGGCTTACATCGCTAGACTATGGGCTTTTTTCATGGGCTTACCTCATTCAGATATAGATAGAGACTTGCAGACATTTATTTACATGGAAAGAGATTGTACTTAAAATAAGATACATGTTTTAAACAGTACTTGCATTACTTGGAGGGAAATATATGATTCTGATATAATAACTTATATGAAATAATTTTCAAGAACATATGAAACTTAATTTAATTCAGTGATAAGGCTATAAATTCAAACCAAATTAAAAAATTGAGAAATCGCTTTCACACAAATTAGAGAGAAAGTGATCATCAAAAACATGTATTTTAACAAGCCTAGCTTTGTTACCTGTCTATACATTCTGGGGGTGGATCACTCCAGCCGCTTTCATTGCATTCAAGTTTGTCTGTTCCCTTTAATCTGAAACCATGGTAACAGATATAGTGTGCAACCAACTTGCCTGAGGATGAAAACAACAAAAAATCCCCGTTTTTTATGTCTGCTGGCGAATCACAAATGTCTGAAATTAGAGCAAAACGTTATTTCATGGGTTTACATAATTGTCTTCTTATATAGTATAATAATGTTCAACAACCCACATCCCTCCACCTAATGCTACCAATTCTAACCTGTTTTCTTCTTTTCTCTCCAAGCTTCCAGGTTGATGTTTGGAATATGATTGCATGGCAGAAAACCATTTGGGTATTTCCCGTACTTAAATGCATCCAGTGGAATTTCAGTCACTTTGCTGTTGTCACAGATTATACGTGAAAGCGACGATTTTGAAAGCTCGGATATTTGGTGCTTGGTGAATGTACCTTGAGCCTCCCACCAAAACCTTAAGAATATGCAAATATGACATGGTAGGCTATGGGAATAAACCATTGATTATATTGAAGGTGTACTTCAGAATGACACTGCTCTATAAATATATTACCGGGTGCAAACTTTTCCGAAAAAAAATAATTCTCAGTAAACATTTCAACCTGGTCCCACAGGAATCCGTGAAATTACGACGCTGAACTCAAAATACGTAATCCTCACAGAAACACGCCAATTTCCGTGATATGGCCACGGATTTTGCTCCAATGCAAGTTGATTACACTCATATTCCGTGGCACACACACAGATCCCCGTTTCAATGAACGAGTCGACCACGGGCATTTAACTCAAAATCCGTGGTGGCCTCACGGAATCACTTAAATTGTCTGTGATATGCCATGGGTATCGCGGTGTACTTTTTCTACGGGGAATGTAGTTCAGGTATGACTATATTTAAATATTTATAATATAAAAAACTAGCTTAGGCCTACAGCAAATCATACATTGGACATATGGAGTTAGACTATTATATGTATAAGGTTATAGGCCGAATTCGGTAAAAATGCTGCCTCTGTTGGCCCTACTAGATCGTCTCGTTGTCTCGTTATACGCTTTATAAGTTAATTATATTTAAATTATTATAACCATGTAGCATTTATTTTCTTGGCGTTATCATTACATCCTTTCTCATGACATCGATATAAATTATTGTTATAACGAGATCTGTATCTGACCATTGACCATCCTCTCGGAAATGAATTAAATTCATATTGACGGTATGGCACTACATCCCTATTCTCGCCGGCCCTTCTTGAATTTAATAGACCACTTTCGTTAGTTCGAGGAGGTCTGGTGGTCTCCGTATATAATAAATAAATATGTAGGCCTATGTATGCAAATAGGCAGGGACGGCTGGTATAAATGGGCTAATGCCTCGTGCCCACTACCTCCATCCGTTGACTGATCCCCATTGACTTTGAATGGGGACGGCTGTGCAATGCATTGTGGATCCGGCAGCAACGGATCCGTCATCCAATAAGAACACGTATGCAAATGTAAGCACTGTGACACTACTCGGGCTGACGCCGCATGCCCACTGCACCGTCAGTCAAAGGAAGTGGGAAGGCGTGGCTGACGGATGGAGGAGTAGTCTTTGCAGAGGCATCCATCAGCCAATCAAATCGCTTCCCGCTAACGACAACAAAGCCGGGTTCTTCCCGCTTCTTCCTGCTTGTTGCGTTGTCATTGCAAGATGACCCGCTTTCCCGCTTTCCAGTATCGTCAGAGCTCGAGTCGCGTCACAGTGCTTAAATTTGCATACGCGATCTGATTGGATGACGGATCCGTCGCTGCCGAAAAAGTTGAACATTTTTCAACTTTTTGACGGAGCCGAAGGCTCCCACGGAACGAAAGGATCCACAATGCATGGCGCGTCCGTCCCCATTCAAAGTCAATGGGGATCAGTCAACGGACGGAGGTAGTGGGCACGAGGCGTTGGAAACCACCCCCATCCGTCAGCCACGCCTTCCGACGTCATTTGATGGGCGGTGCAGCGGGCACGAGGCGTAAGCCCTCCCTACCTTTTACAGTAAAAATGAAAAAATATTATTAAAAACCTTAGAACATATTGTATTAAATTTTGGTAGAACCTAAAGCAGCAACAGCACCAAAAAGTGACAAAAAAAAACAGTGCGGTCAGAATATGGCAGGTAATAGTGCATTTGTAAGCGGGTCAACAACGTTTCGTATCGAAAGATTACAAAAGCATATGTCTAAATAACCCAACATGACGTGACAAGTGTGTAGAGAAAGTGGCCCCTCTCCCAGCTGCTTTTCAGCGACAGGCAGTAACAATACGGGTCTCAAAGGAATCGGAAATGATCAAATTTAATGTTGCATACAACATTGCCAAAGAGGAGTTGCCATCCACCAAATTTAAATCCGAAATTATTCTCATGAGGAATGGATTAAACGTCAACCCGACGTAAAGCAATGAGATGGCATGTGCACAATTCATTGCGGTAATAGGCGACACCTTAAAGCAAAAGACAGCTGCAGATGTCGGAAACGGCACATAGGCCTACATGTCATTCATGATTGACGGCGACACAGACGTCTCTACCAAAGAGTGTGTGATCGTCTACAGCCGCATTTTGCACAAAGGGAGACCGGTCAACCTTTTTATTTGTTTAATACTTTAAGCACAATATTTACTTTTTTTGCTTAATGGTTTAGTTCGAAATGTTCAATTTCAGCTCAGTGAAGCACTTTAAACACCTTTATTTATAATTGTGCTTCAAATAAAGACACACATTTCTTTACACCTTATTCTTCATTCACATTATATGAAAGTTATGAACAGAGATGACCTCATGGCGTCTGGAGCCCTATGAAGTATTGATAAATGTAATGCATTCGTTAGCCCACCCACCCAAAATCACCACCAGCCATCACTGCAAATAGGTATAGGCCTATACATACCTATTTATTTATATATATGTATTTATTTATTTCATACGGAGACCACCAGACCTCCTCGTAGCAACAAAATAAATAAATATATAAGGCTATGTATAATGTATGTGTGTGTACATATATGCATATATATATATACACATATATGTAAATATTTATATCTATCTACACATATATATATATACATATTTATCTATACATAAATACACATACATAATTATAGATATTTATTTATTTTGTTATATATAGGCCTAGATGTTTATTTATTATATACGGAGACCACCAGACCTCCTCAAAGCAACAAAAATGGTCTATTCAAGATGGGTGCATGGGCGAGAACAGGGATATAGTGCCATACCGTCAATATGAATTTCATTCATATATATATAGGCTATGGTCATTTCACGGATCCCTGTGAGACCAGGTTGACTCGGAAATGTAAGTGATTCTGTGAGGCCACCACAGATTTTGAGTTAAGCGCCCGTGGTCGACTCGTTCATTGAAACGGGGATCTGTGTGTGTGCCACGGGATATGAGTGTCATCAACTTGCATTGGAGCAAAATCCGTGGCCATATCACGGAAATTGGCGTGTTTCCGTGAGGATTCCACGGATTTTGAGTTAAACGTCTGTGGTAATTTCACGGATTCCTGTGAGACCAGGTTGAAACATTTCATTCAGTATTTTTAATATTGTTTAATTAAGAGCATCATAGTGTAGGTGCAGCTCAATCCGACCCCGTCTTTCTTACAATTCCAGCCGGCTTGCTAAAGATTCGTTCAATAACGTTTGATTTTATCACGGCTAGTATTTAGATGGAGAATTTAAACCCCAATAAAAAGTATTTGTGAAGAGACCAAAGAAAACTGGCTTTTCAAAACATTACCCAAGTGCATGGTGCAATTAAGTAAATATCATAGACAACTGAGGGTTTTACAGAGTGAGGCTGATCCCATATTCTTTGTATCCATCTATATCACTTTCATTCCATGCAGATCGCTTCAAAAATAATCACATCGGTGAGCTATATGGCATTCAAGGTTCTGGTATACTTTCTTATGGTGTCAAAACATTGCTGGAGATATCATTTGCGTACCCTTGTATAGAAGTTTAATTAAAAAATGTAAAGCTCAATCAAATAGTGTGCTTACCGATCTCCATCTCGAATTGATTTCATTTGCTTGGCAATCAAGCAAGAAAACAGAGGGCCATTTCTGGAGTCTTTCAAGTGGTCCTCAACTAGCCCTCCTAACCAAACATCAATATTGTCCGGGTTTTTATACATTTTCAGTATCTTATTAACAATTATCTTGTCTTTGACAACATCTTGGAAATCTTCTTTTATCTTTAAACGCTTGAGTCCACAAAATTCTCTCCAGTCATTGTATCCTGCAATGAGCGCATTATAAAATATGTTAATTGTGCCTCGAGAAATTAGAAGAGATGTTCTGAAGGACATGTACCAAAATATTTATTAATTAATTAATGAAATTACTTTCACACATCGTTTTTAGGTAAAAGCTGTCAAATATTTGTTGTTTATAAAATAGTAAGAAAGCATGACAGAAAACATGGGCAAACAACATTAGTTTGATACATTGTCTCAATTAGTGACATTAAGGTGGATAATTGTGTTGATAATAATAAAAAATAAACTTTTAAATAATAAATATGACGATGTAAATGTGTTCATGCCAATTTTTTTAAATATTCAGATCATTTGTTCTAGGAGAAAAGTTGTTGCTTTAGTTGTGGGCAGCTTTCACTCAGACATATATCTTATCTATAATATATATTTTAAACTATGCGCTTCTGACTTAACATTGCAATCGTTTGTTCAATAATTCCATATATCCACTGTGCAAAACTCTAAACTACAATAATTAAACTAAATGGTAAATTCTCGCACTGATGTTGCACTTTGTTTTTCAGTTGTTTCGTTAAACGTAGCATTGGTCTCACCAGCAAGGGCATGATCGCGTCCCCTTTGGAGGTTCAGAGCAGCCAAGTCCAATTTCCATTGGATGTTGAGTACAACTAGCTTCTCCGTCATCTCCTCTGCTATTAATTTATCTGTGCTCACAGACGTTGCAGCCGTACCCATCAGACCTCGGAGCACTGGTTCAATCCCACCTATAGGCACAAACATTTAATTCTCAAACGAATAGTTTTTTAGGTAAATAGGGTGTTATAATTAAAATATATCAAAATCAAAGATAAAAAATTTATCTACGTTATTTTTCCAAATAAATGTTTTCATCACACTGTACCTTGCAAAAAGGTGCACGACATGAATGGAACTAACTTAAGTGACTTACTGAAGCAAGGTTCTCTATCTTGACCACAGGTTAAGTAAGGGTAGGGAAGCATACACACCGCACTTACCTTCTTTGACTATTCTCCATGGACTAAAGAATGTGTGGTGTAGTCTCAGGTGAGTAAATTGCTCGTGTGTCTGGAAGCTTTCATTAAGTCTCCTCACAACTGTAGAGATGGTGGCATGGCCAAACCGAAATGCAGCAGTGGCAAACACATTTGAGGCTGAGGGGTTCACTGTTGGATCATAGCCCATATAGGGTCCAATGTAGCGATCAAATGATTCCTGCCCAATTATTTTTGGAATATAATCCCTCATTGTTATAATCTGGTTTAAAGAAAGTTTGGATACATTTAAAAGGTAGACTCATTTTTTTTATCATTGCAAGTGTTAATTGTACATTTATGGCAATAAGATATTTTATACAATTCAAATCATTTCTTTACACTGCTTTAACTTTACTATTCTGTAAACCTTACAATCCTTTGCACCTTTGCAAGTAGCAGTTTACTTTCTGTGTACAAGTCAGTCTATCAACAACAACTCTACATTAAAGACGCTTTGAGCCTGTATCAGCAAATTCACAACCCAGAGAAGTTGTAAACATTGCTGGTAGCCAGGAGGTGTGACTTTTGCTCCTTAGCACCGCCCACTGCAGAGTCTGATGTCCCGCTATTACGGTATAACCCGGTACCTGGTTAATCTATTGAATCATGTCTCAGAGCACGATTGTCAGACTTTTTCCGTGCTACACAGAACGAAATGTAAACCAATGCATTCTGAATGGGAGCTGTTTTCTCAGGCTTTTTCGTGCTACACAGAACGAAATGTAAATCCATGCATTTTGAATGGGAGCGCGAGAACAGGGATATAGTCCCAGAGCACAATTGTCCGACTTTATTCGTACTGCACAGACCGAAATGTTAACTCATGAATTTGGGATGGGAGAATCAGAATATACACAGGTATATATATATATATATATATATATACAGTGTTTCCCCTAGAATTTTTTTTTTTATACATTTTTCACGGGATGCTAGAGTATTTGTTGGTTATTTCCATGTAAAACACTTGCTTAGCCATCACAAGTTGATAATGATTCAATAAACACGCTATTAACAATAAACTAATTTTATTTACAATACAATTTTTGGTGGTGCTGTCACACTAAATTTGTACCGGCTGCCAAATTTGTACCGGGCGCGTCATCCATATGTAATCCATTCCAAACCTGCCTGCAACAGATGATCGCGTCGTCCGTTGCCGGGCAGGTTTCAAAAAACATTCGCGCTCATGTTGCCAAAGACGAAATAACATAGTACAGTTAAATGATCGCTAAATAACACTTGTTTTTACTTTATATTTGTATTGTATTTAATTTTTTAATCAAATTTAGCTAGTAAACTGAGTGTTTAAAGCGGGTTTCAAAAAACATTTGCGCTCATGTTGCCAAAGACGAAATAACATAATACAGAAAACGGATCGCTAGATAACACTTGTTTTTACTTTATATTTGTATTGTATTTCATTGTTTAATCAAATTTAGCAAGTAAACTGAGTGTTTAAAGCAGGTCAAGGACGAAATAGCACAATACAGATAACGGATCGCTAGATAGAAGGTTCGCGAATGTTCGTGAACCTTTCACGTCATTCGAAAGGTTCTAATCATCTGATCATCTGTTGCCGGGCAGGTTTGGAATGGATTACGTATTGATGACGCGCCCGGTACAAATTTGTCAGCCGGTACAAATTTTGTGTGACAGTGCCATGCTAATGATGATATAACTTAATGCTGTCAGATTGTCCGTTATGATGGGGCATAATCTGCGCACGCACGACACCGCATTATTTATTTATTTTAAATAAAAAAAATAATAAAAAGAATTCATTTTTTTTTCTTTTTTTTAATTTTTTTTTTTTTTCTTTTTTTTTTTTGGGCCTGTTGTTGGCCTGGCGGGGGCGCTCGTTGGCCTGGCGGCCCGCCAGGCCTGAACAATGGTAGGGAAAACACTGCCATACACACTGTTGTTGGTACCCCTCTGTTAATGAAAGAAAAACCCACAATGGTCACTGAAATAACTTGAAACAGACAAAAGTAATAATAAATAAAAATTTACTGAAAATTAACCAATGAAAATCAGACATTGCTTTTGAATTGTGGTTCAGCAGAATAATTTTAAAAAGCAAACTAATGAAACAGGCCTGGACAAAAATGATG